>NC_143143.1:76775500-77091833 GCF_059928025.1 Delphinapterus leucas | reverse complement strand
TACACAGTAGTCATTAGTATGGCTACACCATTCCCTTGATGGACATTTAGAATGTTTCTGGGTTTTGTTTTTGCATTACAAACAATGATGCAACAGGTCTCCTTGTGCACTTATGCTTTTTCTCTGGTAGATTACAATAAATCAAATTGATGGGTCATAGGCTTGCTTTTATTTATATATTTATTTATTTTGCGGTACGCGGGCCTCTCACTGTTGTGGCCTCTCTCGTTGCGGGGCACAGGCTCCGGACGCGCAGGCTCAGCGGCCAGGGCTCACGGGCACAGCCGCTCCACGGCATGTGGGATCTTCCCGGACTGGGGCACGAACCCGCGTCCCCTGCATTGGCAGGCGGACTCTCAACCACTGCACCACCAGGGAAGCCCCATTGCTTTTTTTTTTTTCATTTTTTGCTCTACACGTCTGTGTCATTAGAATTCATGCATTACTTTTGTGATTTAAAAAAAAAACACTAAAAAATAGAAAGAAGTAGGTAGATGGTTCATGTTGTTGGCTTTTAGAAAGTAGAGGTGCCTAATCATTGTTACATGACTGTTACATAATCTGCTAATCATTATGTAATAAAATCTGAAAAGGATGCTCCCGTGATTCCATGTCACCAAGCAGAGAACTCTCAGACCTCCAGCCCTGTCTAAAAGATGAGAAACATGGCTCCCTTCAGAGACTTTGGTATTTTTCTGATACAAAATGTCACCGAGAATCAATGGCCAGGGTTTCCTACCGGTAAAGCCTTCTTAAAAATCTGTTTTCTTTTTTGCTGTCACAGAACCACAGAGCTGGAAGGGACTTATTAGCAGCCTCATGCAGTCTTATAACAGTTTCCAAAGGACAGTTTTGAGTTGTTGCAAAGGCAGAGGGGTTGTGTAGGACAGTTTTTCTCAGCTGGAATTCCTGTAAACACCATCACCTTACAGGTGATTAAGAGAGAAGCTTAAACATGAGCTGATAATAGCTGAAGTATACGAAGACCTTAAGTGATGCTCAGACAGCAACAACTAAATACAGTAATTGCTGCTGTTTGAATAGCTGGTTGCTGGTTCTCCAAATGCTCTCCCATGTATTATGTCATTGACTCCTGAGACAAGACCCACTGACTTTAGCTGGGGACCCCAAGGCTGAGAGAGAATCCTGCAATCAAGCAACATCTGTTGGGCACCTTCTGATCATGTGCAGAGCTCAAAGGAAACACAGATAAATAAGAAGCTCCAGGTCTTGTGGGGGGTGTCAGGTTTAAGCATATATATATATATATATATATGTATGTATGTATATATATGTATATATATATACATACATATATATATGTATATATACTTATTTATAGTAAGAGCTGAGAAAAAATATTGAAAGACAGTGTTATGGGGTGGGAAACCAGAGGAAGGTGGGTCTTTGCCTGGAGAAATCAGAGAAAGCTTCAGAAAGGATGTGCGGACAGAACTGGGGCTGGAAGCCAAGAAAACAAGGAAGGGAAGAGGCGAAAGGAAGAACATTCAAACCCAGGAAACAGCATATAGAGGCATAGAGGCTAGAGGGGAGGAAGAGTATGGTAGGTACAGACAGCCAAGACCATGTTGGAGAAAGAGAACTTGGCATGGAGTGGGCTCTGAGTCTGGGGTAAGTTAGAGAGATAGAATGAGTGGTTCAATGGTAAATATGTTCAACAAAGTCTTGAGTATGTGCTAGGCACTTTGCAAGCACTAGGGATTCAGTAAGTGGTGAACCACAAAAGCAGAGTTCACGGTCAATGTGGTGGGTGGGAGGCAAATCTATGAAGTGAAGTGCCAAGCCACCAGAATCTATGCCAGTGTAGTTTACATTGCAGGTGTCTGGTGAGGTCACAAAGCAAGGAGGCAATATTTGGTTTGGTCCTCCCCAACCCTGGTTTCCATTCAAGGAAGTTGAGGGCTGAGAGAAGTCATTTCCTTTAACTTAACCAGATTCTATTATTTTATTTATTTATTTATTTCTGGCCCCACGGCAGGGCTTGCGGGATCTTAGTTCCCCCCCCAGGGATTGAACCCTTGCCGAAGGCAGTGAAAGCGCTGAGTCCTAACCACTAGGCCGCCAGGGAATTCCCAACTTAACCAGATTTTAAAAACAAAGTGTATTTAGATTATTACTATATGCCAACTACTGTAATAAGCTGTTTCCATACTCACTTCATTCTCACATGAATCTCAGGAGGCGGTATATTATTATTGCATCTTACAGGTGAAAAAGCTGAGGCTCAGAGAAGTTAAGTAACTAGCCTAAGGTCATGCAGCTGGTAAGTTGCAAAGGCAAAGCTGGAACCCTCACTAAACACAGCCTGTAACATCAACAGTCCTCTCAAGTCTGGATTCAGGCTCACGTGATACTGGGCACCTCACTTGCTCTTTTTAAGCCTCTGGTATTTCCACCTGTAAAATGGGGGTGAGGGATCCAGTTGTCAGCTTCTGGTCAGGCGCGGTCGGGAGCTCAGCTCGCAGATCATGTCGACAAGGGGAGGAGGAGGCCGCGGGTCACTCAGTCTGAGATCGCAGCTCCGAGCTACCATCTCCAGACTATAGACCGGTTCCCATGACAACCCGGCCAGCCGCCATCCTGTGACCGAGGGCGTGCGTCACTTCCGGCACGTTTATTTCCGGGTCACAGCCCCAGCAGAGGCAGTGGGCCTTTAGGCCTCAAAGCGGGACTCCGCGGCCTCTCTGCTCACTCTTCTGCCTCCCGTTTCTTCCTCCACCGCCAGCGAGCAACGGCCTCACCCCAGCCCAGGGCGTAGCCGCGGCCGGGCCTCCCTTTGGACCCGCCTCCGAAAGACGTCACTTCCTGGTTGAGTGTTTCCGGGTTGCCGTGGCCCCGGGCTACTGGTCTCTGTCCCCTGCAGCCGGCCGGAGCTGCGAGAGCCCAGCCGGGCCTGGCTCCGGCGGCGGCCGAGGCTCCTTCTTGCTCCCCTCGGCCGGGGCGCCCTCGGTGGCAGTGCCGGGGTGAGTGCGGGGCGGCCGTGGGCGGAAAAGGCCTCTGGGGCTTTCCCCGGCGGAGGGGGCCCCCCCGGTTAGGCGGGGCTATGCCGGCCTGGGAGCGGGGTCCCTTCGCGGCCTGCGGGGGCGACGGGCGGGCCCGTCTTTTCGGCGCTCCGGGGGCCCATTTAATTCTCAGGATCCCCACTCCCCCAGGATGGCTAAGGGCAGCTCAGGAGGAATACCCCCTCTACAGCGACTAACACGGCAGGAGGACACCCCGATTCCACCGTCAGGCAGTTACCGCGCAGTGGTCCCCAGCTCACGCTCTGGCGGCATACTGGGGTTTGTACTCACTGTGTGACCTTGGGCAAGTCACTTCGTCTCTGAGCCTCAGTTGCCTGATCAGTTAAATGGGGAGTGAACCTGCCTACTAGGGCCGTGGTGGGGATGAAGTGAGATGCATGCGAAGCACAGTTTCTGGCATACAGCAGGCGTCCAATAAATGATAGCTGCTGTTAATTAATTCACAGACCCGTGGGGAGAGCCCGAGTTTGGGACTAGGGTGTTTTTCACAACTGATGTCGCACTCAGAGGTTGTTGGAATTATCAGGCTGGGAATAGCAGTCGCCAGCTTCTGTCCCCTGCAGGGAAGGGAACCTCCTTGCTTCAGAGCCCCTCTGCGAGTCGCAGCTGCCACTGGGGAAGCCCAATTTCAGCATCGCTGAGATTATTTTCAGAGGTTTGGAAACCCTTTCTCTGAATCTCTCTGGAACTGGGTTGGGGTGTGGGGACCCTCTGGCGCTTCACAGCCAGTGGAAGGTTGCCTAGGATGTGTCTCAGGGGCCTCGGGCTGGGGATGAATGCAGAGGATTGGGGTGCGGAGGTGGAGGGGGTTGTTCTGCGCTCCCCTTGCTGCTGTTTGGAGGCCAGGGAAACTCTGAGCCTCTTGAAGCTAGACCAGGGATACATAAACCTGTGGACTGGGGCGATGCCGGGCCCAAAATAGCTTCTGTCTGTGCAGGGAGGGGGCGCCTTCAAATGCTGCTTGGAGAATGTTTCTGCTTGAATGGGCCAGCTGAGGTAAAGCCAAGCTCATGCTTTGCTATACAGAATCATTTCAATTCCGTTTAGTGAGGTTTTAAACAGATATAGCTTTCCTCTGAGATGTTTAAAAAATAATTAAAATCCACCACTTCCCTGACTGCAATATCTCTCTCTTCATTGCTTTGCTTTGCAAAGGGGACCCGGATTATGGGTGCAGGAAGTGCTGACCAGGCCTGTTGGCTCTGGGCACCCGTCTGATTCTGTTAGGGACGTTCACGGTGCCATTTTTTTTTTTCTTTCCGCCACACTGGCACGTCTTGGCGTTCCAATCCTTGGGTTGCTTGGAGAAATTAATGGCTTCTGTCACCGGGCTGTCTTGGTCTCCTGTAACCACGCTGTTTTTGCAGAGAGCGTGTTTTTTGTTGTTTTTGCAGAGTGCTAGGAATAAATTGCTGGCTCTATGCTCAGAAGAGACACCAGCTACAATGCAGCCTGTATTCTCAGGAATGAATTCAGGAGGGATGATGTCAGCTGCTCTACCACTGGCCCGGCTCTGGTCGCCTCTCCTCTTGGCCCTTGAGCTTACGTCATAAATAGATTTGTGGCTCTTCCAGCCCCATTCTGTGTGAGAAGATGTGAATTTTGCTACTACAGGAATTTTTAGAACTCAACTCTGCTGGCCCTGCCATAGGGCGTTCTGACTTAGTTGAGCCCTTTCAAGAAGAGCTGTCCAGCAGCAGGACAGCTTTGCCTAAAAGCAGCACAGCTCAGAGCTTGAGGCAGGGTTTTGGCCTCAGACCTAGGTTCAGATCTCAGAGCCACTTCTTCCTAGCCTTGTGACTTAGGGCAAGCGACTTGGCCCCTCTGAGCCTCAGTTTTTTCTTTTTTAACCCTGGGGTTGTTGTGTGGATTTCGTTGATTTTCACAGAGCACTTGGCAAAGGGCCCTTATGTACTAATCCCTTGGTGAATGGTACTAATGGTGACAATAAATGAGTGAGATAAATGAGAAAAAGCACAGGCTGCAGGGCCGGTCAACCCAAGTTCAGATTCCAGCTCTGACCCATTCAAGCTGTGTTGGGCAGGTTGTTTAATGGCTGAGCCTTGGTCTGTTTCCTCGTAGAATTGTGAGGATTAAACTGGGTGATGCAGTTAAAGTGGAAAGCCCAATGCTTAGCACATAGTAGGACTTCAATAGTTGTTAGTTTCCTTCTCTCCTTGCCTTAATTATCTTTTAGCATTCATTTTCTTTCACCTGTTTCCTCACCTACCTAGGTTGGTTCAAGATTTTTCTTAGATGGGTTTCCTATCCTTGCCTTTGGGACTTTGAATACCAACTGGGCTATTTGGATCCCTTTTCCTTGTTTATCTGCCAGCCATAAACAAGGCTGTGGACTGTGGTGTGATTACAGAGCAGCAGACGCTGAGCTTGAGGGCGGCTGACTTTGTTTAAAAAAAAAAATCAGTCTCTATTGGCTGAAGGCTGACTTCCTTGGAGAAAAATCACAGCAGTGTTTAGGAGACTTGATGTCCCTCTGTTTAAATTGTTCTCAGGTGTACTAAAAAACAGTCCCTGGGGCCAGAGGCTGGATGAAAGCTTCTTTTGGATAAATAAAAAATGGTATATGTATATGGGTTTTTTTTAGCAAGGACAGTGATGTCTTCTCTCAGGTTGTAATACAATTTTATTTTTTAAGAGAACATACATACTTTGATACTGGGCAGTAAGCCCTTTCAAGTAGAATTCAGGGCAGAGCTTTTTCTTCTCAGCTTCTGTTCCCTACTGTCCCCTACCCACCCCACATTCCCCCCACTGCACCCAGCCTAGGGCCCGGCACAGGGTAGGTGCTGCATACTTGTTGAGCTCAGGAATCATGGGGTGGTGGGAGGTACACAGGTTTCATGTCATAAGGCCAGTGGAATCTGGGATCCACCTTTTCCTAACACTGAGCTATAGACAGCACGTCATGTCATGGAACCTCGGTTTCTTCTCGCTCTTGCTGGTCTCCCAGAATTCTGGGGAGAGCTAAATGAGAAAGTAAAGCATCATTTCGCCTGTTTTATCAAACACCTACTGTGTGCCAGGAGCTGTGTTAGGCATCATGGTGAGCAAAACAGACACTGTCCTTGCCTTTGTGGAGCTTACTGGGTATTGGTGGGAGACAAAGAGAGGAAGCTAGTAAATGAATAAAGTTGGTAATTTCAAATGGTGATTACCCCAGGGTAACGCAATAACGAGGGACAGGGCAAGTGGGATTTACTGAGCTGAGGTTGTCAGGGAGAGCCTCGGAGGGATGACATTTGAGCTGAGACCTGAATGATGAGAGTGAGCCAGCGACGGGAGGAATCAAAGGAAGGACATGCAGAAGGAACAACCTGTGCAGAGCCCTGAGGTAGGGACTTCCCTGGTGGTGCAGTGGTTGAGAATCCACCTGCCAATGCAGGGGACATGGGTTCGAGCCCTGGTCTGGGAAGACCCCACATGCTGCGGAGCAACTAAGCCCGTGTGCCACAACTACTGAGCTTGCTCTCTAGGGCCCGCGAGCCACAACTACTGAAGCCTGCATGCCTAGAGCCCGAGCTCTGCAACAAGAGAAGCCACCGCGATGAGAAACCCGCGCAATGCAACGAAGAGTAGCCCCCCTCGCTGCAACTAGAGGAAGCTCGCGCGCAGAAACGAAGACCCAACAACGAAGACCCAATGCAGCCAAAAATACATAAATGAATTAAAAACAAAACAAAACAAAAAGGTTACCTGGCCTTTTAAAAAAAAAAAAGGTCTTGAGGTAGAAATGGGCTTGATGTGTTTGAGGAGCAGACAGAAGGGTCCTTGTGGGTGGACCTTAAGAGGGAAGGGAAAGACTGCTCTGAGGACCACAGAGACGTTGGTCAGGAGGTAGAATTTGATCCCAAATGGATTTGTTTGCCTTGTGTGCTCCTCAGGCCTATTTGTTCTATTTGTTCCTGAAGCCTTGGGCTTCCTTGGCAGGGCAGTGGGTGGGAGAAGGTGACCTCTCTGTGTCCCTAATTCTCCTGCATGTCTTACCCCTCACCCCACAGTTAAGACCCTGGGTGTCTCCCCAAAACTGTGGGGAAGCCAGAGGAGTGGCTCATTGAGACATGGGTGATTTTATTGACTTCCTGATAGTTGCCAAGCTCGTAGGCCCTTAGAACTTCTGAGCTGAACTCAGATCTGCTAAAGGACTCCACAGGTCCGTCCCATCCCACCGCGGCTTCTTTTTGGTCCCTCAACATTTCCCACAGCCTGCAGGACCCCACCCTTCACTCAGGCAGCAGGTGTTTATGAAGCATGTAACCTGCTCTGGCACTGTGACCCTTACTGAGTCATTTGGTCGCAATCCCTGCACCCCTGAGCTTGTGGTCAGGAAAGGTAGGACGGGCGAGTGTGAAAATGCATGTCCACCCCCCAGTCGGAGATATTTGCATCACTCTGATCTTACAAGCATCCTTGAGGATGCTTGGAGGGTCTAGCACCTTCAGACACCAGAAATGTCTGCTTGTGTGTATCAAGGGCTTACTTTGAGCTGGCATTCTGAAGAGCTTTCTATAATGATTGCATATAATCCTTCCACCAACTCTGGACTATAAGTGCTATTATTAACCCCCTTTTTCAGATGAGAAAACTGAGGCCCAGGTTGAGTAGTTTCCCCAAGTAACCTAGAAAAGCAGATCCAGGGTTCACACCCAGGCAGTCCAACTTTGCAATCTGTTTGTAACCCTGATGCTGTGTTGCCTCCCCTGGCCTGGCAGGTCCCTTCATGAATCCAAATTTGCTCCCAGCATCGTAACACCAAGAATTCTGATGGATCTGTACATGTTCTACTAACAAGTGGCCAAGGAGACAGCAAGAGTGTATAAATCCTGTGTCTCCCAGCTCAGAATGTCCTTTCCTCTCCCAACAGCGGATTGTAAAAGTCGGATATGGAATTCCCTGGCGGTCCATGGTTAGGATTCCACGCTTCCACTGCAGGGGGCATGGGTTTGATCCCTGGTCTGGGAATTAAGATCCCACATGTGGCGTGGCCCAAAAAAACAAACAAAAAAAACAAAGATGGATAAAGGCACTCTCCAGGACTCAGCAGCCAAAGTGGTCTTTTTTTTTTTTTCTTCTCGCAGTACGTGGGCCTCTCACTGCTGTGGCCTCTCCCGTTGCGGAGCACAGGCTCCGGACGCGCAGGCTTAGCAGCCATGGCTCACGGGCCCAGCCGCTCTGCGGCATGTGGGATCTTCCCAGACCGGGGCACGAACCGGTGTCCCCTGCATCGGCAGGCAGACTCTCAACCACTGCGCCACCAGGGAAGCCCCAAAGTGGTCTTTTTAAAAAAAATTGCAGATATGATCGTGTCCCTCTTCCCCTTGCTTTGAACTGTTCAGGGGCTTCACTTGGCTCTTTGAATAAAATGTACAACTCTTTGAGACCTTGGGGATCAGGATCCTGCTTCTGCCGGCAGCTTCATCTCCTGTGACTCCCCTCTCTCTGCTTCAGCCACACTAGCCTTCTTTGTGTTCACATGCCAGGCTCCTTCCCGCCTCAGGAAAGCGGGGTGTGGTGGTTAAGGGGACAGACTTGGGAGCCAGCCTGCCTGGCCTCTGATCTCAGCTCTGCTTCTTAATAGTCCTGTAACTTTGGGCAAGTTTCTTGCTGTCTTCATGTCTCAGTTTTCACGTTTGTAAAATGGGGATGACAGCAGTGCCTGTCTCCTCGAGTTGTTTAGAAGACGGAATGAGTTAGTCCATGTAGGCGCCTGGCAGGTAGTAAGTGCTGATAGTGTTAGCCCAGGGCCTTCCTCCCTGCCGACGCCTCATCCTCTGGGTCTAACCGTCACTTTCTCAGGGGCTTTTTAACCATCCCCCATCCCCATGAAACCAGGTTAGGTGCCCCAATCATATTTTTCATTTGTGAGCTCAGCAAAGTCAAGGACCTTATCTGTCTTGTTTCCACTACAACATGGTGTACCTATTCACTAAATGTGTTGAGGGCCAGGGGCTGGTGGTGCCCGGTGTAGCTCAGGACAGCTGTTTTTTGTTTGGCCTCAGCTGGTACAAGCTGGGACGTGGACCATTTCAAGGAATGATGTGCTGCTTATTCTTCCTGTTGCAGAGCACTCTGCTGGTCCAGGCAGGCGACATGTCAATGCTTTTAGCAATGTCCCTGCCTCTAACTCAGAAGCCATGGAGGAAATAAGGTAGCCCCTGTCCCTGGATCGGATCGGATGGGGAAGCCCAGTTCAATGGATGCAAAATACAAGGATGACTTATTTCGGAAGTACGTGCAGTTCCATGAAGGCAAAGTGGACACCACCCCCAGCAAGCAGCGGCCTGGCAGTGATGAGTCCCTGCGGGTGGCAGCCTCGACCCTGCTCAGCCTGCACAAGGTGGATCCCTTTTATCGATTCCGGCTGATCCAGTTCTATGAGGTGGTGGAGAGCTCTCTGCGCTCACTGAGCTCCTCCAGCCTGCGGGCTCTGCACTGTGCCTTCAGTGTGCTCGAAACGGTGGGTGTCAACCTTTTCCTCTACCCGTGGAAGAAGGAATTCAGAAGCATCAAGGTAAGGTCTAGGGACGGGCTCTCCACACTGGTCTCCCTTCTCCCTTCTTGCCCCTTCCAGTCCATCTTGAGAGGGTTTGTGCCCATCTAATCACATCCTTCCTCTGCTCGCGGGCCCCCCCAGGTTCCCCACTGCCTTTGAGATAACAACCAGAACTGCTCCTATGGCTCCCCACCTGGCCCCTCTGCCTGGTGTCATCTCTTAACTGGCTCCCCACCCCTGGCAGCTCACATCTGAAACTGAGGTTGGAAAGGTGGGCAGTACCCGGTTGTGCAGGGCCTTGGAGCCCAGGGCAGAGGGCTGGAATTTATTCTAAGTGGGCTGGGAAGCAGGCAGTGCCGGGATCAGGTTTACATTGGAAAAGAATCCTCCTGGTTGCTGTACGGGAGAGAGATTGTAGAGGGGCAAGAGTCGGCTGGGGAGACCGTTAGGAGGCTGCTGCAGGTGTCCGCGCAAGCGGAGGAAAGCAGGGAGCGGGGAGGAGGATGAACTTGAGACAGAATTCTGAATCATTCCAAAGGCAGTGATGGCTCAGGAGAGTTTCCACCAAGTCAGGCTAAGCCTAACGTATGCTTCAAACCTTTGTAGAAATGCCAGAAAGGAATATTCTCATTGCTCATGGGTGTTGTGCCTGCTCTTCCTCAAGGAGCAGAGCCGCTGCACCCCACATAGAAAGCTAGTGGCTTTGTTCCCTACGCTGGAAAAAGGAGCGCTGCGTCATTTCCCTCAGACCCGTGCGCCAAGCTGTTGGGAAGCATTAGCCTCTGCCTTCCGCAGTGAGACACTGCCGTGGAGATCACTCCCCCTTCCTCTCCCTGCGTGTTCCGGTTCAGACTTGATGGGATACGCTCTGATGCAGGCTCCGTTCGTTGTGTGCCTCAGAGAGAAACACCCACCTCTCTTTTTCTACCCCCCTTCCTTCCCCTAGACCTACACGGGCCCCTTTGTTTATTACGTCAAGTCCACATTACTGGAAGAGGACATCCGAGCCATCCTGAATTACATGGGCTACGTGCCCGAGTTGGGGACTGCGTACAAGCTCAAAGAGCTGGTAGAGACCCTCCAAGTGAAGATGGTCTCCTTTGAACTCTTTCTGGCCAAGGTGGAGTGTGAACAGATGCTGGAAATCCACTCCCAAGTCAAGGACAAAGGCTACTCTGAGCTGGACGTGGTGAGCGAGCGCAAGAGCAGTGCGGAGGACGTGCGAGGCTGCTCAGATGCCCTGCGGCGGCGGGCCGAGGGCCGGGAGCACCTGACAACCTCCATGGCCCGTGTGGTGCTCCAGAAGTCGGCCAGCGAGCGGGCAGCCAAGGACTACTACAAGCCCCGTGTGACCAAGCCCTCAAGGTCGGTGGACACCTATGACAATTACTGGGAGAGCCGGAAGCCGCCCCTGAAGACCTCGTTGAGCCTGCGGAAGGAGCCTGTGGCAGCAGACTTGGGGGACGACCTCAAGGACGAGATCATCCGCCCGTCCCCCTCGCTCCTGACCATGTCCAGCTCTCCCCACGGCAGCCCGGATGACCTGCCATCCCCCTCCCCCAACAATGGCCTTGGCTTGCTGCGTGGCACGTACTTCTCTGCTCAGGAGGATGTGGATCTGTATACAGATTCGGAGCCCAGGGCCACGTACCGGAGGCAGGATGCCCTGCGGCCAGATGTCTGGCTGGTCAGAAATGACGCCCACCCCATCTACCACAAGCGCTCGCCCCCCGCCAAAGAGTCCGCCCTCTCCAAGTGCCAAAACTGCGGTCTGTCCTGCAGCTCCTCCCTCTGCCAGCGCTGCGACAGCCTGCTCGCCTGCTCCCCGGCCTCCAAGCCCGGCGGCTTCCCCAGCAAGGCCTCCGCCCACGACAGCCTGGCCCACGGGTCATCTCTGCGGGAGAAGTATGCAGGCCAGACGCAGGGCCTCGATCGGCCGCTGCACCTCCACTCGAAATCCAAGCCCTCCCCTGCAGCCGCCTCCCGCTGTGGCTTCTGTGACCGCCCAGGGGCCGCCAACACCTGCACCCAATGTTCGAAAGCCTCCTGCGACGCCTGCCTCAGCACCTACCATTACGACCCCTGCTGCAAAAAGAGCGAGCTGCACAAGTTCATGCCCAACAACCAGCTGAACTACAAGTCCGCCCAGTTCTCCCATCTCGTGTACAGATAGACTCGACCTTGCACCTCCCTGCTACAAGGGCTACACCACTGACCTTTCTGGTTTCATGGGGAAGAAACGTTAACACGTTGATCTCAGAAGCAGAGGCCTGCACTTGACCACGTGGTTGGGGGGGGGATCGTGTGGCCTGCTGCCCCACGTGGGAGTTCCCGTATCGACTCAGATATGTCAGCTGATGGCTGCTTTGCCACCTGGCAAGAGAGACGGGTGGCACTTGCATTCAGATTCATTTTTGCTATCACTCCCTGTTCCATTCTTTTGGTTTTGTCTCTCAAAGAGGATTTCTATCTCTGGGACTCTTGCCATGCCGACTGCTCCCACGGCAAAGCCAACTTGGACTGGGAAGGGCCCTCCAGGTCCCCTCCGAACGCCCACCTGGAGTGGTGAGCTAGAGGCCTGTTGGCTTGTGAAATGAGCCCTCCTGCCACACCGGGCCTCATCCACTGGCTCATCCCTCCACCACCCTTTCCCAAACACGAGGATCCCCGGCGGCAGCCCCCCACCCAACTTCACTGCCTCTCCACGTATCGAAGGTGACCCGAGTCCAGGGTTCGCTTAATGTCATCCTGTTGCCTCCACAGCTCAGTTCAGCCTTGGGGTTTGTGAAGTTGGCTCTAGCTCTCTGAAGGGTGGACCTTCCACACTGGGACTGACTTTTCCCCCCTTTCTGTTGTTTGCACATGCCTCTCTTACTCTACTGTAAATAGATATTTTTGAGATTTATTTTTAAATAAATATTCAACTTGCTGTGTGTTTCAAAGTGGTTAAAACATTAACAATGTAGCTATTTATAAAAATGCCCCGGGTTCTTTAGTCTTCCAAGGGAGGGGCTCGCGCCCTTCCATCTTGTATCCTCCACTTGCCACAGCCCGAGGGTAGAGTGGAGATTGTAGGGGCAGAGGAGGAACAGAGACGATGTCCCCTGAGTTGGTGGAGAGCCACTGTCTTCCCTACAATAAATTTCTAACACCTACCTCCAGTGTGCACTTAGGGGGTTAGTCCGGGCCGAGAGGTCTGTGCGCTTGCAGACTGTGACAACATAGTGACCATTCAGGAACCTCACCCTGTGGATCTCCGGCCTGGTCTTTGCCGCTTGCTGAGTGTGAACCTTGCACTCCAAACTTATTGAGTCTCAATTCAGAAGGAAAATCGTTTGGGATTCCCACCACCCCTCTATCTCAGTCCTCTTCTCTTCACCTGTTTCCAGGATTCCTCTGCAACATTTGTGACCTTTTTGCACTAAAAGTGGGCAGGAGCCGGCGTGCGCCCATCAGACAGATGTGTCCTGAGGTTCTTAGCCGAGCCTCAGCGCTCCTAAACCCGAAGGCCTCTTAAACTCCTCATGTGAATTGCTGACCCTGGATTTCCTTTTGGGGTGCAGAGCAGGAGTGGGGCAAGAATTTGAAAATAAAACTGCTTCCTTGTGAACTAACAGTATATTTTAGCCATAAGTGTTTGTGATGTACAGAACGTTATAGGAATTTACATGCAGTTGGTTTTCTGATAGAAGGAGGTATTCAGCTCTTGAGCAGATTTAAATCTGGCTGAATCCTGAGGCCACTGTGAATTTGCTGATGTTCTTCCAACTTAGTTGCGTGATTTTAAGGTTTTCAAAATCTTCTATGGCTCTTTTTCTATATATCTAGTAGATCACGTGTAGATATTCAATGTGTATATAAAGCTGAATTTCAACCAACTTTATTACTAAGACCCACCCATTCTGGGGCATTCATCTCTGATGTTCTTCCTTTTCACGTTTCAGAAGTGTCCGTGCCTGTCCCAGTCCTGAGTTTTCTAGTTTTCCATTTCCAGATTGCTCTAGCACTACGCTAACTCTTTTAACCAACCGTGATGCCACGTAACTTAGCAGACGAAAGTAGGAATAACTAACTTGTCCTGGAAGAGAAAGGCCAGTGTGTGTATCATCACGGAAATACTGTGTTCGTGGACTGGAATAGGAAATGCTGTGACCATGCTCCTCGTTGTGTATCTTATTGTATGAGGTTGCTGTGACTGAGATAAATACACGCTAACTTAAAAAAGCAGATGTTTTGCATTTGATTTCTACCAAGAGTTGAAATGTTGAGAGATGATTTAAAAAAATAAATAAAGTGTCTTCCATTGTTAAATGAAGTGTTTGGGGTTTTATGTCCCTCCTCCCTGCTGCTTTGAAGTTTGGGTTGCTTGGGGTTTTTTGTTTTCAAATTTAACTTCAAGAAAATCTGTTTATTTACTTATGGTCTTCGTTGCTGTGCGTGGGCTTTCTTTAGTTGCGGTGAGTGAGGGCTACTCTTCGTTGCAGCGCGCAGGCTTCTTGTTGCGGTGGCTTTTTTTGTTGCAGAGCGCGGGCTCTAGAGCGCAGGCTCAGTAGTTGTGGCACACGGGCCTAGCTGCTCCGTGGCATGTGGGGTCTTCCTGGACCAAGGCTTGAACCCATGTCCCCTGCATTCTTAACCAGGCAGGTGGATTCTTAACCACTGCGCCACCAGGGAAGTTCGGTTGCTTGGGTTTTTCGGTGTTTTTTTGTTTTTGTTTTTTTTGCTCAAGCCATGTTTAGTTCTTTAGTGACAGGACTCACATTTTTTCCTCCATTAAACTGACAAATAATAACAGCCAGCATTTGAGTGCTTATACTGTGAGCCAGGCATTTTATACGCTGAGACTTTACGTTCGTGATCTCATATAATTGTCTCAGTCCTCCTAGAAGATAACATAAATCCTGTTCTGATCCCCATCTTACCAACGGGGAAACCAAGGTGTTCAGAGTTCAGCCGTGTTTCCTAGGAGTGAGACTGCAGACTCCAGAAGTGATTGTTGGTGGTGACCTGACAGGAATTAAATAACATTGAAGGGCGTTGTGAAAAAAATTAATCCCGTTTAAAATTTTTTTGATCCGTTTAAATGCCCTAAGGAGGATTCTGGCCAGTGTAATGCGAGTTTGTCTTTAACAAAGAGAAAGCAGGAGTCAGGCTGAGAACCTCTGGCAGAATTTTAGGTTTTCAGTTACCTTCTATTTAGGGCAGGCCATAATGGGGGATTACTTTAAAAATCAAGGTTTTTTTAAAAATGAAGTTTCCTGAAACTAATATAACATTGTAAATCAACTCTACTTCAATAAAAATAAATAAAAAATAAATCATGGTTGACTTAAAAGCAAAATGTATTGCAAAAATCTTAAGAGTAGTATAAGCACAGCTGTGGTTTGGGACATCCTGTCTTTATGCACTGGTGGGGTGTCTGTGCCACCATGCTGACCACTCTGCAGGGTTGGACCCCACAAAGCCACTCAGCTGTCGGGGAAGAGACTGAACGGTTTTCTCCATCTCATTCACTGGCTGAGCAAATATCCAGGCCTTGGACCAGACCAAGGCCCAGGTGCTGGGTTTGGTTTTAGTGACAGCATAGGAAATGGCACTGCCATCCTGGCTACCAGGAACAGCAACTTCCTAGAGATGAACACCCAGCCTGGGAGAGCAAAGGAAGCCAGACACTCACTCCTGTATCTAAAGCGGAGCAGAGACTCTGAGCAGATTGCTTAATTTGTATATGTAAATGACAAGCATATTTAAACATCCTCAGGCCCACCAGTTGTACAAGATTAACATTAGCCTTGCTGCCAGCTCTGTACCCCACACGACATTGCCAATTGGACCCCAATCTCTGCTCACCCTTTCTCCCTTGGTAATAGAAGCCTTAAATTTTAGACATCTAGCCATCCAGAATAAAGACTGCCTTTCCCAGCCTCTCCTGCAGCTGGGCATGGTCATACGGTTATGTCTGGTCCCTAGGATGGAAAGATACTGTGTGTGGCTTCTGAGACATGTCCTTCAAAGAAAGAAGCTTGTTCTGCCCACCCTGGCTGCGCTGGCTGGAATGGAGCAGCCATGTGAGACTCTGAGGCAGAGGCCAAGTGAAGGGGGCTGCAGTGAGTAGCTGGAAGAGGCTGGGTCCCTGATGCTCAGGAAGCCACCATCATACCTGGCCTGCCCCACCTACCTTCAGAGTTTTATATGTGAGAAGTAAACTTCTGTCTTGCTTAAACCACATTTTTTCCATTTGCTCATTTTGGAAAGCTTTTTATTTACAAAAGAAGTGAGACTACTCTAATGATGCCTCATGTAGCAGGACTTCAACAGCTCAACGATTAACAACTTCTGGCCAATCTGACTTTTTTCTGTGCCTGTCCATCCACTTTCCCCACTCCTAAGTTTCTTAGAAGCAAATTCCAGACATCTGTTTCACTTGTGAACATTTCAGTACCTGTATCTAAAAGACAAGGACTTTTAAAACAATACCATGATCACATCTAAATTTTTATGTTTCTTAATTGTAACAAATACCCAGTCACTGTTCGCAGGTCCAGTTGTCTTATAAGTGCATACTTTTAAAACTGTGTGTTTGCGTTGGGGCCCAAATAAGGTCTCACGTTGTTGCAATGGATAGATCTTTAAATCACATTTATCCTAAAGGCTGTCCCTATAGAAGGACATTTTCCTCTTTCTCTTCTTTTCCCTTGAAATGTATTTGTTGAAGAAATCGGATAGTTTGTCCTTTAGTTTGCCAGAGTCTACATTTTGCATTGCATCCCCTGCTGTTGTTTATCACGTTCCTCTGTTCTCTCAACCTCCTGAAAATTGGCAGCTGGCTCTTCTTTTTTTTTTACAGTTTCTTACTGTTTGTTTGAACATGTTGTACAAAAGTAGAAAAATAAACATTTCTTCTGCAGCTCCATAAATAAAGCGTTAGAGGAAATAACTTAAGGCAGGGTTGGGGCTTAGTGCATAAGTAAGGTCTGGGTCCAGGTTTTCAGATATGCAGGTCTCCACTGGCAACAATTCTCAGGTCCCTTATGAGGAGGCGGAAGAGGTTGAATGTGACAGAGGCCTTGAGACATCCTTGGGACTCCTCCTTTGTGGCCTCCTGGAGCCGGCACAGCCAGTGGTGGAGGCGGCCCGGGGCTGGGATTCTGCTGTGGGCCGAGCCGGGATGCAAGCCTGAAGCTCGGAGTGGATGTGGTGCAGCGTGTGCAGCGGCTGGTCCAGGATGACCCCCGAGGACGAGTCTGCCACAGCACCCAGGACCTTCAGCGTCCGGTCTAACTCTGCCTCCAAGGCCACAGGGTGCTCCCACACCTGCCGCTGCCTCAGGTCCCGGGTCCTGGGGAAGCGGTGAGAGCTGCAGCTCCAGTTCTTCAGTGAGAGCGACTCTTCTAAGGCATCCTTGGCTTTCTTGAAGCCCTCCAGCTCCCTTGGCAACAGAGATTGGAACCGGCCCATATGGCAGCCCTTCCCGGTTGTGGTGGGCTTGGACATGGGGACTGGGCCTGCTCTGGCCAAGTCCAGCATCACAGTCACCAACACCAGGACCCAAGCTGCAGCCATGGTTAAATCCCAACTGCCTGTTTGGCCCCATGGCTCTGCTTTTAGCCAGGTTCACTGGGCAATCCCAGCTGATGTGTGTAAAGTGAAAAGGCACATGGAAATAGGAATCTCCACTTTGATGGCAAAGGCACGAGTGTGGGGGTCCGGTCGCCGAACCAGGTGAGCCCGGACCTGTGCCAGGAAGGAAAGAGATACTGAAATTCAGTCACAGGAGAGAACTTTGCTTCTGAGAAGTCCCTGTGCCTGGAGAATCTCAAGGTTAGGACTCCCAGGGGCAGCCTTTAGCTCGCTGACTTTGGGGAGCCTCCGAATGAGGCTGAGGCAGGTGGAGGGATGGGAAAGTGGCTCGAGGACTCTCACAGTGGGGTAGGGACCTGGCGGGTGTGGGTGAGGCTGCCTGAGTGGCCGAGAAGGGGCATCCCTTGAATGTGCAGAAGTTTTAAAGTTTGCTGGTCCCCTTTTCTACTTTTGCTTTTGTTACCTATGCTTTTGGTGTTATATCCAAGAAATTGTTGCCAAATCCAACGTCATGAAACTTCTCTCTGTTTTCTTCTAGGAGCTTTTTAGTTTTAGGTCTTACATTTGAACCTTTAATCCGTTTTCAGTTTTGTGTATGGTGTAAGGTAAGGGTCTAACTTCGTTCTTTTGCATTTGGATATCCAGTTTTCCCAGTACCATTTGAGGAGACTGACCTTTCCCCATTGAGTGATGTTGGCATCCCTGTTGAAGATCTTTTGACTACATACATGAGGGTTTATTTCTGGCCTCTCTATTCTGTTCCATTGGACCATATGTCTATCTTTATGCCAGTACCACACTATTTTGATTACTGTAGCTTTGTATGTAATGTGTTTTTATTTTTATTTATTTATTTATTTATTTATTTATGGCTGTGTTGGGTCTTCGTTTCTGTGCGAGGGCTTTCTCTAGTTGCGGCGAGCGGGGGCCCCTCTTCATCGTGGTGCGCGGGCCTCTCACTGTCGCGGCCTCTCTTGTTGCGGAGCACAGGCTCCAGACGCGCAGGCTCAGTAGTTGTGGCTCACGGGCCTAGTTGCTCTGCGGCATGTGGGATCTTCCCAGACCAGGGCTCGAACCCGTGTCCCCTGCATTGGCAGGCAGATTCTCAACCGCTGCGCCACCAGGGAAGCCTTGTATGTAATGTGTTTTGAAATCAGGAAGTGTGAGGCATCCAACGTCGTTCTTCTTTTTCAAGATTGTTCTGGCTATTCGGGGTCCCTTGAGATCCCATATAAATTTTAGGATTTTTTTCCCATCTGTGCAAATATGCCATTGGGATTTTGATAGGGATTACATTGAGTCAGTAGATTGCTTTGGGTAGTGTGGACATTTTAATGATATTCAGTCTTCTAACTCATGAGTAGAGGATGTCTTTCCATTAATTTGTCTCTTCTTTAATTTCTTTCAGCAATGTTTTGTAGTTTTTGGTGTACAAGTTCTTCACCTCCTTGGTTAAGTTTACTCCTAAATATTTTATTCTTTTTGATGCTATTGTAAGTGGAATTGTTTTTGTAATTTTCTCTTCAGATTGTTCAGTATTCGTGTATAGAAATGCAACTGATTTTTGTGTGTTGATTTTTATCCTGCAACTTGGCTGAATTCATTTCTTAGTTCTAACAGGTGTGTGTATGTGTGTAATCTTTAGGGTTTTCTACATAAGATCATGTCATCTGAGAACAGATATAATTTCACTTCTTTCCAGTTTGGATGCTATTGATTGATTGATTGATTTATGCTTAATTGCTGTGGCTAAGACTACCAGTACTATGTTTAATAGAAGAGGCAAGAGTGGGCATCGTGGCCTCTTCTAAAGGAAAAACTCAGTCTTTCATCACTGAGTATGAAGTTAGCTGTGGTGTATGTGTTTTCATATGTGGTTTTTATTATGTTGAGATAGTTTCCTTCTATTCCTAGTTTGCTGAGTGTTTTTTATCATGAAAGTATGTTGAATTTTGTCAAATGCGTTTCACGCATTAATTGAGATGATCTTGTAGTCTTTGTTCTTCATCCCATTACTGTGCTATATCACATGGTAGTTGACTTTTGAGGCTTGCTCAGATGTGGGTATGATTTTTTTTGTTGTTGTAAGAATACTTCATAGATGTTATTTTCTTTCATCAGGAGGCACATGATGTCGAGTTCTCTCCCTTTGGGATATTAATAGCTGTTAAGGCTGTTACTCAGGACTTAGATCCATTATTTCATCAGAGCATGCAAAATGGAGATATTCCAATTCTAGTCTTGTTTGGCAACTGGAATACTTCTATAAAAAGAAACTTTTCTGTGGTGGTGTGACTCTATACCTGGGACAAAACTGCATGGAGCTAAACACAAACACACACACACACACACACACACAGGACAGCACGTAAAACTGGTGTAATCTGAACAAGGTCTATGCCAATGTCAGTTTCCTGGTTGTGATACTGCTTTATAGTTGTGCAAGATGTTACCCCTGGGAGAAACATGGGTACATGAGACCTTTCTGTACTATTTTTGCAACTTCCTATAAATCTATGAATTAAAAAAAAAGTTAAAGACAAAGAAACTTCCCTCATCTACTATTTGACTACCAGTGATATAGTTTAAGAAAAGCAGGATAGGGACTTCCCTGGTGGTCCGGTGGTTAAGACTCCGTGCTTCCACTGCAGGAGGCACAGGTCCGATCCTTGATCGGGGAACTAAGATCCCGCATGCTGCACGGCCAAAAAAAAGGTGGGGGGATAGATGCGTACTTCTTTGCCTTTATTTATTTATTTATTTATGGCTGTGCTGGGTCTTCGCTGCTGCACGCACAGGCTTTCTCTAGTTGTGGTGAGCAGGGTCTACTCTTCGTTGCAGTGCGTGGACTTCTCATTGTGGTGGCTTCTCTTGTTGTAGAGCACGGGCTCTAGGCACACGGGCTCAGTAGTTGTGGCTCGCAGGCTCTAGAGTGCAGGCTCAGTAGTTGTGGCGCACGGGCTTATTTGCTCTGCAGCATGTTGGATCTTCCCGGACCAGGGCTCGAACCCATGTCCCCTGCGTTGGCAGGCGCATTCTTAACCACTGTGCCACCAGGGAAGCCCTCTTTGCCTTTATTTTTACTTAGAATAATGAATTGATGCCTTAGAATTCCCCAGCAGTGACTGATTTTTTAAAAGTATATTATTATGAACTCATTGATTTCCATATATTTTAAGTATTTCAATCCATTACATGATTACTGTTATTGATGCTCAAATTCCTGTCTTTGTTCAGTCAGAACCTCTTCAAGCTGGCTCCTGAGTCCTGACCTGACCCTGAAACCTCTGATTGCTTCCTCTCTGTTTGGCATGACAAGGGGCTCCATGTTCATCATTGTACATTTCCTGCCCAACTCCTGGGCTCAGATGTTTCTCCAAAGAGCCCTGGGTCCTTTTGCTGTGAAATGACATTTGGATACCAAAGTCTGAGAGCTAAGGGTGCTCACTGCCTCTGGGTTGGTCATTGTTTCCAGGTCTTTTCAGTGAGCAGAGCTAGCAACAGGTTTATATCTCTAAAAACACAAAGTACGTTGTAAGTTCATACTTATACTTAAATTAAAATTCAGGACCACAGGATTTTTGCTCAACCTCATTTCTCTTTTATTCCCATGCTGAGGATCCTGGTTCTCAAGGGGTCCAGGGAAGCCACTACTAGTTTTGATTTTGTCACCATAGCTAGACCTGATCCTGAAAGGAGGGAGTCACCTGGGACAACCCTTGGAGAGCATCTCAGTTACTCACCACAGAGCAGGGAGAAGGACTAAGGCTCAGAGAGTATGAGGAGCCTTTGCAAGTTTGCACATATGATTAACTCCTGGTTGCCCATGGCTCTGTTAGGAAATGAAATATCAGGGATACAAGTGAAGCCAGGGTAGGTGTCATGTGGTTCAAATGCAGTTCCTCGCCTTCCTTCCCCTACCCCAGAGGAGCCCTGGATCCTGGGGTTGACTTTTCCAGCCTTTCTTCACACTCTGCTACACTTGGCTGCATACCTAAGCACTACTGTTTCACAACATCATTTTGCCTGGTTTTATATGTACTTATTCATCTGCAGCTTTCTTTCTCCCCTCCTTTCAGTATTTTGAGATTTATCCATGTTGGTATGTTATTCTAGTTTCATTCATTCATCCATCCATCCGTTCTTGCTGCTGTATACTGTTCCTTACATTACTGTGCCACTGTTTAATCCATTCTCCTAGTGGGAAACAGCTCGTTTCCAATAATTTGCTATTACAAATATTCTTGTAGGTGTCTCCTGAGTATGCATGACTGTGTAAGAATTTCTATAGGGCGGCGTGGGCAAACTTTTTCTGTAAATGGTGATAGTGAATATTTTTGGCTTTGGGAGACAAGAGGCAAATATATATATATATTTATATATTATTATATAGATAATATACAACAAAGAAAACAAATTTCCACGAATTTTTAATTAAAACATTCAAAACTTTATGGACATTAAACTTTGAATTTCATATAATTTTCACGTCATGAAATACTGTTCTTTTCAATTTTTTTTTTCAACCATTTGAACACGTTAAAATCCCAGGCTCAGCTCGCTGGTGGTACAGAACAGGAGACAGGCTGGGCTTGGGCCTCAGGCAGTGTTTGCCTCTCCTTGCTCTCTAGGGCTTAAACAGAGGAGAGGACTCGCTGGATTGAAGGGTCCCAGGCGTCTTTAACTTTACTAGGCACTGCCAGGTGCTCTTCAAAGTGAATTCTATCAATTTAGACCCTCACCAGAGCATGATGAGACTTCCTATTTCCCTAGCACTTTTTTTTTCTTCACTTAAAAAAAATCTATTTTTAAATTCTTAAAAAATTTTATTGAAATATAGTTGATTTACAATGTTGTGTTAGTTTGAGGTGTCCAGCAAAGTGATTCAGTTGTGTGTGTGTGTGTGTGTGTATATTTATTTATTTAGATTCTTTTCCATTATAGGTGTACTGAAGATATTGAGTATAGTTCTGTGTGCCATACAGTAGGTGTCTGTTGCTTATCTATTTTATATATAGTAGCGTGTATATTTTACTCCCAAACTCCTAATTTATCACCCCCTTTTCCCTTTTTGGTAACCATAAGTTTGTTTTCTATGTCTGTGAGTCTATTTGTTTTGTAAATAAGTTCATTTGTATCATCCCTAGCCCTCTTGAAATACATCAGATCTCTCCATTTAATGCATTGCTCCTCTAGTAAGTTTCATTTATAATCACATTTTGAAAAGTGAAGATAGCACACTGTATGTTCCTTATTATTGAATGAAAGTTCTTTTTGAATTTTATTTACTTTTTATACAGCAGGTTCTTATTAGTTATCCATTTTACACATATTAGTATATATATGTCAATCCCAATCTCCCAATTCATCCCACCACCACGAGCCCCCTGCCACTTTCCCCCCTTGGTGTCCATACGTTTGTTCTCTACATCTGTGTCTCTATTTCTGCCTTGCAAACCAGTTCATCTGTACCATTTTTCTGGATTCCACATATCTGTGTTAATATACGATGTTTGTTTTTCTGACTTACTTCACTCTATATGACAGTCTCTGGATCCATCCACGTCTCTACAAATGACCCAGTTTCATTCCTTTTTATGGCCGATATTCCATTGTATATATGTACCACATCTTCTTTATCCATTCGTCTGTCGATGGGCATTTAGGTTGCTTCCATGACCTGGCTATTGTAAATAGTGCTGCAGTGAACATTGGGGTGCATGTGTCTTTTTGAATTATGGCTTTCTCTCGGTATATGCCCAGTAGTGGGATTGCTGGGTCATATGGTAATTCTATTTTTAGTTTTTTAAGGAATCTCCATACTGTTCTCCATAGTGGCTGTATCAATTTACATTCCCACCAACAGTGCAAGAGGGTTCCCTTTTCCCCACACCCTATCCAGCATCTGTTGTTTGTAGATTTTCTGATGATGCCCATTCTAACAGGTGTGAGGTGATACCTCATTGTAGCTTTGATTTGTATTTCTCTAATAATTAGTGATGTTGAGCAGCTTTTCACGTGCTTCTTGGCCATCTGTATGTCTTCTTTGGAGAAATGTCTATTTAGGTCTTCTGCCCATTTTTGGATTGGGTTGTTTGTTTTTCTAATATTGAGCTGCATGAGCTGTTTATATATTTTGGAGATTAATCCTTTGCCGTTGATTCATTTGCAAATATTTTCTCCCATTCTGAGGGTTGCCTTTTCGTCTTGTTTGTAGTTTCCTTTGCTGTGCAAAAGCTTTTAAGTTTCATTAGGTCCCATTTGTTTATTTTTATTTCCATTACTCTAGGAGGTGGATCAAAAAAGATCTTGCTGTGATTTATGTCAAAGAGTGTTCTTCCTGTGTTTTCCTCTAAGAGTTTTATAGTGTCTGGTCTTATATTTAGGTCTTTAATCCATTTTGAATTTATTTTTGTGTGTGGTGTTAGGGAGTGCTCTAATTTCATTCTTTTACCTGTAGCTGTCCAGTTTTCCAGCACCACTTACTGAAGAGACTTGTCTTTTCTCTATTGTATATCCTTACCTCCTTTGTCATAGATTAGTTGACCATAGGTGCGTGGGTTTATCTCTGGGCTTTCTATCCTGTTCCATTGATCTATATTTCTTTTTTTGTGCCAGTACCATACTGTCTTGATTACTGTAGCTTTGTAGTATAGTCTGAAGTCAGGGAGTCTGATTCCTCCAGCTCCGTTTTTTCCCCTAAGATCACTTTGGCTATTCGGGGTCTTTTGTCTCCATACAAATTTTAAGATTTTTTTGTTCTAGTTCTGTAAAAAATGCCATTGGTAATTTGATAGGGATTGCATTGAATCTGTAGATTGATTTGGGTAGTATAGTCATTTTCACAATATTGATTCTTCCAATCCAACAACATGGTGTATCTCTCCATCTGTTTGTGTCATCTTTGATTTCTTTCATCAGTGTCTTATAGTTTTCTGAGTACAGGTCTTTTACCTCCTTAGGTAGGTTTATTTCTAGGTATTTTATTCTTTTTGTTGCAATGGTGAATGGGATTGTTCCCTTAATTTCTCTTTCTGGTCTTTCGTTGTTAATGTATAGGAATGCAAGAGATTTCTGTGCCTTAATTTTGTATCCTGCAACTTTACCAAATTCATTGATTAGCTCTAGTAGTTTTCTGGTGGCATCTTTAGGATTCACTATGTATAGTATCATGTCATCTGCAAACAGTGACAGCTTTACTTCTTCTTTTCCAATTTGTATTCCTTTTATTTTTCTTCTCTGATTGCCGTGGCTAGGACTTTCAAAACTATGTTGAATAATAGTGGCGAGAGTGGACATCCATGTCTTGTTCCTGATCTTAGAGGAAATGGTTTGTTTTTCACCATTGAGAATGATGTTTGCTGTGGGTTTGTCATATATGGTCTTTATTATGTTGAGGTAGTTTCCTCTATGCCCACTTTCTGGAGAGTTTTTATCATAAATGGGTGTTGAATTTTGTCAAAAGCTTTTTCTGCATCTATTGAGATGATCATATGGTTTTTATCTTTCAGTTTGTTAATGTGGTGTATCACATTGATTGATTTGCATATATTGAAGAAACCTTGCATCCCTGGGATAAATCCCACTTGATCATGGTGTATGATCCTTTTAATATGTTGTTGGATTCTGTTGCTAGTATTTTGTTGAGGATTTTTTCATCTATATTCATCAGTGATATTGGTCTGTAATTTTCTCTTTTTGTAGTATCTCTGTCTGGTTTTGGCATCAGGGTAATGGTGGCCTCGTAGAATGAGTTTGGGAGTGTTAACTTCCTCTGCAATAATTTGGAAGAGTTTGAGAAGGATTGGTGTTAGCTCTTCTGTAAATGTTTGATAGAATTCACCTGTGAAGCCATCTGGTCCTGGACTTTTGTTTGTTGGAAGATTTTTAATCACAGTTTCAATTTCATTACTTGTGATTGGTCTGTTCATATTTTCTGTTTCTTCCTGGTTCAGTCTTGGAAGGTTATACCTTCCTAAGAATTTGTCCATTTCTTCCAGGTTGTCCATTTTATTGGCATAGAGTTGCTTGTAGTAGTCTCTTAGGATGCTTTGTATTTCTGTGGTGTCCATTGTAATTTCTCCTTTTTCATTTCTAATTTTATTGATTTGAGTCCTCTCCCTCTTTTTCCTGATGAGTCTGGCTAAAGGTTTATCAATTTGTTTATCGTCTCAAAGAACCAGCTTTTAGTTTTATTGATCTTTGCTATTGTTTTCTTCGTTTCTATTCCATTTATTTCTGCTCTGATCTTTATGATTTCTTTCCTTCTACTAACTTTGGGTTTTGTTTGTTCTTCTTTCTCTAGTTCCTTTAGGTGTAAGTTTAGTTGTTTATTTGAGATTTTTCTTGTTTCTTGAGGTAGGATTGTATTGCTATAAACTTCCCTCTTAGAACTGCTTTTGCTGCATCCCATAGGTTTTAGATTGTCATGTTTTCGTTGTAATTTGTCTCTAGGTATTTTTCGATTTCCTCTTTGATTTCTTCAGTGATCTCTTGGTTATTTAGTCACGTATTGTTTAGCTTCCATGTGTTTGTGTTTTTTATGGTTTTTTTCCCTGTGATTGATTTCTAATCTCATAGCGTTGTGGTCAGAAAAGATGCTTGATATGATTTCAATTTTTCTTAAATTTACCGAGGCTTGATTTATGACCCAAGATGTGATCTATCCTGGAGAATGTTCCATGTGCACTTGAGAAGAAAGTGTAATCTGCTGTTTTTGGATGGAACGTCCTATAAATATCAATTAAATCTATCTGGTCTATTGTGTCATTTAAAGCTTGTGTTTCCTTAGTAATTTTCTGTTTGGATGATGTGTCTATTGGTGTAAGTGAGGTGTTAAAGTCCCCCACAATTATTGTGTTACTGTCGATTTCCTCTTTTATAGCTGTTAGCAGTTGCCTTATGTATTGAGGTGCTCCTATGTTGGGTGCATATATATTTATAATTGTTATATCTTCTTCTTGGATAGATCCCTTGATCATTATGTGGTGTCCTTGTCTCTTGTAACATTCTTTATTTTAAAGTCTATTTTATCTGATATGAGTATTGCTACTCCAGCTTTCTTTTGATTTCCGTTTGCATGGAATATCTTTTTCCATCCCCTCACTTTCAGTCTGTAAGTGTCCCTAGGTCTGAAGTGGGTCTCTTGTAAACAGCGTATATATGGGTCTTCTTTTTGTATCCATTCAGCGAGCCTGTGTCTTTTGGTTGGAGCATTTAATCCATTCGTGTTTAAGGTAATTATCGATATGTATGTTCCTGTTACCATTTTCTTAATTGTTATGGGTTTGTTTTCGTAGGTCCTTTTCTTTTGCATTTCCCACTTACAGAAGTTCCTTTAGCATTTGTTGTAGGGCTGGTTTTGTGGTGCTGAATTCTCTTAGCTTTTGCTTGTCTGTAAAGCTTTTGATTTCTCCGTCAAATCTGAATGAGATCCTTGCTAGGTAGAATAATCTTGGTTGTAGTTTCTTCCCTTTCATCACTTTAAATATAGCGTGCCACTCCTTTCTGGCTTGTAGAGTTTCTGCTGAGAAATCAGCTGTTAACCTTATGGGAGTTCCCTTGTATGTTACTTGTCATTTTTCCCTTGTTGCTTTCAATAATATTTTGTCTTTAATTTTTGTCAGTTTGATTACTGTGTGTCTCAGCATGTTTCTCCTTGGGTTTATCCTGCCTGGGACTCTCTGTGCTTCCTGGATTTGGGTGGCTATTTCCTTTCCCATGTTAGGGAAGTTTTCAACTATAATCTCTTCAAATATTTTCTCGGGTCCTTCTTCTCTCTCTTCTCCTTCTGGGACCCCTATAATGCAAATGTTGTGTTTAATGTTGTCCCAGAGGTCTCTTAGGCTGTCTTCATTTCCTTTCATTCTTTTTTCTTTATTCTGTTCCATGGCAGTGAATTCCACTATTCTGTGTTCCAGGTCACTTATCTGTTCTTCTGCTTCATTTATTCTGCTGTTGATTCCTTCTAGTGTATTTTTCATTTCAGTTATTGTATTGTTCATCTCTGTTTGTTGTTCTTTAATTCTTCTAGGTGTTTGTTCTTTAATTCTTCTAGGTCTTTGTTAAACATTTCTTGCATCTTCTCGATCTTTGCCTCCATTCTTTTTCCAAGGCCCTGGATCATCTTCACTATCATTATTCTGAATTCTTTTTCTGGAAGCTTGCCTATCTCCACTTCATTTAGTTGTTTTCTGGGGTTTTATCTTGTTCCTTCATCTGGTACACAGTCCTCTGCCTTTAAATTTTGTCTACTTTTCTGTGAATGTGGTTTTCGTTCCACAGGCTGCAGAATTGTAGTTCTTCTTGCTTCTGCTGTCTGCCCTCTGGTCTGAATAAAAGTTCTTTGTGAAAGAAATAGAAAATATCTTCAGACGAGATCTTAAAAGTTACCCATTATCCTTCCACTCAGAGAGGACCAAAGTTCTCTCAAACTTCATACCTATCCTTCCAGATTTTTTCCTGTATACACACACATCAATTTAATTTTTGGAGGCTGATGCTATATATGTTGTTTTGGAATCTGCTCGTCTGACTTCATGAAGTTCTTTCAGTTAGGATTATTTTTGTTGTAACATAAAACCCAACCCAAATAGCATCAGCAGCAAGAACACGTATTGTCTCCCGCAGTGAGCTGTGGTGGAGGTCGGTTCCAGGACTGCTTAATTCACTGGTCCGACAGTGTTGTTAACAACTCAGGGCCTCTGTCTTTCTGTGCAGCAGGTTGGTGAGGCCTTCCCTTGTCTCAGAATTGCTGCAGCAGGTCTGAGCACTGCATCCTCACATAATGGGAGGCAAAGGCCAGACCATGGGAAGAGGGTGCTTCCCTTCTTTGAGTGACTGTTTGAGTGTGAGGAAACAGTCCTGGAAATTCCCTAAGATGTTGCTTCATTCTTCTGCCGGAATTGGGTCAGAGGCCCATTCCTCAGCATTCTCAGGCGAGGGGAGTGGAATGACCATAAATGGCTTCATCTCCCCTCAGGTCCCCTGGGAGTCGAGTGGAGGTCACGGGGCCCTCAACTTTGTGTGTGCCCCTCCCCTGCAGCTTTCTGGCCTCCAAGGAAAATACTTCTTCCCTGGTTTGCTCCCCTTCACCCTGAGTGCTTTTTCTAGACATTGAGAAGGTTGAAATGTGAATGAAAATACCCAGTCCCACTCAGGCTCTGCTCACCTTTACTACCAGGGTTCTATTTTGTCCAGGCTGACACTCTGCTCATTTCCTCGCCTCCTCTGCAGCCCATCGGTGGCCTGGGAAGATTCTGCTTTATATTTGCCAGAGGCCCATCACTCCAGTGCCACCTGTCATCCCACCTGCACGGTTTCATTAGGGTGGAGGAATCCTTCTCTGAACCCAGGTCTCCGTCACAGGGGGAAGGGAGCTGACGGCCACGTGCGCCTCCTACCAGCGCTGCTCCCTGACCAGGTTCCCTGCCTGACGCCAGCAGGCATTGGTTTGGGCGTGCAGTTAGCAATCCAGGTAGAGGAAGGGTCCAGGATGTGATTTATTCTCCCCCCACCCTTCCTCCTTTGGCCTGGGGGTGGGGATGCATTGCAGGGTGGAGAGGAACTAAGAGCCCTGGTTCTGGCCTCCCTGTCAGGAGGCTCGTGCCTGGGGTCAGGACAGGTTCTTCTGCCTGGTTTCATTTATATCACATGTATTTTTTGTTTGCACCTGTTACCGTAAGTAGCTTCAGATGCCTTCTGGAAGCATGAGAGAGTATAAACAAACGGAGCCTCCAGACTCCCCACAGATACCGCCACCAGCTTCCACCTGACTCGCACGGCCGTGTGGGTTCAGAGCCTGGTTTCAGTCAAAGGCCTACCAGCGGCCAGTCTGCAACCCCAGCAGGGAGGAGGGTGGCTAGCCAGTCTGCAACCCCAGCAGGGAGGAGGGCGGCTAGCCCAGAGAACCCCAGGGAAGACAAGTCCCTCGCACCTGTGAGGAAGCAGCTGTGGCTGGAGGCTGGAGGCTGGGCCCGAGCTGAGCCCTCCTGCTTGGCCTCACGTCCTCCTCACTGAGGGACTGTGTGCTCAGGCCATTCAAGATGGCTGTCTCCTGCTCTCTGCATATCCCCTGCTCGATCAGCCCCTGCTTCCCTCACGTGACTATCCAATCCTCTTAATCATAGGGCTCAATTAGTTCCTGGTAACCGAGCCCACCTGACATCAATCTCCCCGATGTGGTGAGGACTGCTGCCATGCCCTGGTGTCCTGTCCGACGGCTGCTGCACGCCGTGGGGTTTCGCTCCAGGACCGTTTGTTAAGATCCCTCTATCCAACAAACCGTTCATGTCTCTGTTGCTGTCTCTAGGCTCTTCCTCTGGTCTCAAGGCTGGGCAACTACAAAGCTTGTGGGCCCGCGGGGTCCAGCCCAACAGGGACAGAGGCAGGAACTGGGGCCCAAAGCCCGCACTCCTGCCCACTAACCATTGCGTTCTGCCAGGCTTCTGGCCGTGAGAGCCAGGCAGGTGTGGACAGAGCCAAGTCTAGGGGGGCGTGACCCAGGCCTCTGCAAAGCCACGGAACACCAACACAGAAAGTGGGTCTGATTCAGCAGCATTCATTTTTATTTCTAAATAAGAATCCAGTGACATTACTGTTTTTCATCCATTTCTGAATTCTTTAAAGAGTCCAGTGAGACGAGGTAGAGGCTCCAGCAGAGCAGCTGCAGGTCCCTCCACCTCCGACCCACCTTCGCCTCCGCAACCCGCAGCCCCACCAAGAAGAGCAGCATATTTCTCGGGAACCAGGGCTAACGCTGCCTCTCACATCTTACTTGGGGGAGGACAAAAGAACAAGCCTGACCTTCCCAATAGTCCTTATATCAAAAAGCTGTACTTAAAAAAATCCTTCATTTTTAAAAAGAAAATTACTCAAAAGAATACAAGATTCTGATTAATCTTGAGAACAAATCAAGCTTTGCAGGAGCTGTACTGGAGAAAATGCTAACACCTTTGGTAGCTACGAACCCCGAGTCAGCCGAGCGAGCGAGGAGCCTTCCCCGGCCCATGGGCCTCCGTGGCTCCTCAGAGCAGCGCTGGGGCCTGGAGAAGTGGCTCTTCCACGTGGCTGACCAGCTCCTTGGACAGGGGCCCATAGCGCTGACAGGTGACCTTTCTCTTGACCACCGAACTGCACAATCCCCATGGATCCCATGGCCACGGGGCCCGCGGCTGCACTCAGCTCTCTCGCCCTGAAGCCAGGACGCTCATGCAGAGCAGCTGGGAAAAGACCAGCTCCCGGGTAGGAAAAGCCACACATTGTTTTTCCCTCTGGGATTAGGGACTGTGTCGGCTGGGGTGAGAAAGGGTGAAACGGGGTGGGGGAAATTAGAAAGTCTTCTTTCGTAACATGGGCAATGATGGTGGAAGTCCCTGAACATCTAACTCCATTTGTGTGAGAAATGACAGGGGACTAAGTGGAAGGGAGTGTGGCTGATTATCCAAAGCCGTCACTCTGACTGTGGTGTTTTCATTTAAAACATATTGCCTGGGGCTTTGGAGACCGGGTTCCTCGTAGAACAACTTCTTAATGATTCTGGCTGCTCTACCGGGAACGTTTCAGATAATTTCCTACCCACCACCCAGCAGGAGAATCACATGCCTGCATTCTGGAGGGAATGAGGAAGGAGCAAAGGATCTTTCCTCTTTTTTTGGCATTTGAAGTCCTAACTGACAGTCAGTCATTGCTGTTGAGAGATTCCTCCTCCCACTAGAATCAAGGGTCAGTTCTAAGGCCACCCTAAGCCACGCCTACACCTTGCTGTACCTTCGATGGCCCGGACTTGGCTGAGGAGAAGCCGCTCACCACCAGGCCCCACCCTCACTCTCCCCACTGAAGCAGAAGAGGGATTCTGGCTGTGGCCTCCCCGCTTGGGACTTTGCCACGTGTGTGGACCCCCATGGGAGTGTGGGCCTGAGACCCCGGAAGGCCACCTTAGGTGAGGGCTTGAAGGAGAAGGCTCCCCACTCACCAGCCTTTCCACACTCCACTGCACACAGAGGAATCTGCAGGCAAATCAGGGCCTCCCTAGGCTGACTTGGGGCACTCAGGGGCTGCCAACATTCTGGGCCCCTGGCCTCATGTCAGCCGGGGCCCAGCAAGCATTCCCAGTGTGTGAAAAGAGGCAGCTGGCCAGGGGGACAGGGTCTGCCCCTGGGCTGAATGAGCACCAGATGATGGAACTGAGCCACCTTCTGCCTGGCTCTGTTCCAGCTCAGCCCGAACTTGGTCTCTGGGGACCTAGGAAAAGCCAGCTTCTTTTCCTGTGAGGCCTCACACTCCAAGCCTCTGAGCATGGTTAGTCCCAGAGGTCCTACAACCACAGGGCTGCAGAACACGTGGTGAATTCCAAGTCCAAAATCGTAGGGCCTGCTGCGGAGGGGCTGCTTGGGGGAGCCTTGGGGTGGGGCCTTAGTGCTACAGGACGCCCCAGCTCCCCAAGACGGCGTGTCTTCAGAGTTCACTGACTAGCCAACCAGTTCCCCCAAAGGCACACACTGACCCTACAGCCTTCACCTCCTCCTAAAGTATTACCTTCTCTTTGTGCTATACTTCTCCTGTCCCATGGCCTAGACCTAAAAGAAAACATGTGTGAAGTTATAGTTATGCTGGATATTTTTAATCTTCTAGGCATTTATTCCCCCAACAATAGAATTATTAGGAATGCTAAAGGTAGACAGCAGCAATTTTTGATTCTCAGGCAAAGACATCTGATAAAAGTCCACCAGAAAAATCGCTCTCAATGGGCTTTGGCCTGTTCAAAGGTGAACAGACAGATGGCTGAGGCACACGGGGCGCCCTCCTCGGCAGGGGAATGCCCTCCCACACTGCTAAGCCACTACTTGGCCAGAAGAGGGCAGGAGCAGCTCACGGGATGCCCAGGCTGGCGCTGCTCCAGGCCAGGCAAGACTCTCCCCCAGCCACCTCCACACAGCCAAGCCTTGGGGACCTCGCCCCGACCCCGTGTGCTTCTCTACTTACTGTCACTCTCAGGTCTCAGCTAAAAGTGGGAGGACAGGTGGGACCTGGTGACAAAGGGCAGTCTGAACTGAGAAGATCCTGTTTTCATTATTTAATCTATGAACTCAGAGCCCCCCAAAATTTTTTTCCAGCAAGCTATTGAGTTTACAATGCAACTTACACCTCGGAGATCAGACTCTGAATTTCAGGGGGAAAGTCAGTTACTTATGAATTGGAGAATGAGAGAACAATCTGGCCTCTGATCCCTGCCCCCTCCCTTATGGACAAAGGTCCTCTCCCTTTGACCTCTTCTCTCTTCCACTAAAAAGAAATAGGAAATGACGGAGACTGGAATTATGCATGGCATTAATCTTCCAGTGGGGATATTAGGTGAAGTAAAGTAATCCTATTTGGCTCAAATTATGGGGTTACGGTGGGAGATTACAAAAAGAAATCATATTTTAGCTCTATCAAGTACCAACTGACTTTTCATGCATAAAAAGGAAGCCATGTGCCCTCCTGCCTGACTGGCTTTATGCGTACACTTCTGGGGCAAGGGAAGGGGTTAGGGCAGGGGTCTGGCCTCGTGGGCTGGGTACATGGGTCCTGGAGGGTCCCGAGGTCAGTCCTTCCTCACATCCAGAGCCACGCTGCCTGAGGCTGAGAAGATGGAAACATATTTGCTGCCAGCCCAAGGTCCCTGCCGGCCCACTGTGTCCGAAACAGAACCAACGACATGCACATGATGAATTAAACCACGCCAGGGGGTGCTGAGTCCCAACGCCCCAGCCGAGACCCTGAGCCACATATGGAAACTGCCAGAGGCCTGTAGATGGGCACAAGCAAGCAGGTAAAGACTTGTTAAAGGGCCGGAGAAGGGGGTGGATGCGGGGAAGTCAGAAGCTCCATGTCCTCTGGACATGATTGGCAGCTCCTCACCTTGAGGTGGCCCAGGGGCCCGGACCATGGGGCCGGGGCAGGGGTGTGTGTGTGTGTGTGTGTGTGTGTGTGTGTGTGCGCGCATGGCCGGGGCAGTGGTGTGTGTGTGGTGTGTGTGCGTGTGTGCACGTGGCTGGGGCAGGGGTGTGTGTGTGTGTGCGTGTGTGGCTGGGGCAGGGGTGTGTGTGTGTGTGTGTGCGTGTGCGTGCATGGCCGGGGCAGGTGCGTGTGTGTGTGTGTGTAGTGTGTGTGTGTGCGCGCACGTGGCCGGGGCAGGGGTGTGTGTGTGTGTGTGTGGTGTGTGTGTGTGTGTGCGCGCGTGGCCGGGGCAGGGGTGTGTGTGTGGTGTGTGCGCGCGCACGGGCAAGCGCTCTGTGAGCGAGTCCTGAGGGAGCAGTGGCTGCTCAGCGATTGCAGGTAAGACTCAGATGCATCTGGCTGCAGGCCACTGGAGTCCTGGGGAGCGGTGGCAGAGGAGGAGCACAGGGACAAATGGGACCCAAGATGGTAGAGAACTGGGAGGGAAAAGAAAAGATGCCGATGAGCAGTGAAGGTGCAGCAGGTAAACGGTGGGCAGAGCCCAGGAAAAGGGGCCTCTGAACAAACAAGGACCACTGAGTAAGGAATCGAGGTCAGGGAAGGGACTGCTAGGCTCTCACCACTTTGTAAAAGTGCATGAATTTAAACTGAATTCAAAGACAGCAGCTGCTGGCCAGCATAAACCCTGAAGACTTTCCCTCTAGAGGGTGCTCTGACCCCACAGAATAGGGTCACTCACCCCCAAAAAACCCAGGGATACGGCTTCCAATGGGGCTCTAGAGAGGTGCCTGTGCCCTCGTGCTCGGTTCCAGTGTAAACATTCACAGTATTCCCAGAGAAGGGCAGTAGCTGCGTGCTGCCCAGGGAGACAGCCTGTGAGGTGCCAATCAGAGGTAGAGAAAAAGGTCACTCAGTTTCTCTTTCTCAGGGAGTGCAAGCGACATCACGAAGGGGAGTGTGAGGTTTCCAAGGCCTCTGAGCCTGCTGCTTAAGTGAGAATCGCCGCTGCTGAGGGCGGAGGCGCCTTGATGACGCACAGGCAAGCGGCGGCTGGCCTCTCGTCCTGCTGTTACCGACACCCGTCCGGCAGGGAAGGGCCCCTGTAATGAAGGCAGTGGCCAGGGATGGCGGCAACGGCGCACCACGCTCCCGGGACGCCCTGCACAGTGGGTCCATGGCAGGATTTCTCCTCTCAGGCACCTTGGCGTGACAGATGACTATTCCCCGGCTACAGAAGCAGAAGGAAACATGTACCTGCAAAGGTGGTCCCTCCAATCCGCGGGCTGGGAAGCCACCCTGAGGGGAGAGGTCCAGCCCAGTGAGGAGCGGGGAAAGGGTGCTTCAGGGCAGCCGGCTGGCTCCAAAGGCCTGGGAGGTCCTGGGTTAAGACGACAGTAGCCTGTGTGTCACCCTGCTTCCATCCGCCCCAAAGAAGTGCCAAATGCACACGCCTCGGGGGCCCTTGCTGGGTGGCCGTCCTGGGAGCCGCGGGGAGGCTGGATGGCAGTGCTGCGGCCCCGGCTGCCCGGAAGCCACGCATCCCGCTCGGTCACAGCAGCTCCTGCTCGTCGTCCTCGGAGCCGGAGGGGCCTTGGCGCACCTCTTCGTACCACTTGTTGGTGAGGGTTTTCATCTGGATGCGCCCGTGGTGGAGGTCCTGGGGCGGGAGACATAGCAAGCCCTCGTCAGTGGTCTGGCTCAGGGTCAGGGCTGAGGAAGGGAGGAGACGGGAGGCAGGGGGCGCGGCCACAAGCAATTTCAAAGTGTTAACTGACTAACCGCAAGCTGGGATCATTCTCTGTTGGGGAGGAGATAACGGGAGGTGTCACCCTGAAACAGGAGTAGGAGGCAGGATGGCATGATGTTAAAAAACCTGGCCTCTGGAATCAGACACACTTGGGCTCTGCTTCCAGCTTTGCCATGTACTGGCTGTGTGACCTCGGGGGGTTACTTCATCTCTCTGGGCCTCAGTCTCCCCGGCTAACAACTGAGACAACCCGCTGCATCTACTGCATGGGTTGCTGGGAGAATGAAACGAAGCAATCATGAAAAACATCTGGCGTAGCGCCTGGCTCACAGTAAGAACTCACGTGCTGACAGCGATCCTGACTGCTGAGGGAGGGAAAACGGGGCTCAGGACCAAAGCGGGGCAGCAGCCAGGAGAACCCCTCCCCCACCCTGCACGGTGCAGGATGACGGTTTCAGCAAAGCAGGCCCAAGCTGGTCCCTGAGTGTGTCACTCACTGTCAGGCCAGTGGTGCCTGGAGGGATGGAGCGAGAGCCCTGAGCCTCGGGCCACTGTCCGAGGCCCTGGCAGGTCTGAAATTCCTCAGCTCAGATTCAGTAGCCGATCAATGTCCCAAGTCTATTATCCAGGAAATCCAAACTGGGTTAACAAGTCTATTATTAAACTAGCACTAGAGACTTCCCTGGTGTCACAGTGGTTAAGAATCTGCCTGTCAATGCAGGGGACACGGTTCGAGCCCTGGTCCGGGAAGATCCCACATGCCATGGAGGAACTAAGCCCGTGCACCACAACTACCGAGCCTGCGCTCTAGAGCCCGCGAGCCACAACTACTGAGCCCACGTGTCACAACTACTGAAGCCCACGCACCTAGAGCCCATGCTCTGCAACAAGAGAAACCACGACAATAAGAAGCCCGCGCACCGCAACGCAGAGTAGCCCCCGCTCGCTGCAACTAGAGAAAGCCCACGCGCAGCAACAAAGACCCAGTGCAGCCAAAAATAAATGAATTAAATAAATAAATAAACAAACCAGCATTAAATATGGCAGCGAAGGAAGAACAGCAGATGCAGAGTGCTGCAAGCAAATCCAGCCCGTGAGGCTGGGAAGGAGAGAACGCTGAGTGGGGAGAGGCCCCCACCCAACCCGGCACGTGGGTCTTCCCTGCCCACCCTGCTCTTGGCCACTGCAGGCCCTGAGGGAGGAAGGCGAGGGACCCCTGGCCTGCGTCCCACCTCCTGGGTCAGCCGCCGCGTGAAGAAGGGGTTCAGGTACTTGGCGTCCAGCCACAGGAAGCCTTTGAGGTCCTGCCGCCTGACGTAGTGGGCTTCGTACTCCTCCTCGGTGAGCTCCGACAGGTGCTCCGACTCGACGGTGTTGCCCTGCGGCGGGGTAGGGGGGTGGGGAGAAGGCAGCCGAAGGCTCGTCAGCTGACACCTGCCTGGAAGCCCTCACACCACCCAGCCTACCTCCTCGCAGCTCTTCACCCCGGCCCCAGTGTCCCCAACCCTAACGGTGGCAGCAAAGAGGCCTCCTGGGAGCCTGTAGTGAGGCTGGAAGGTGTGTAAGAAAACGATGGACATCCAGGAAAATCAGAATTGTGAAGAAGTTGGAAGCTCAGGGCTGGGGCTTGGTCTACTGTAAGCTCTCCAGGTGGCTGTCTGTGCAGCCAGGACTGGGAGCTCTTCTAGGCTGTCTCTTTACCAGTGAACTGAACGAGGGAGGCAGCTTTTGTCGTTTTTTGCCTGCAGAGGCCCACTCTGGGTACATTTGCTGGTCATGTGGATGCAGCAGGGAGGGATGTGGAGAGGGAGAGAGGGAGGGAGGGAAGGACCACCCACCCTCTGCAGGGGCGACCATAGGCAGTTTTGCACTGTCGCCCCCAAGCGCAGGTGTACCCTGGGTGTAGGAGGTGGGAGAGAGGGAGGGGCAGGGAGGGCATTTCCCTGCCGTGGAGCAGTGCTTCTCAAACTCTGGCCGGCATCGGAATCACCTGGAGCTTGGGGAGCCACAAAATGCTGGGCCCACTAGGCCCACCTGCAGTTCCTGATTTAGCAGGTCTGGGAGGGGGCCCAAGAATGTGCATTTCTAACAAGCGCCCACCGATGCTGCTGGACCAGGAACCCCACCTTGACGACCAGTGATGGAAAGTGGGGTGGTTAAGAGTCTGTGTGACCAGGGCTGTGTGATTTGGTCTCTGTGCCTCAGTGCTCTCAGCTGCAAAATGGGGATCATGAGACCATCTGCTTCCTGCAGGTTTCAGGGACAGTCCAAGGACAGCGCAGGCACCACAGAAAACATGCCCTAAACAGCAGCTGCTCCCCGCTGAGCACACATCCTGGTTCTACCAGAGCTGTGCTTGGCCAAGTGTGGCTGCACCTCCCGGCAACTCATCAGAAATGCAAATTCTTTGGGCGCCCACCCCAGACCTGTAAGACCCTGGAGCCCTCCACCAATCCTGACACCCACTAACAGCTTCGAGAACCTATACTTGAGCTTTGGTTAAAAACAGACAAGAAGGCTGGTGGGTGGGGGTGGGGGGAGAAGGGCTGTGGAGAGTGAGGAAAGTTCTGTGAGCCAGCCCTGTCTGACGTCATCTGAAGGTTCTCCCAGTAGCACAACTCTGGCTGGAGAGGCCGCGGGCAGAGACTGGAGGCCAAGATCCACCCAGACTGGACTTTCCAGAGTGAGAGGTGGGCCACATCCCCTTTCCCCACCTCTGGTTGAGGATTTCTGTGCCTTCCAGGGCTGAGTAAAGTTACTGATGGCCTTGAACAAGGGAACTAGAAAAAGATGCATTTCTGCAAAAGCATGTGCGTGGAGCAGGGGGTGGTGCAGGAAGGCAGGACCAGAGGCCAGGGCCCGAGGGAACACAGGGCAGGAAAGGCACAATCACTGTGACTCAGGGGAGGAGGGTGGCTTGGAGGAGGCAGAGGTGGGCAGGGGTCCAGGAGCCTCAGGCTCGCTGCAGATGGCCTTGGGCACCTCCACCCCCAAATCATGCCTTGCCTGTCCTCAGTGGAGGGCCGTCTCCTGTAACTCTCCAAGCCTCTGTGAGCACTTTCCCCTTATCTAGCCCCAACAGGAGGCTTTTTAGTAGATGCTAGGTAATGATACAATTTTGTCATTTTGTGATTTTGAAACCCTCCTTCCAGTCCCGGCCTGATGGGGCGGTGTGGTTACTGGCAGGGGAGGAGCATTCCTGAAAGAGTCTGGAAGGTTCACGTTCCCACGCCACTGCCTCCGTGGCTTCACGAGGCCGGCAGACAACCCACCCCAAAGAGTCACGCTTCAGACCCTGAGTCCAACCTCCCTGTCACTTTGGGAAGCTGGTGCGTGCGTGTGTGCATGTGCTGCGCGCCTATGCGTGCGTGCCCAGGGACGGATCATCCTCAGATTGTGTCTCGTTCCCCCATTTTCTGGCGGCGAGTGGGGACCCACCCTCTGCCCCTGCCCGCCCGGCCGGCACTCACCATCTTCTCGGTCTTGCTGAGGTTGACGTCCTTCTTGTTCCTGCGGCGCGCCCTGGCGTCCTTGATGTCCGCGAAGCGGATGAGGGGCATGGTGCTGCCGCCCAGCAGCAGAATGGTGAAGAGCACGATGCTGATGGTGGTGGTGCCGATGAGCTGCCGCTTCTCCATGGGCTCCAGGTCCAGGTGCAGGCTCAGGGCATAGGGGATGGCCCCCCGCAGGCCTGGGCGACAGTGAAGGGAGTAAGAGGGACGGAGGCAGGCGGGAGGGGCAGCAGTTCTCGGGGGATCTGGGCCCAGCCCGGCACCACGGCCGCTCGACATCCTAATGCACCCACTGGAGAGTGCGAACTCAGCCTGTGAGGCTCTGGGGTGTGAGAGAAGCAGGCGCAAGGAACGGAGGCTCACCTCCGCTCCCACTTCTCAGGGCGGCAGAGCGGAGCGGGTGAAGTGACCTGTCCAGGCTGTGAAGCGCCGGGCGTGTGCGTGTTGAGGATTTATCAAGCCCAGCGCTTATGTTTTAGAAACACGACAGCTGGTGCAGACGAGCCCTCCCTGTGCTACGTGCTCCGCGGACACGACCTCATCCGATTGTCACAGCTGTAGAGCTGGTCCTGTTATTCTCACAGCGCACAGATGAGGCGCCAAGACTGAGAATGAGGTGTCCTCCCAGGGCCACACACTTTACTGGCAACGGCACAGAATGCCTTTTGCCCAATGCCCACTGTAGTGGAGGATGCCACCCCCGTGGTGGCCAGCGGCTCAGGGGACTGCATCACGGCCTCTCCCTCACTTCCTGTTTTGGTTCCCTGGGAGGGTGCTGGCTGGACTGAGGGGTATGGACTGAGCTGGGAAATGGCACGTTCTCTCTAAAAAACTTCCTGGCTTGTCTGGTGCCATACAGGGGGGACAGGAGCTCCCAGAGCAGCAGGGAGGAGAGATGTCAAACGAGGACTTGTGTGAGGGTGAGGGCCTGAAGAAGAAGGGAGGGCGGGCCGGGCACACAGTGACAGGATCTGACCCAGACGTGGAGGCCGGCACATCACAGCATGATGGGGGGCTGGCTGCTGCAGCCCAGACCCTATATGGGGACACAGCGGGGTGGAGGGAAGGGGGTGGAATTAAAAGAGACACGGGGAGCAGAAGCAACAGGTCACAGGAGCGGGGGGAAGGTGGGGTGACCAGGGAAGGGAAGGGCCTGGAGGATGCCCGGGTCCTAGGAGGCTTGCTGCGTGATGGTCTGGGCACGGGGTCAGGAGTCTGGCTCCTGGGTCCACCCCCTGGCCTCCTGCTTTCCCTGGGGCCTCCCAGGCTGGCACGAGGAACTAGACACAGGGCCTGCCATGACGGTGGCCCGAGGATGAAATGCCTTGGCATAGAACAGCATGTGCACACAGTAAACACTTCGTAAGAGGGAGCTACATGTTATTGTTTCCTGTGGAAGGAAGGGGGATGCTGGCAAACAAGCAGGTTGGGCAGGAAGGTAAGTTCCGTACTAGACAATGAGATCGCGATAGCTCCACAACATCCAAGGAGGATTCAGACACTGGAGTCTGGATCCCAGAGGGAAGGCCTGGTCGGAGGAAACAGCTTTGGGAGGGTGGGAACCAGATGGAAGTTGAGGCCACAGGACAGGTGAGCTTGTGAGAGCGTAAGAGATGAAGCAGGTCTGAGGCTGAGTCCTGAGGAAGCCAATATTTGCTGAGGTGCGGGTAAAGGCAGATGGGGACCTGGACAGGAGCCTGAGGAGATCCCAAGGGAAAGGAGGGGAACCAGAGCATGGCCTGGAGGCCAAGGGAAGAGGAGAAGAGGGTATCCTCCCAGTCAGAGGGCAGGTCGGTGGGAGGAAGGAGCCCCAAGCCGAGGAGGCGGGTGGGATGAGGGCTAACCGGTGCCCACCAGGTCTGCCTGGGGGAGGCTGCTGGTGACCCGGGCGAGGCCAAGTCCAGCCCTGAGGACAGGAGGGGAGGAAGTGGAGAAAATGGGCAAGAAAACTCGCTCAAGAGTCTGGCCACGATAGGAAGAGATGGGGAAGCAGCTGGAGGGGACGAGGAGCAGGGGTTTTGGCTGAAGTTGTTGGTTTTTTGCGGGGAAAAGGAGAATCTTCAACTGTTGAATGATGGCGGAGCCAGTGGGACAGGGTGAGGATCCAGGAAAGAGGGAGGGAATCAATGGAGAGAGGCCTGGACAGCCTGAGGACACCCGGAACCAAGAGCCCTCCCTGTTTAAAACCACCGCCCACTTCCCTGTAGAGGTCTCTCACCACACCCCCCAACCCCAAAGAGCTCACATACTTTGTAAAATGCCTGATACATTTCTTAGATTTTCTTTCAGATTTTCAAGACCTTGGATCAACTATTTTACGATTTTTTTCCCTCACTGGCAAAAAAGATTAAGAAAAAAGTTTCTCTCACTGTACACACATATATACACACCTACCTACCTAGATCTGTCACACACACACCTATGAATATATTTTAAACAAGGTCTTTTGAAAAGGAAATCTGTGAGAAATTTACAGATATGCTGTTGGACAGAAAACAGCTTACAAAGCATGTTGCTATACCCTGACCCACACAGAAATATTTTAATTATAATATTTAAATAAGAAAGCACAAAGAACTGGATGTATTTGCTCCTAAGTAAATTTAAAGATGTCTACGGATCCGGTTCTTTAGGAGTCAAAGATTTATGAAATCATTTCGATCCTTTAAAAAGTAGAGGAATATGGGATTGAACAGCAACTGAAATGGTCAAATAAACTATCAGAACTTAGTAACTGAATGAAAAAAAAATCCAAATCTAACCTGTAGTACAAAAAAGTTTAAACTTTAACCTTTTTATTCTGAGCCCCTTGTTACTTCAGCCTAGAAAGCGCTCAGGTGGGAGGGGCGCCGTGCACACCTTGCCCTGGGCTACCCGGTCTGTCCCGGAAAGAGTGGAGGGAAGGAGGGCAAATCCTGGCTCTGCCTCCTGGGGCCCCTCGTCCCGAGCAAGTCCTTTACCCTTGAGCCTGAGCTTCCTCATCTGTAGAGCAGACACGCACCACCCACTTCCTGCGCTGTGGGGAGGGGTGCCGCCTGCAAAGGGCCTCGCGCAGGGCCTGTGTTACAGCGGCGCCCTTAAGTGGGAGCACGTGCAACTCGGGGCTGGTGAGGCATGCTCGTCTCGCAAGGGCTCCGGGGACAGGCACGGGCATTCTCCGCAGGGCCTGTGCCTTTATAACACACATGTTCCCTCCACCGTTCGTTCAAGATTGGGCTTACCGCTGAACCACATGATGAACATCATCTTTGGTGTGATTTTATGATCACGGAAGAAATTCAGGAGGTAGGAGAGAGGGAAAATGTTCACCGCTCTGCCAAACAGCACAAGCACCTGTTAACAGCAACAAACTAGGTCTTAACATGGAAACCTCTGGTTCTTCAAGTTGAAGCTTGTTGAGGCTAACACAGACCTGGTAACACACCCATCATAAAGGCAGCATCCCCTTGTCATCAAAGACATGAACTCAGTGCTAAGCAGAGACCCAGGAGATGCCAGTTTCTATGTGTCTAGGAAAGGATTAAAGCTTTGTATGTTACGTTTCCATTGTCAGAAAGAGAGGACTAACAAGGTATCAATGACAGCTTCAGTAATGCCAAGAGGCCGTGCAGAAGTACCCAGAGATTAATTTAAGGGTAATCTGGCTCCTCCAAATGTGCTCCGCTGTGGGACGGGCCTGCACTAATCATTCCCAATGGGCTAGCTCTGGGGGAACAGACAAGGTATTCCTGCCTCTCCCATGGGGGCCCCACTCCTCAGGGAAAGGAGCGAAGGCTGAAAAGCGCCTACCTATGTCCGTAAATGCTGCTCCCTGCGCAAGAGGAATGCACAGGTGGGTTCTAACAGGAGGTCACATACACCCTGTCTAGCCAGTTGCTTGCCATGGCTTTTGGTTCCTAGCCATCTCCAAAGGCATGTCGATTGTAACAAAATAGAGCTTTATGTAAAGTCTAAATCTTATCTAAGTGGCTTCTTAGAACTACTTATTAATTTACTTCCAGTTTCTTCATCTTGGTTCTCACCATAACTAACTTGAACAGAATAATATATATATATATATATATATATACATTCTAAGGCTCTAAGTTTATTCTTATAACCCGCATGAATTGAGTGTGCTTTGGACTGTTGTGCCTTGGAAGGTCAAGTTAATAATTACCCACAATCATCTAACATTTATATGCCAGACAATGCTCTAATGATTTTATATGCATTATCTTGTTCAATTTACATCCTTCCAAAGGTCTCATGAGGTAGGTATTACTGTCTCTATTTTAGAGACAAGTAAACTGAGACAGCGAGAGGTTAAGTATTAAGTAACTGGTCCAAGCTGACGCAGGCAGGAAGTGGTGGAGCCAAGTCCCAAACCTGGCTCGGTCCCCAGAGCCCATGCCCTTGACCACGGAGTGAGTCTAAGGTAATCCATCTGAGCGGCACAGGCCGTCTCTAGGAGTGCCAGGGCCAGACTGACCAGTTGCTCAGGGGAAACTGAGTCACCACCCCAGGCATCGCCTCATTTTTCTTTCCCTCCCAGCTCATGGCTGAGATCGCCACCTCCCTGTTTCACCCACTGAAATCTAATCCTCCATTCCCACATGTGTGTTTCAGGGTTGACCAAATGTGGCCCCTTTCACCCAGTGACCACATTAAAGGCTACTATACTTTCTATAAAAGACTTTTGCTGCTGTTTTCTTGTCCTAAAACCTGAGTTTGGAGGACACATAACAGTGACAAAAGCAATGAGCTTGTGCCAACTAAGGTAGAAGCACCCAGATTGCAAGGAGAAACATCTTTTTCTTTAGGGTTCCTTATCTTCTCTGCCTCAGGTTCCCCATATGCCAAATAGGTAGGCCTCACTGGTTTGCACGTGGTAGGTGACAGTGATTTAAAAGAAAAAGCCTGCCTCTCAATAGCTGTGTTTTGTTAAGTGGAGCTGGTAATAAAAGTTAAGATGAATTATGGTAACTCAACAAGCTGTGCTTTGCAAGTGCCTTAAATTAACAGAGGATCTAAAAAGACAACAAACAGATCAAATTAGGGACAGGAGTATAAATCAGCAGGAGGACCTATGGGAGATGAGTTCACACTGACGGGACAGAGACACAGGAGGGACACAGACGAGGGACCTGGGAACACCAGGCTAATGCCCAAATGTTAGCCATTCCCGTCACTTTGATCAGATGCCTGAGGGAGCTGGACCTTTCTTTTAAATGCTTAAACATTTATTTTTCTCCCATTCCATTCCCAAGATCTGATTTGAATGCAAATGATTAAACTTCTATTTTTCTTTTTTAAAGGTACATTTTAACTTGTCTCCTACTGCCACCACCCCTCTCTCGTCCAATTACAACAGTTTCCCAAATCTTCTCAATGATAAGAATCACCTGGGATGATGATTCCTCCAGATGAATCTCCAAAGGAGGTAAGGGCCTCGTAATCTTTACCTTGAACAAGTGTCCAAGGTCATGCTTATAAATGGACACATTTGAAGGAAACCACAGCAAGAATTAGGTATATTCATTATAATCATCCAGAAAAAGTAGAAAAGAAAAAGAAATCTTCCCCAGTTCTACAACCACTGTGAACATTTGGCTGCATTTTCTTACATATTTTCTTTTCTCTATGCATGCCGTTTTTACATGGTTATGATCAATTACACATTTCAATTCTGAAATCTGCTTTTACTACCTAACGTTAAAAACTGGTAAATTTTTTTTTTTTTTTTTATGGCTGCACCTTGCAGCCTGCAGGATCTTAGTTCCCTGCTGACCAGGGATCAAACCTGTGCTCCCTGCAGTGGAAGCTCGGAAGTCTTAACCACTGGACTGCCAGGGAAGTCCTGAAAAAAATGGTAATTTTTAAAGAAGACTATAACAGTTCAAGGCCACTTAAAATTAAAACCAAGCAAGAATTCTTTTCTAGGGATATTTATTTACTTAATTCCATCCCTTCCCATTTATTGTATGTTCATGAATTTTTAACAAAAAGAAACTTCAAACAGAAGGTTGTCTATGTAGCTGTTGACTTCGACCAGTTAACAGTTACATAAATGAATCCAGAATATGTGGTTATCGATCTACAAATAAGTAGTTAAATAAAAAACAAGGAAAATACTTACTATGCACCAGATGACAAAGGAAATTTCAAACTTGTGAGGGAAACTAAAAATGGACAGGCCAAGAAATGCAAACACACATGTTTCTGAAACAAACCAAAGAATGGATTATTCAGCCTCAACTATTTTCTTCCAGTACAGCACGGGATTGTTATGCAAGCAAACATTCAGAAGTTAATCAGAATCCAGTATACCACTTTGCTTATTTTCTGGAAAATCCTGCAACCAGTACCTTGGCAAACTTGTCCTTTGATTCTCTCATTCTTTTCTATCACGTAAGCAACAAGTGCTTGCTATTCAGAATCTCCTAATTTAATAAGCCAGCTGTCAAATACCCATGCAAATAAATACTCTCCCACCCGGGGACGGTGATAAATATATGAATCTGTCCATTTGCTGAACACTGTGATCAGCAAGGATCCCAACTGCGGCAAAGTGGCAAAAATTCAGAGCAAATGACTGCAGACGCCATGTGACTAGTGTGAAAGGGCCCTTTGTTAACTTCCTTGCCAGAGTGGACAAAGCCAAATGACTGACTTCACATATTTAATGTTGCCACAAAGTTTAGAAGAAGGCTTACATCCTGCAGGATTTGCAGGAAGAAATACATTTCAACTCTTGGCTCCACGCCACAAGTCAAAGAGAGTCTGACATTTACTCTTGCTGTACAAGCAGTCACTTGTGTATCCTAAGAAAAAGCACCTTAGAAATTCCTAGCACCAGGCTCCCCGCTTAGACTGTGACATCCTCCAGAATAAACGTAGAGCCTGGGAGACAAAGACACTATTTTAAAAGTTGAGCATCATAAAACATCAAGGCTGTTTTGAAACATTTCAGCAATGTTTTTTTCTTCAAATGTGTATCCTCTTAGAACAAGTCCACAAGCTGGACAGTATACTTACCCTTCTCCTCCTTGAATGTTTTTATCAAATATTTTTGTCATCTTTTGCAATCAGCTTATTTAGAACACATTCAGATCTATGTGATGCTTTTCCCTGGCAGCATGAATACTATTATGTGGATACGTCATGGTTAATTTAATGAATCCTTGATGGATATTTAGACTGTTTCTATTTCTGATATTGAAAAAGCAACAACATACATCCCTGTGCACAGACTAAATCCCTGATGGTAGAATTGCTGGGTCAAAGAGTATGTGCCTTTTAAATTCAGACTGATGCTGCAAATGACTCTCCAAAAAAGATGGTATCAGTGTATATGCCCATCAACAGGGCCTATTTTCTATACGTTTGTGCCGGAAGTGGGGAATCACCAAACTGAAAATCTGATGGGTACAAAATAGAATTTGATGGATGTTTTGCTTTACATTTCCTTACGGTGAGAGAGTCTTTCGCCATGACTTTCTGAGAAGGGTGCTGTGGAAACAATACCCACTGGGCCAGGAAGAGACAGACCGCTTCCAGACTCACTTCTTAGCCATGAGACAGTGCTCAGATCATGTGACCTGAGACTCCCTGTTTGTGGAATGAAGTCTCTGCACAGCTTGCCCCCGACTCCCAGCACGTGACAGTGTGGAACTGGTGCTTCGAAATGAGACAGCCCACAGAAATGCCAGGGGAGGTGCTGATGGTGACAGGCAGAGCACAGCCACTTGGGGGCTGGTGTAAAGGGACAGTGTGAGAGTGGTTCCTTCACTCCCAGGTGTAAACTAGGGGCAGGTGCATGATGGGTTCATCAGACTGTGATGCATAACTGAAACTGCTTAAGAGAAACAGTCATCACGGTGTGGCCCAGGCCAACGATGACACCTCTAATTCAGGGTTTGCCTGAGACACATCCTTCAAGATGCTCTTGTGAACAAAGGACAAGTTTGGGAAATGCTGTCACTCTGTCTCTCTCTTAGAAATTCACAATGCACGTTGGCGGAAAAGTCTCACAAGTTCAGAAACTTGTTAAACTTTATTTACCCCAGGATTTCCCAAACTGTTTTTTGACTATGGAGTCTTTTTTCACTTAATGCTCATCAATATCAGTTCCAAGGAACGCATTTTTTAGAAACATCACTTTCATATATTGCAAATACACGAGTCTCAAATGTTCATTATTCGCAGTTCTCATTATTTTTTGGTCTTAAAATTATAGGCGTCGAAAGTTCCATTTGTTAGGTATTAGGCTTACTTTATGGAATGTGAAAGCCAGAGTAACAAACAAAAGATAAGGGAGTGCAGTATCTGGCTCTGAGGAATTCTGCTGCCTCTTCTGTCAGGGAAAATCTCAACGGACTCCTGGAACAGGCTGAGGAAGAACAAGTAGCTCTGGGTAGGCCCACGTGGGACCACACAGAGGCAGAACTCACCGCACAAGAAGGCCACAGTCCGGAGGGTTTGCTGCATGAGGATCTGGGTGACTGGGGACAGGTTATGGTGTGTGTAGTGAGACATCACGATGCCTGAGAACAGGATGGCCATAATGCCTAGAGAGGGACAAAGGGGCAAAGTGCACAGACATGAACAGAACAGAAAAGCACCTTCCATGTGATAGGCAATAATGCCTCACACTTCCTACAAGTCCCTGGAGCCTATAGTATTAGGTGTTTTAAGAAAAAGGATGGGAAAATAATACCTGAGGCCTCCCAGAGGCTGCAGAGAACTGCTAAGGGCCCGTCTCTCTGGCAGCTTCATTACCGGCTGGGTGACCTTGGGCCAAGTTTCTTCCCCTCACCAAGCCTCAGTTTTCTCAACTGTACAGTGGGACTAACAGTACCCACGCTCATGGACATGTTAGGAGGGTAATGCAGAGAAGCCATGTAAAGTGCCCTTCACAAGACCAGGGCAGAACAGGTGTGAGCCGTCACTGTCATTCATGGATATAATAGGGGCAGAAAGGGAACATAAGAATCTGGGTATGGAGAATGGGTGGATTTTTATTTACTTTGTCATACTTTAATTTTGAATTTTCCCATAATCGCCATGAATTAACCTTATAATATGAAAAGAGAGATGTGTTATTTAAAAAAAAGTGATGTCTTTTCTTTAAAGGTCACCATGAGAGAGTCTACAACTTTTGTTGTGTACTCAGGATTTGAGTTTCAACTTTTGTCCACTGCCCCTAATCACTGCTGAAGCCACTTCCATGGGTTTCCTCTCAGTGTCTCCCTGGCAAGGCAGCAGCAAAGAGGTCTTTATTTCATGTAAGGAAGCTGAGATTTTTACAAAGCCATTAAACAAGCTGCCAAGATACATGAATTCCAAGTCAAACTTTATAAGCAAATATTTAACTCACTTATGCCATTTTGTAGAAACAGATTACTGGCTAACTTCCCATTTAAAAATGAGTGAAGCAAAGGAGAATGTCCTACTTGGGAGGGCAGGAAGCAAAGGAACTGGACAGGAAGTGCGCTTGGGGGACAGAAGTTTAGCTTTGATACCTGAAGGCTGGGTCTCTTCACAATAAGACTCAAAAAGGGGCCCTGCTTCCAATTTCCCTCTTCCATTCCCAGAGCTAGTACAAGGCTTGGAAGAATGCCCTTGGTCTGTTGGTCCAGTGTTACCTGTCATCCATTTAAGTGTGCCCACTTTCAAGTGACAATCCTCTCCTTGGTCCTGCCATGGGCAGAGCATGTCTGGCATACTAGCCTGACTTTTACACCCTAATCTTGAGTTGAGGAAATATATGCACAGGAGTCAAAGAGATGTCTTTATATCTGACTGTACATAAATGAAGTTTTGTTTTTTCTTTTTGGTGCAATAAAGTTTGTTTTGGCAGAAAGCAAAATGATTGAAAAACACAGAATTGCGTTGGAGACATTTCAACTGCCAAGCTTGCTGCATAAACAAGACCTTACAAAACAGGAAAACCCTGCTCTTTGCGGTGCCCAACAGGTATTTGCTGGCCGGAGAGATAGCAGTAGCTGGAACGTGTTATCTCCTAGCCCTCTTGGGAAACAGCAAATTCCTTTGCTCTTTCATTTTTCCCAAAAAGGAGGCCAGACAGGGAAATTCCAGCAACGCTGCCCAACAGCCACACCTCATGAGCCTGGAGAAAGGAAAGGAGAGGGCAGGAGACTTCTTTACTTGCTACTTCAGAGCAGTGAGAAGACTCTGGAAGTCACGAGTCGTTCTGAGCCTCTGCTCCGCTAGACAAAACACACAATAACAACACCTCCGGCTGTCCCCTCAATTCATCAGCTCTTCTCAGTAAGTTCCTGCAGGTGACCACCCGAGAGCTTCTCCTTCCTGACTCTGCCTCTAGACCACAGAGGCCACAGGCAACGTGAGGTGAAACAGAGGGAGAGACCAGAACCGTTGAGGTTGGGGGAGGAGCACGCGGCACAGCACACTTCAGTTCCTACGGACTTGCTCCTAAGCCTCTCTCTTCCTTCCGTGCAGTCCAATGCTAGAGACGGCTCTGGCTTCTGGGCTCTCAGAGGGCTTTGTTTCGCCAGCCTGCTTCAAGAAGGGTTATCAATTCACTGCAAAGCTGAGGCTTTGGAGTTCTTACCCTGAAGGGAAAGTCAACCCCAGAGGAGCCTGAACCACTTAAGCTGTGAATCACACCCGCTTAAGTTGTGACAGGAGTGGCCTTCCGCCCACGTCGTCATTCTGCCTACAGAACGAGGTCATCATAGCCCACGGGAGTCCCGGTATTAAACAGCCACTGCAGAAAGCCAAAGGTTCTGGAAAGTCAGCTCTGACAGTGAAACGTGGAACTTCCCGTGGGACTAGCATCAGGAGAGGCCACTGCCAGAGGCCGAGCAAGCTTTCCTCCACAGAAAACAAGGAGACAGGCTCAACGCAGCAGGCGTCTGGCTGGCTGCTTTAGTCTGGTGCACTGTAGGCTAGGGGTTGGAAACCCAAACTCCTCAGGGGCCAGACAATAAAAATAAAGATAAAAACAATAAGTGGGTGAGTGGCACATGGGCAGAGAAGGCACAAGCCCATCTATAAAGGGCTGATGGCAGCCCTGTGGATGGAGGCCTAGTGCTGACCAGTCTTCCTTCTGGTTTTTGAGAAACTCCAGAAATCTGTTTCTTATGGGAAATCTTCCAACTCTTTTTTTTTTTTTTGGCCGCGCCACACAGCTCGCTGGATCTTAGTTCGCTGACCAGGGATTGAACCCCGGGCCCCCGGCAGTGAAAGCAGCGAGCCCTAACCACTGAACCGCCAGGGAATTCCCAGAAATCTTCTGACTTTTAACGACAGCAACTAATTGAAGTGTTTAAACATTTTCTGTAGAGGTAAACAAATCCCATTTGGGGGCTGAATTTGGACCATACAGAAACGGGCCCTCTGGACAACAAAAGAGTGACCAGCCAGCCACGACCTTCATGCCAGTCCAGTCTGGGGTCGGGGGAACTCTCAAATCCCGGGGGCTAAAGGAAAGAGTCAGGGTCAGCAGTGGGTACAAAAGCTGCAGGGACAGCTCAAGTGTCTGCCCTACGTGCCCTCCCTAAGCCCAGGTGACATTACCACTTAGACGACCCTCACCCACTGCAGCTGCCCCCAGCATAGGCTGCAAAGACACTGAAGGGGAAAACGGTCCAGCAGGCTCACTCCTGGAGATAAAAGGCCTGGGGATTTAAAACATGCCCTGGAATGAAGAATCCTGATACATTTACTTCTTTCAGAAGGCAAGTTCATTTAAGGAAGTAGACAGCAGTGCAGCAAGCAGTCAGCCTCTGAAGGAAGGCAGGAAAAGAAGAGAGGGAGGGAGGAGGGAGGAAATCCACTTCTAGTCTCAGTTAAATCCATTGTTTCAAATGTAATTAAGGAATAAAGGGATTCAAATCCAAAGGGCAGGAGTTGAAAGGGTATTGTGTACAATTTCTATTGCACTGAACTTTACTGCGGGTAAAACATGATGTATTTCTTGAAGGCTGAGTCAGGCCATAGTCAGTTTTGTTTGTTAATTACCCAATAAGGAACATATTTTGCTATAAAAAATCTGAACTCAGAGGTAAAGAGTAAAACAAGACTCTCCATTCACACCACGTGCCCAGAGGTAACTACTATACAGTTCAACATGCAGATTGCCAGCTCTTTTACTATGCCATTATAAAGTTTATCTGTCTTTAAAAAAAGTAATAAATAGGGTCTTCCCTGGTGGCACAGTGCAGGGGACACAGGTTCGGGCCCTGGTCTGGGATGCCTCAGAGCAACTGGGCCCGTGCGCCACAACTACGGAGCCTGTGCTCTAGAGCCCGTGAGCCACAACTGCTGAGGCCCACGCGCCTAGAGCCCGTGCTCCGCAGCAAGGGAGGCCACCGCAATGAGGGGCCTGCACCCTGCGGCGAAGGGTAGCTCCCACTTGCCGCAAGTAGAGAAAGCCGCACGCAGCAGCGAAGACCCAATGCAGCCAAAAAAAGAAATAATATATTTTTAAAAAGTAATAAACAGTATCATATTACAGATATGACACGTATTACTGGCACAGTGATTTTTTAAAAAGTCCTCCAACACTTGGCTTTGCGTGTGTAACAGAATGCCAACTCCTTCCCAGGCCTACAGAACCCTGCGGGATGGGGTCCTTGCCCTTCTGTTTCAGCCACGCTATCTTCCTGCTCTTCCTGGAGCAAGCCAAGCTCCCTCAGATCTATCTGGGACTCTCGGCACCTGCTGCTCACGCTGCCAATCACTCCTTCCCCAGAGCCTCCAATGCTGGCTCCTTTTCACCACACAGGTCTTAGCCCCAGTGCCACCCCTCTGAGGACACCTTCCTGACCCCCTACCTCATAATGTTCTTGCCCCCGTGACACTCCATCACATTACTCTGATTTCTTTTTCTCACATCACTTCTTACTACCTGAAATTACCCTATGTGTTTGCTTACTTGTTTATTATCTTCCTTCTCCAGGCAGAAACCTGATCTTGTCTTGTTTATTACTGTACCTCTGAAACCAAGGAGTGTTCTCCGCACAGGGTGGGCATTAAATAAATATTTACTGAATGGACGAGTGAAAGGTTTTTCTTTTTCTTTTTTAAATTTAATTAATTAATTAATTTTTGGCTGCGTTGGGTCTTCGTTGCTGTGCGCGGGCTTCCTCTAGTTGCGGCGAGCGGGGGCTACTCTTCGTTGCGGTGCACAGGTTTCTCATTGCGGTGGATTCTCTTGTTGCGGAGCACGGGCTCTAGGTGCGTGGGCTTCAGTAGTTGTGGCACGTGGGCTCAGTAGTTGTGGCTCACAGGCTCTAGAGCACAGGCTCAGTAGTTGTGGTGCACGGGCTTAGTTGCTCCGTGGCATGTGGGATCTTCCCGGATCAGGGATCGAACCCGTGTCCCCTGCATTGGCAGGCAGATTCTCAACCACTGCGCCACCAGGGAAGCCCCAGAGTGGCACTTTTATTATGTCTACTTCATGTGAGGAAGTGGAAGCTCAGAGTGGTTAAGTCTGCTCTCTGCAGTTACACAGCTAATGAGAGGTGGAGGTGGGATTCAAACCGAGTCTGTCCGGTGCCCTTAACCGCTGTGTTCTAGACACACAGATTTAGGTAAATGATTCTTAGGGAGAACGTCCTGTTTGGTGGCCATGGTAACCACTTCGTCCTTTGCGACAGTTAGGAAAAGCAGAGCACAAAGAGGAAGGAGGGGACAGCACCAAAGCCACCTTTCCTGTTTGTACCCTTACATTAACAGGGTGAGCCTCCCCTTCTCTGAAAACCCGGGGTGACAAACATCCCACCGGCAGAGTGTGGGCAGAGCCAGCCCGTCACCCAGAGGCGGACAAGTGTGTTCTTGGCTTGCATGTGCTCTTTTCGGCCCCATTAGTGTGCACGGCAGAGGTCCCCAAGGAAATGAAACCCCTACAAATAGAAAACACTGCCTCTCTGAAGAAAAGGCAAGAAAAACACTCCCTGGTCTTAATCACAAATTTCAAATGGATGCATGAAATATATCTTTGCCAACAGGTACTCAGTGTTCATCTCAAAGGGGTGGGGAATGATCTAGAAAAACAGAGGTAAAAATAGCTAGGCTAGAGCCAAATGACTCACAGGTGGTGTTTATGTAAGTGCCAAAATTCAGGAAAGATAAGAGAGGGAACAGGATGGCAGATACCGGGATGAAATTATCCAAGAGAACCGGCTTGGGATTAAAAACAAACGAGACCCTGAGGTTTACAACGTTCTCCAGGGAAAATGGCCAGAGTCCTCTCTGCCTCCTCCTTGGCAAGACCTGCTCACAGAGGACCCATGTGTGATGCCAGACAGTGACCTGAGGGAAGGAGAATTCTGCTCAGCAGCAGAGGAGGAACAGAAAAAAATATTTCAAGAAACTGATAAAAACGTACTACATTTGATAAAAGCCATAAACTTACACAAACCATAAACCCATGAAGTTCAACAAATCCCGAGAGGAAGATAAAGAGAAGCACACCAAGGCACATCAAAATCAAACTGCCACATACCCGTCAGAATGGCTAGTTTTCAAAATTAAAATAAGTGTTGACGAGGATGTGAAGCAGCTGACACTCTCTCGTACATTCTGGTGGGGATGCAAATGGCCCAGTCACTCTGTAAAACACTGGGCAGTTTCTGATAAAGCAAAATATACACCTACCATAAGACCCGGCAACCTTACTTACTCCTCGGTATTTATCCAAGATAAATGAAGATACGCACATTAACAGCCAATATCTGGAAAAGTCCAAATGTCCTTCAAAGGGTGAATGGAAAAACCGGCTCAATAAGAATGTAAAACTACTGATACAGCAAAAACGTGGTGTCTCTCAAGAACACTATGAAAACTGAAAGAAACAAGTCACAAAAGACTAAAAACTACATGATTCCCTTTATATGACATTTATATTCTGGAAAAGGCAAAACTATAGTGGAAGAATGCAGGTCAGTGGGTGCCAGGGCCCAGGGACGGGCTAAGGGATTGACTGCCCTCGGCAGTCTGACCCCATCCTTTGACTGAAGGCCCTTCAGAGGGCTTGTTTTGAGAGAGAGGCAACATTGGAAGAGATGTTTTGATCTCTGCTACAGGATGGCGGGTAAAGAGAAAAGGTGACCGTGACAACACTGAGTTCCTGGATCCAGCCAGGTCTAAATCCAGATGTATCCCTAGAGAGCCAGCTAGTCCCCTTTACTGCTTAAGCTCTTCTGAGTCGTGACTGTCTCTTATGATTGAAAGTGACCCAATCGACATAACCTTTCACCAGGCAGGACCACGGACCATCAACCCCAGCATTTCAACACTCTCCGGCACTTACCTGAGAGTGAGATTCCTTCTGCGAGCCCATATGGAAGATAAGCAAAAATGATCATCATGCCAAACTCCAAGGAAGGCGTTTTCCTCAAGTCAATATGCTTTAGCACGTAAATGACAATTGTCAAGGAAAAAGAATCAAAGGACACTTACGGGTGATCTAGAGAAGTCACAAAACAGCTGCCTTCCAAATAGAGAAGGTAAACAATGGATACAAAGATTTGGGAACATGTCAAGGTAACAGGTGAAAATTTGTCATTATGGGTTTTTTTCTTTGCAGGGAGACTCTTGCTTTAAGGAAGGGCATCTGACAAAATACTAAGAGATGTAAATTCCTGAGACAAACGGTAGGGGAAAACTAAAGTCACCCTAAGTCATTTCATTTGGAAATGCTGACTTGGAGGGCTGGGAGCCACCGCGGGATGGGTGGGGGGCGGGCTGTGGGGAGCTGGGGCTGCAGACAGACTGAGGACACCCCACACTGCCAGGCCCCTTCCAGGGCCGTGTCCCTCTTCCACTCCACTGACCACATCAGCTGAGGTCACTAATGGGGTTTCCAGGATCCTGGGGATCAGTGCCCCATTGAAGGACCTTCTCTCCTTTTCCTGGACATTTATAAACTCATGTTCCTGTGAAAGGAGAATCTTCCACGTATTCAAATGTTGTTCACATGCCTGTGCTGGAGCCCACAGCACCCATTTACTGGGGCTTCATTAAAGAAGATGCTCTCCCCGCCCGCCCCTCCGCTCTTTTAAATAAAGAGATAAATACAGAGGAAAATACTGAACTAGAAAAAGTTTTCTTTTCCATTCCGTTTATTGATGCAATATAAGAAGCTGTCAGCTGACTCAACAGCACCTTGAGACTTCTGGACATAGGAACTGAAGGGAAAATTCAACAGGATGGCAGACAAACACGCCTGTCTCAGGCAGAAGAGGCTTTCCTGGCCGGCCATCTGTGAAACAAACTGCTGGTGGAGGAGGGCCAGGTGGCCATCTCCCCAAGATGCATGCAGGCTTACGCTCACACAGAAAAGGTCTGGTGCCTGTTCCTGTTTTAAATGTGACAAATTTTCTACAGCAATAAAGGTGTCAGCGGCCTTAACAAGTCTCTTGGCTTCTATGGCTGGAAAAGCTTATGGGTTGTTAAGCCACAAAATCAGTGTGAATAACTTAGATGGAGCTCACTTTGAAAGTCTCTTTTCTGGTTCTTCCAGATAAATACTTTCAGTGGCGTAGAGATTTTCTCAATTTGACATTTTCAAAGGAAATTAATTTCCGATTTTCTTAATATGAAAAGTGAGACAGCAGAAAATGAAATTCATCTGAATGCAGTTATCACACTCTGGGAACTGAGAAGACCCCAAAGTCAGATCTGATGTTCAACAGTGTACATGTTTTTTAAGCTTTGAAAAGTGATATCCTAAATTTCTAATGTTAAATTTTAAAATCCTTGAGTTTAAATTAAAGTGTTCTTCAAACCAGAACTAAGCATAAGAATCCTCCTTAAATACAACTTTAGACTAAAATTGGTCCCCTTAAGGAACTGGAGAAAATGACGAGAGACGGATGTAATTAGGAATAATCTTCTCAGCCACATGTGTTCATCATATTAAAAGGATATTAATGCAGAGATTAAGCCAGTGAGAGTGCCGAGTGCTGCTGAGCCAAAGAACATTTTGAGGAAGTAGCCAAGGGCTTGTAAAAATGTTTGCCACCCACTGACATCTGACATATTTTTTCTTGTTAAACCTTCAGCTGTGCTAGGAAATAAAAGAAAAAAAAGAAAGAAGTTAAAATGTTATAGACAAAGTTATTAGAAATTAACTTAGAACTCAAAACTTACTTCTGGCTTATTCTCTCATTCATTCATCATTCAACCCGTTAGTCAAACACTTATTTGTTCACCTACTTTGTTCCAGGCACTGTGTTAGTTTCTGGGGATTCAGAGATGAGAGCAGGTGCCTGCCCTTAGGGAACTCTATAGTCTAATGAGGGAGAAAAACAAGATGGAGGGCTTCCCTGGTGGTGCAGTGGTTAAGAATCCACCTGCCAATGCAGGGGACATGGGTTTGAGCCCCAGTCCGGGAAGATCCCACATGCCACGGAGCAACTAAGCCTGTGCACCACAACTACTGAGTCTGTGCTCTAGAGCCCGTAAGTCACAACTACTGAGCCCACGTGCCGCAACTACTGAAGCCCACGCGCCTAGAGCCCGTGCTCTGCAACGAGAGAAGCCACTGCAATGAGAAGCCCGCGCACCGCAACAAAGAGTAGCCCCTGCTCACGGCAACTAGAGAAAGCCCACGCGCAGCGACGAAGACCCAATACAGCCAAAAAGAAAATAAAAAACTAACAAGATGGAAACTAGGACCATCTCAGGAAAGAGCAGAGAGCTGTAGGAAATACACGGTGGGCATCGAACTCAGACTGGTGGGGGTCTAGGAAGGTTCTTTATGACACATGGGCTGGGTTTCAATTTAGGATAAAGAAGAGCTAACCAGGTGAAGAAATGAGGGAATGCACCCAAGGCAGAGGGGAGAGCACGTGTGGAGGTAGGGAGCCCCAAAATACTAGCAGTGTATCTAGGAGCAGGAAGTTACACAGACGACTGTGGACAGAACACAGGAACTGGCTGCTGGGGGAGGGGCTGGCGGGGAGGACAGTGGCAAGAGTAAGGCAAGAGCAGCAGGCGGGGCCAGGCCCTGTGAAAGGCTTTCGATGAACCAAGCTAAGGAGTTGGTGTTTCATCCTGAAGGCCCTGGGGAGTCACAGGAAGTGTTTTCAGTGCGGGGTGGGCGTGGCGGAGTGGGGATCCTGTGGGATAAAACCCGAAACTGAGGCTGTGGCATGAAGTCAGACTAGAATGGAGCCTCCTGAAGAAGAAATATCAGTGGGTAAGGCCCAGAGTGGGGATTTGGGAGGAGACATCAAGAGGAAGAATTGAAAGCGCTTTCCTTTCACTGCTACAGAGCAAAGAAAAATGTCAGCAGCCATTAAATTCAACTGTTGGTTTTATCCCCGAGGGTAAAACCACTGTACTGTTAGAAGAGTCATCCTCATTAAATATCCTCCTCCTGCTGAGCCCACCTTCTCCCAAACGCATCCACTTCTCTCCCTCCCTCCCCTACTACCCTCCAGCTCAGGGCTTCTGCCTCACGGATCTCTCTCTCTATACACCCCGCTCTTCCTAGGAGAACCCATTCTCTACTCAGGGGCGTGAACGATCCCTTGAAAATGCACATCTGATGGAGTTACTGGCCTGTTCAAAACCCCTCGTCAGTCTCCTGCTGCTTTCAGGGGGAAGCTTAGGCTTCTGAGCCTGACGGACTCCTCCCCACCACGCCTCCCATCCCATCTCCTCCTCATTCGGGCTGGGCTCCACTGTCACTGACACCTCCCGGTAGTTTGTAGGTCGTATGTCACTCTTCCTGGGCTCCAGCTGACTCTGGCTTGTTCTCAGCACACAGGGTCAGTGACACTCCTTCAGGGACACCTGCCTTCACATAGGCCAGCCCATTTACAGGCTCTCCTGGTGCCTGACTTCTCCACAGCAGTGGAACTAGTGAATCATTCCATGAGGACCACGCCTGTGTCCACCTTGTTCACTGCCATATGTCCAGGGCCTAAGCAGAGCCCAGCACACAGAAGATACTCAACAAATTTTTGCTGAATCAGTAAACAAAACAAAGAATTGTCAATAGTAATGTTCAGCTTCATTAATTAGCGTTTCATGAACTGGTATAATTTTAAAGCAGGATAATTTGTGATAAAAGGGTGGCTCGGTCAGATAACCTCAGCCTTTTGTGGTGATTTACAGCATAATATAACATAATAAAGGTTCTGAGAAGTCCTGCAAAAAAGAAAACCAACTTTTTTCACATAAAAGTTTTCTAAACTCACCCCAATAGCCCCATTCCCTTTCTTTGCCAGCAGATCCCATGTTAACATCCCACCTTGGGGAAAGCTGGGAACCAATAAGTTTCTAATTGGGAAAGTACTTTTGAAGGCTAAGATCACCTCTAGGTCCCAAATGGATCCGTGGGCCACGAGCATAGCATCCAGCGCCCTCATTTCATTACCACAGCTGGGACACTGGCTGGTGTCACTGCTTTCTTTTCATGCAAAGGAGACTGAGGCCTAAAGAAAGTGGCTAACTGGGTGAGGTCACACCAATGGTTAACAGCAGACCCAGGGCCGAGGCCAATGGTTTCTGAACTCAAGATAAATGAAGGTAGAATTCGGACTCTTTCTAGCCTGGAAATGTCATGCATTTTATTTTTTCGGGTCATGTTCCTCACACCTTAAAGAATAAAAGACAATGTTGCTTCAGGATCCATTTCATGAGCTTTAGCTGCAGCTGCAGAGAACTAAAGGTTTCCTCTACCACAATTATTGTAAGAATAGATTGTCATAGTAACAAATCAAAGCTAAAAATAATTTAATTAAGGTTAATGAAGAAACAGAAGATACTCAGCTTTCTGGCACTTATGAAAGTGAAAACATTAAAACAGGGGTAATTCATTCACATATTCAGTTACAAAGATAAATGTATCATCATCAGATCACTCTGAAAAACAAGATGTGATTCTTCCTTGTAACCAAGGAAAGCTGACAACACCTCCCCCTACACTGCAAAAACAAGGCAGTCCTACCACACCCCCTTTCTCCCCCATCTGCCACTTTCACCGGAAAATGCCTACGGACTCACAGGACAACCCATCTGAGTCAAAGACTTCTACCCCAGCCTGTGTACCGGTAAGTAGTGGAGGTGAAGGCTGGAAACCATATATGCATGTGGCCCCCTGATTCAGTTTTGGAAACTGTCATCATAGGTGAACTTGGCCTTCAAAAGCACTTTTCCAGGAAGAATGTATGGCTAGTTACAATGACTCCATCCTTTCTCATTTTAAAAACAAAGTATCTCCTAACCTTTGGCCTTTCTGTGGCAAAGGAGACCTGGGAAAGCTCAGAAAAGATCCTACTTCTGCCAGATTTAAGAAAAAAATAAATTAGAGACAAGGCAGTTGAGTTTAGCTCTTCATGTATAAGAATAACTCATGATGTCACCTCCAATTTAGGCACAATTCCTTATCACAAATGTTCAAATGCACAACCAGGACACAAGATAAAGGTAAAAACCAGAAAACTAAGACACTTTCAAAGTAGATCTTAAGAAAAAATATCAGATTTTTTTTAAAAGCTCTTACAGCATGATATATAATTTCCTAATAAAGCTACAGAAATTTTTGCCAAGAGAAACATGAAAAAGCCAACAATAGGGAACTGGTCAAATAGATCACAGTAAATCCATAAATAGATTACAGTAAACCCATAGAAAGAATACTATGCAACTAGTTAAATGATGTTATAAATATAAATGATGTTTATCAACTCCATTCAATGGAAAAGTTACAATACAGTATATACCCATCTAAATAAATTACATGTACCTTCTACCAAATTGTTAACTGTAATTATCTCTTGGGAGTTACAATGCTTGCATTTTTTTTCTTTTCTTTCTTTCTTTGTGAGTTTTCTAAATTTTATATACAGAATATATGTATTATTTTAGAATATATGCATGTTTTTGTTTTGTTTAAGGGTCTGCTGAGCACCTCTTTCAATTAAGCAACATTTGGTAAGTTCTTCCTGCAAAAGCAGGACAAAAACAGGACAAACAATAGCTGGGGGACAGGAGCAGAAGAGGAAAGGATCTCACATTGACCGATGGCAGATGCTTTTCACATAGTAGATTTAACTACTCAATCCTCAAATCCAATTCCAGGCTGAGGCATTATCACCCTCACTTTACTGTTGAGACACCTGTGGCTCAGAGAGGTTAAGGAGCTGACCCAGGGTGTCACACAGCTGAGTGGCCATCACTGGAACTTGAACCCAGGTCAGCCTGACCCCAAGACCTGGGCTCTTTCCACGATAAAATGTTCTTTTATTCCAACATAAGAATGCTGAATATAGTCTATAGTAAGGCTTTTAAGAAAACCACAGAGTGGTTATGCTTTGCAAGGAATCCCACAACAAAGGAAACAAGTTCAAAATCAAAATGGAAAAACTATTCTTTAACAGAACACATAATGGCCCCCCAAATTCTCTTAGCTCATCTCTGATACATTGTCCAGGGCTCTTTTCTCCAACTGCTTTGACTGTCTGTACCTTCTTGTTTTTTGGTAAAACTGTCTGGGTCTCCTGTCCATACATGAACACCACAAACCTAAGAGTGCAAGGAAACAGCCCCGCATCCGACAAATGGATTTGAGATGCACTTAGACTCATTTGCTTTTCCCAATGACTTCTTGACATTTTATGGCTCATCTTTAATTTCTCAGATCCTATCAACAAGGGCAGTATACCAATGAACAACTGAAAAAGATCTGCAATTTCCAAAGTAGCTTTCACATAATAGCATCTTAAGGCAGGATGCCCGTGAATATCACTACCGTACCTTACAGCTGCGAAAAGGAAGGTGACGTGCACCAGCTCACAAGTGGGAGAACAGGGCCTCTGTCACATGCTTTCATCTGGAACAATGCTGCCCAAATACTGATCCCTCAGCTGGCTGCTCCATCATCATCTGGGGACTCACCCCAGACCTACTGAATCGGAAGCTCTCAGGGTGGCACCTGGGAATGCTACATTTAATAAGCACCCCCCGTGATGCTGATGAGAAGCTGGGCTTTATTTATTTATTTAGGCCACACCCCATGGCATGTGGGATTGTAGTTCCCTGACCAGGGATCGAACCCACACCCCCTGCATTGGAAGCGTGGAGTCTTAACCACTGGACCTCCAGTGAAGTCCAAGCTGGGTTTAATTTAAAAGCACTGCTAAAAGGTAGATCCTAAAAGGCAGATTCTCCTCTAATCACCCTGGGCCTTGACAAGATTCCTGGGGCACATCAAGGCTTGTCAGGCCAGAAAGATGGAGAAGCAGTGAACCGATCACCCAGAGGATAAGCAACTGTACACGCAGCTGCACGGAAATATCTACCCCTCTGATACAAGGCCCTTTAGTTCTGTCACTTGAAGAAAGCACACTTACTTGGTCAGGACAATGGAGACCGCATCGTTGAGAATGCTCTCTCCAAAAACCAGCATGTTGAGCACTGGGTCCACATGAAGTGCATTGAAAATAGCAATAGTAGCCACTGGATCAACAGCAGATATTAGGGAGCCAAATGCAAAACTGTCAAAGAGAAAAGCAAGGGGTAGTTCTGTAACGCTTAACCCCTGGTCCACATAGTAAAACATTAAACTCAGAGATGGTATTTAGTATAACAACAGTACACGCTGTAGCTGAAGGAACTACAGAAGATGGTGGTTTTCTCTCCACTTAAAATACCTGCTAATTGACACTGTGGGTGGAGAAGTGAAAGTCCCACTCTACAAGCTGTTGTTATGAATGGCCTGGTTTTCCACTGAGAATACCAAGATTTTATTTTGACCAATGACAGAGGGAAGACTTTTGCTTAAATACATGACAGCCATCCCAGCCTTCTTGGTCAGAGCAGCTGGAACCATGGTGGCCCAGAGGGCCTCCCCTAAACGGCCCATGTGCTTCTGGGTCTGACCTCTGCTTTGCCCCTTGCCACCAGGCCACCGGAGTGCCATCTGTGACCGACGCCAGCCTCCACTCAGATCTGCAACATCTAGGAAAGTGCCAAAAGTCAGCAGCTACTGCAGCCTGCTTCAGGAGCTGCGCAGCCTGGGAGGCAGACAGCGACACCAGTGCTGCCTACCACCAGGCCAGCAGCTCTCACCCCAGTACCCACGAGGGTCTAACTACCTCCAACAAATGGGCATTAACCGCCTAATATGTTTCAAGCACTAAGGCTTTTTTTAAAAAAACATTTATTTATTTGTTTATTTATTTGGCTGCATCGGGTCTTAGTTGTGGCATGCAGGCTCTTTTGTTGCAGCGCGCGGGCTCCGGAGCGTGCGGGCTCAGTAGTTGTGGTGAGGGCTTAGTTGCCCCACGGTGTGTGGGATCTTTGTTCCCTGACCAGGGATTGAACCTGTGTCCCCTGCATTGGAAGGTAGATTCTTAACCACTGGACCACCAGGGAAGTCCCAAGGCTTATAATAATAGCAAATATTTATGTGGCACTTACCACGTGCCAGGCAATGTTCTGAGCACTTTACATATAGTAACTCAATAATCCACAAAGCAACTGTATGAAATGGTACTAGTATTGCTCTGATTACATAGGAGAAAACTGAGGGACAATGAGGTGAAGGAACTTGCCCAAGGTCAGACAGCTAGGAGGTGGCAAAGCCCGGATCCAAACACAGGCCATCTGGCTCAAGAGTGGGTGCTCTTAGCCACTACACTAGATACAGCAATACCCGGAGGCCAAGGTCAACTTAGAAAAGGCGAGTGTTACACAGGAAGTCAGGGTGATGAGAGAAAGAGTAATATGGTGGGGTGGTGTGGAGGCATGGGGGTGGGGCCCACTTAGATCGGGGGGTCAGGAAAGGCCTCTCTGAAGAAATGATGCTTATTTAAATGAGGGTCTACCTGACAAGAAGCAGATGGACAGGTCAAGACCTGGGGGCAGTGACCAGAGCAAGCTACCTCTGAGGTGGAGCGAGCTTGGTTGCCTGAGAAACAAAACAGTGAGCCTGGCAGCAGCGCAGTGAGGGCAAGTGGCTGGAAATGTTGGAGTCTGGGAGGGAGGCAGGGCCGGGTCACCCCGCGGGGCCTTGGGGGCCGCCTGAGGAGTCAGGACGATTATTCTCGCAGCCCATTTGTCTTCTTCCCCTTAGAGTTCTTGCAAGCCCTTGTCGCTTCCCTCAAAAGTCCTCGCCTGGCACTGCTTTCCTTCCAGCTCAGCAGAATGGTTAGGTCTGCCCCCTTCCACAACACAAGGAGCCACGAGGGGACAGCCTTGGGTAGAGACGTGAGCCAGAGCCCATCCACCTGTTTCCTGCCTGCACCAAGCTTGCGGTCTGGGAGGGATGAGGAACTACCTGGCCTGGGGACTGGAGCGTGCTCTGTCCACCGTATGTCACCAGCATGATCATCTGGCTCCGGGCTCAGGGAGAGGAGTGCTGGTGGGAAGGGACGTGTGGCTGCCCTGCCCCACACAGTTCTCTTCATAAACCGATAATCTGGCGTACCGGTTTCCGTGGTGGCGCCCCGAGTTCGGTTAATGTGAATTCATGCAGGAGAGCCTGCTCACTTCAAAGATGGCCTCAGCTCAGACTTCAGTTCCCAGACTTGCCCTGTCCTCACAGAGCTTGTGGCGTGCATTATGAGCTGTGACTTCACCTGCCTCTCACCTCACTGTGAGCGCCCAGAGATATTTGGGGAAGGCAGGCAGGAGGGAGAGATCCGGGAGGGAAGAAAAGGTAACTCCACCGAACAGCTGCCAACCCGGGAGGCCATGATCTGTTGGCAGCTGGCCTTGAGGCCCTTGCTCTGCAACCCACAGAGATTCTTCTCTCCCCTCTCCTTCTTTTATTCCCACTCTCATCACCCACAGCGACATAACAGAGGCCTTGAAGGAAGAAGAACGTCTAAAAAGTACATCTTGGGGACTTCCCTGGTGGTCCATTGATTAGGACTCTGCTCTTTCACTGCCAAGGCCTTGGTTCGATCCCTGGTCAGGGAACTGAGATCCTGCAAGCTGTGCGGCGAGGCCTAAATAAGTAAAAAAAAAAAGTGCATCCCAAAGCGGCGGGGGGGGGGAGCCTGGGAGTGTGCCGCAGGTTGTGTGCTGGGCAACGACTCCGTGCGGCTCGCGGGCCCCTCCCTCCATCCCTCAGCAAGCGCACAGTAGACAGCACCCACAGCCCCACTGGGCTCCAATTTCCCTTTGTGGAGCCAGGCCTCCTCCACTCTCCATCCCTGTACTGCGTGGGGCTCTAGGAGTAAGCAGGGGACCCAAGCCTGGTCAGAGGTCCATCGCCAGGCATTTTACCAGGTCACCAGATATTAGGTTGGCCCTTTTGGTGGGGACGGCGAGGGTGATCGTGAGACGAAAGCCACTGGTGCTGCCACATGGGGTGAGCGCACCTGAGGATGACGTCGACCAGGGAACAGCTAAGACAGAGAGAGGAGAGGTTCCTGACATCACAGACCCCCAGAGGCTGTCATGCAGGAAGCCATCACTCTGGGGACACTTCTGTTCTACGAGTCAACAAACTTCTTTTTTGCTAAAACGAGTTCGTGTTGGGTTTCAGTTGCACTGAAAGAGGCCTGACTGATGTTCTTTGTCATAGTTCCTGTGGCATCCTGAACTGAAAACCAAATAGCAGGAACTAGAAGACGGATTGATGAATGGACAGAGAGATGGAGAGATGGAAAGATCTGTGGTTAAAGCAAATCCAGTGAAAACAGTGACTGTAGAATCTAGGCGGTCATGTGCGTGTCCACTGTACAGTGCTTCACCTTTTCTGTGTGTTTGAAATTTCCATAATAAAATGTTGGGGGAGAAGTGCTTTGCATAAATTATGTAACACATTTAGCTTTGGCTGAGACTCTAAATTGGGGCACAGTGTTTCTGACAGTGAACATGGAAAGTCGGAAATATGAACTGCCTGAATCATGGAGAGGTCTGAATATAAGCAGGCATTGAATCTTGCCCGCAGCTGTTCCACGTCACAGCTTATGACCCAGTCTTTTAAAAGGCCAGAAGCCAGAAGTTCAACTGAACAATGTGTTTTCTTTATTCCATCATCTCAAAAGACAGCAACGCCAACAAAACAAAAAGAAAATGGACTGGGGGACTTCCCTGGTGGCACAGTGGTTAAGAATCTGCCTGCCAGTGCAGGGGACACAGGTTTGAGCCCTGATCTGGGAAGATCCCACACGCCGTGGAGCAACTAAGCCCCTGCACCACAACTACTGAGCCTGCGCCCTAGAGCCCATGAGCCACAACTACTGAGCCTGCGTGCCACAACTACTGAAGCCCGCACACCTGGAGCCCGTGCTCTGCAACAAGAGAAGCCACCACAATGAGAAGCCCCACTCGCCGCAACTAGAGAAAGCCTGTGTGCAGCAACGAAGACCCAACGCAGCCAAAAATAAATAAAATTTAAAAATTAAAAAAAAAAAAGAAAATGGACTGGGATGGTGAAATAATTTAGGGTGCATCTATGAGTGAATTAGCTCTCCAGAGGAAACACCAGTGAAGTAAAACCTTCTGTTCAAAAAAGTTATTTTTATGTTTCCTACCGTGCAGAGGTCCATGGGCCTCATGTTTGACCTGCATGGTGTTCTGAAAAATGGATCAAGTTGGCAACATTTAAAACAGGAAAATTCCCTATTAAAATCCAGAAACTTGGCCTCTTTTGGAAAAAAAACAATTAAGTATCTGGCAATTCTGGGCCCATGTTCCCACGTGGTAATTAGCAGGTGGAGCTAAGAGGTGGCTGTCCCCTTCAGACGATGGGCTCTCCGGCTCACCACTGTCACCACCTCCAGACACACACCTGGCCAGCTCCCCTCTGTGAAGGGTTCTGCCAGGCCCTGCAGCTGTGTGGGTTTGCGACTGCTGGCTAATTTCCCCCAGAGCACCCCCCATCTGTGGGACAGTCACTTTCTAACAGGAAAGGAAGTGTGTGCCCACACAGAGAGAAACTCCACCTGGTTCTTACTCTGCCTGTCTAAGGGCCAATTCTTTTATTCCTCTCTTCCTGAACATCCCAACCTCCGGTTCAATTCAACTTCACAAGGATTTATCAAGTGTTTTTTGTATCTCTAAGCAGTTGCCCCCAAACAGGTTGAAGGACTGAATGCTGTGACATCTTCCTTTACATCCACTGGGTTTTGAACACTTCTTTTCAGTTGCAAAATACCTACAAAATGCAGGGCAACAGTTGTGCTCGGCTTCACGCTCCCTATGGAACAGGGATGTGACTTTCGCTACTTGTTTGTATAGCAAGACTATCTTAACAACAAAGGCTTTGAAATTTATGTCCCTGGAGAGAAAATGAGGTTGGACTTGATGCTATCAAAGGCACATTTCTCACGAAAAGGGCTCCAAGATTCTAATCTCCAAGTTGCTGCTGAAGGCTGTAAGCTCTGGCTGGCCCAGTGAAAGGGACCCCGGGGCTGAGCACTGGGTCCCACTTCCGAGCTCCCCAGCCAAGCACAAGACAGAATCCAGTGCTCCCGGGAGAGAAACACAGAGCAAGGCTGCATATTCACTGCACTTCTCAGAGACGGGAAACCAGGTCACGCTGTGTGTGTGCACTTTTTTAGCACTAGATCTGGTAACTTCGGCTTCCTAGGTTGCTTCTTGCTAAGCCAATTATGGAAATTTCTGGATTGGGCTCCTAGACAGCAGCTCTGAGTACCCGATGGAGTAGCTGCAGCCTGAGAAGGGCGCCCACAACAGAGCACCTCCTTCCCCCTCCCCATCCCCACCGCCTTGAGGGGAATCCCAGAGTAAAGATTCACACCTCACCCCCGACTCCATCCCCAATCTCTCAAGAAGACAACTTTTCATTATGGCCGTTGCAAAGCCTTAGACATGAGCTGAAGATGAATCTTAATAATAAAAGGACAATGGTGCAGCGTGTGGCGTGTGTGAGGTGGCAGTTAACCTAACTAACCAAGAGTTATTCCCTTCAAAGCTGAAACTAAATCATTTCCATCAGCAACCCTCTGACTGGAGATCTTCAACATTCCTCAATATAGTTTTGATTCATTTCAGAGACACAAATTAACTCAGAATAGATTCTACAGCAGAAATAGTCTGCAAAACGAAAAGACAGAATAGAGAAGTACCACAGCCAGGAATCAATGTGGAGAAAACTTGGCCCCAGTCTGAAAAGTAGCCACATGGGTGTTACAGTATGAAAGGTTTACCTGTCTGTCATGTTGAGTTTAGAGATTACATCAGCCTGTAAAATAAAAAACACAAACACACAGACACAAAAAAAAAACCCCTGGAGAACAGCCAAGAAGATTAAAATGTCCATTAGTGCTTTATTACAAACTAATGAGGACATTAACCTTCAGTCCCCAAATCACTTGAAAAATACAGAAAACTCCTAAGTTTTAGTTTAGGCATGCATTCAATCATCATACACAGGAGGTATGAAAATGAACACTAATATTTGCAGCCAAATTAACTAGTTTTCTTCTCTAAAGTTTATTCCCATTTGATGCTGGAAGCTGAGCAATGAAGAAGGTTGAATGACAGACAGATTTATTCTGTTGCCATCGAGGCAGCAGTAAAGGTGAAAATCAGATGGAATGGGCTTTTACCGATAGCCATCAAAAGCAGCAGACACATCTGACACATGTAAGAGAAATCTGCCAGTTACCCCAAGGCCTGAATCTCAAACTGCGTTTGCAGAACTAGGACGGAGAAACTTTCTGCAACTGACCATACTGGAAGAGAACTGTGACATGCACAGACGTGCATAATGCAAAGCTACAGATACTACCTTCCTAGGTAGGTGTGGTTTAAATTAATTCAAATTAATTTGAATTCAAAGTACAAAACACTCAGTTGATGACACCGGGAATTGGTTTAGCAATGGTGGAAAATCCAGGGAAAATAATTCTACAGGACAGCTTAGAATTGAGTGAAGACATACAGAATCATCTTTGATTTTTAAAATGCAAATTTTTATTAAAGAAACAGTGTTTAACCTTGATTCAGTCTGACAACAGAATTGATACTGTTATAATTTGAAGATCTTGATGGTATATATTCTGCTTTATTTTTAGGTATTCCAACTTAAGACAATATTGGTTTGCAAATAATATCAAATACTTCTGGGGATTATGGAAAAGATTCACTCAATTCCAGACACCAAAGCTTCTCGAGGACACTGAGAGACAACTTCAGCATGCCTTTACTGTGCCTTGTTTGAGTCCGGATTTCTTTGCAGGAGAGCATTTACCTTGACTGTAAAACCCCCATGAGATGTCACTACCCCACTTCCCTGCATGAGCTCTAAGAATGTAAGGTTTTCAAAGTTTTTCAAAGATGTTTTCCTTACCTGACCCAGAAAGTAAATTCCTCCACCTACTACAAAAGCGGAAATTGCCGTACCAAAAACAGCAAATAGGGTGATGGAACCAATATTTTGAAAGAAGTTACCCTGTTTGAGAGAACAGAAATGAGAGGAATGATTAGAAAGGCTGGTCTGCTCAGTGAAGTCATGGACCCCACAGCTGGCCCTCCTCACATGCTTGATTCTCTTTAAAGGGCACCATCACCCACCTTGGTTGGCAAGCTCTAGAAACCTGGGCATCTTCCCTCACCCCCACATGCAATGCAGAGCCAAGTCCTGTGGCTTTTGCGTTCCCCACGTCACTCACATCTCCCTGCTTCTCTCCATCCCCATCCCCACCGCCCTTGCCCAACTGCCATCATCTCTCCCCTGGATCACTGCAATAGCTTCTAACAAGTCTCAACCAGCCCTGGCCCTTGCCCTCTTGCTCTCCAAGTGCTTCCAGAATGATCTCTGCAAAAGATAAGTCTGACTGTGCTGCCTACATTCTGATCCCCACTTCCACTCAAAACGCAGCTAAAACCCAACCAAAGCCTGGACGGTTTGACCCCTCGAAGGCCTCTAACCTCCCCTTTGTTCTCTGGGTTCCAGTCACACTAGTAGCTTTTTGTTTTTCAAACATCATGCTCCCTGGGCTTGGACCACTCTTCCTTCCCCTTCGCTTAGTGAACTTTAATCGTCCCAAGATCTCAGGACATTTTGACTCTTCCTGAGGGAAGCCTTCTCTGATCCCTTACCCAAGTCAGATCCCAGTCTATGCTCTCAATGCACAGTGACTCTCTCCTGGTAGCACTTGACATAGCTGAAACGTTACATTTATTTATGTAATTATTTGGTATCTGTCTTTCCCACTAGGTTGCAGGCTCAATGGGGGCAATGACCACATCTGCTTTTGTACAACAGTCACTGGCATACAGCCTGTCAGATGCAAGATGCCCCATGAATAGGTACTAAAGGAATTAACTGTGTTTCATGTCTGATTAAAGTCCAAAGTTTATATAATTATAATTTTTCAATTAATTAAGAAAAGGTACATTGCTACAAAGAATGTCAAGATAATAGATTATACTATCAGAAGCTCCTTTTTGTAGTCCACATCTTTTAAGCAATTTTATTTCACTCTATTAGTATCATCAAATATAATAGATAAAATATATTCCCATCTATACAGCATTTAAGAGAAAATATTTGAGTCCAAGCAGTATGGTAACATCTTTCAAATTTCCATAAAATTTAAAAAATTAAGCTATTTATTAGAATCCTGTGGACTCTGTTTAGGAATAAGGCCAGGGTAACTTGATGGTCCGTGATTGTGGGTCTGGACAAGGAAAACCATTTTTTCGCTCAGAAATTGTCAAGCCATGGACAACAGGAACTGATACTTTTTTTTTTTGGCCACGTCATGCAGCTTGTGGGATCTTAGTTCCCTGATCAGGGATTGAAACCCGGGCGCTCGGCAGTGAAAGTGCTGAGTCCTAACCACTGGACCACGAGGGAATTCCCAGGAACTGATACTTTAAAGCTCACTTCAGAAGACTGTCCTCAGCTCAGCACTGACAACCCACTAAGCCTATCTCCTTCAGGAAGTTTCTTTGCTTCATATTTTGCAATTTTGATTTGGCTGACCATAATCAGACATTCAATTACTTTGTTTGGCATATCAATCTTTAGCACACAAAGAACTTTAAAATAGCTCAAGGCAAACACAATGATTTGGTTTTTTCCTAAACAAAAGGCTTTCATCTATGAGTTTTTCTTTGCAGAGAGCTGCTTAATTTTGTGATTTAAAAATAGATTACACTAAGCCTTGGTCTGTTTATAGGGATCTAATTCTGATATAACTTACGTCGTTGGCTAATATTAATCTGGATGTTGGAAAGTTACCCAAATTCAAGTTGCCCCACTATAAGAACTTCCCTTTGCTACATAAAGCAAATTTATTTGCTTCTCTCAGACATAATTAAAAAAATGTTCTATTCTTGGGCTTCCCTGGTGGTGCAGCGGTTAAGAATCCGCCTGCCAATACAGGAAACATGGGTTCGAGCCCTGGTCCAGGAAGATCCCACATGCCGCGGAGCAACTAAGCCTGTGCACCACAATTACTGAGCCTGCACTCTAGAGCCCGTGAGCCACAGCTACTGAGGCCCACGTGCCTAGAGCCCGTGCTCCGCAACAAGAGAAGCCACCGCAATGAGGAGCCCGTGCACTTCAAAGAAGAGTAGCCCCCGCTCGCCCCAACTAGAGAAAGCCCGCGTGCAGCAACGAAGACCCAATGCAGCCAAAAGTAAATAAATAAATAAATTTATTTTTTAAAAAGTTCTATTCTTTATATTAATAATTTAAAGAACCAAATAGCTGCCTACCTAATACATACCAACTGATGATAATTGTACTGAAATTTTTATTCTAAGTCCAAATTTACATCAGCAAATATAGCAATATTAAAATAAAGTCAACTTCCTATCTTCTTTGGGGGTGGGCAGGCAGTGGACAGAAGTCTCTGAATTCCCATTCCAACTCACACTAGTCCCTTTCACATAAATTGTCACAGTTTCTGCTGTAAAGCCATCTTCAAAACTTTCTTCTCTTAAGAAACTACTATTTTCCTCAAATTTTGAATAAGTTTATTTCCCCTCCCTCCAAAAAATTAGAAAATAAAAACTTTACATGTGCTAATATAATAACCAGTCTTATGTTTTTAAGTCAAAATCGAATCATTTTTCGGGAGTTCCCTGGCATTCCAGTGGTTAGGACGCTTGCTCTCACTGCCGAGGGCCCAGGTTCAATCCCTGGTCGAGGAACTAAGATCCCACATGCCGAGTGGCAGCCAAAGGGAAAAAAAAAAATCAACCCATTTTCTTCAGCACTGTTTTGAAATATTTTCATAATCTGCTCAGTTCTTTCAAGATTTGTTCACAAAATTAAAGAGTGAGAGATACTGACCTTCAATCCTTCTTGCTTATTTTCTTTTTGACAATTATCTGATGTCAGTAATGGTTTATAAGATATGGGATTTTTTTAATATTAAACTTCCTTTTCACTTTTTATTTTGATTAATGCACAATAAAATAATAACTTAAAAAAAATCTGGCCTGAACATCTTAGAATAATTTTGCTTTAATATCCAGGAGGAAAATTAAAAATTTAATTTGTGTGTTTTTACCAAAACTCTCATAACAAATTTAACTCAAGTTTATTACATTATTATTAATAATAACACTAGTCATGTTATAATAGATAATAACAAGAAGCACTACCAATTATCTAATGTGGTGAGTGGTGCTTTGCATACATTCTTTCATCTAATGTAAATCTCAAAGCAACCTAGGAGGTAGGGTTTTGGGGATCTTTTTGTCCTCTGTTTTTAATTTCTACTCTACTCAAAAGGAACCTATAGGGGGAAGCGCATGATTAGGCCTAGGTCTCTCTGGCTCTAAAGTCCAGGCTCTTTCCTCTCTCCAAAGATATGCCTATCCTTAGTCTTTCCAACCTTCACAGTTTTTTTAAATCATATTTACAAAATAACTGTTGTATTACTAGTATTTTAAGTTGAATCACCTTTTTATTTTAAAACTTAAATACACTTATATTTAAAAAGAACTCATACGGACTTCCCTAGTGACGCAGTGGTTTAGAATCCGCCTGCCAATGCAGGGGACACGGGTTCGAGCCCTGGTCCGGGAAGATCCCACATGCCACGGAACAACTAAGCCTGTGCGCTACAACTACTGAGCCTGCGCTCTAGAGCCCGTGAGCCACAACTACTGAGCCCGCATGCCACAACTACTGAAGCTCACACACCTAGAGCCCACGCTCCGCAACAAGAGAAGCCACCACAATGAGAAGCCGGCGCACCGCAATGAAGAGTAGCCCCACTCGCTGCAACTAGAGAAAGCCCACAGGCAGCAACAAAGACCCAATGCAGCCATAAATAAATAAATAAATAAATAAATGTATTAAAAAAAAACAAGTTTGCTATACAAATTTAAAAAAAAAAGGAACTCATAGACAAGGAAAAGACTCAGGTACACACACAAACTGGCTTAAAAGTGAGAAGCTCCTGCCCAGGCAGAAAGAGCCCCACTGGAAGCTGGAAGACAGAGACCAGAAATGCCAGAGCAAAGCAGAGAACTGAGCAGGGGCCAGTGATGCTGCTCTCCAGGGTCAGGGAGCCAAGAATGAGCGGAGCAACTGTGGGAGTAGGTGGCTGGGCCAGAAGGAGGTGGAAGACTAGCGGGAAGGATGGGGCTCCAGTCTGGTGAGGAAAAGCAGGGCCAGGGAGAGGGTGGGAAGGAATGGAGACTGGGGCTTAAAGGGCATAATGGCTGGGAGCTGAGGCCCAGGGCAGTGCCCTGAGAGGGGAGACACTGAAGGATGGATGGGCCCAAGGCAGGAGAAAGGCCCGATATGGTGACGTGAGAGAACCAGTAGGCCTGGGGCACCTGCCCCTGTCATCCCAGGACACAGTCTGTCCTCTTAACGTGGGTCAGTCTGTGTCCAAGAGGAGTCAATGTAACACCTGTGTACCATCAAAATCACTTTGGCTATTTCTTTCTAGGCAAAGTACCCCTCTATGGAAAACACTAGCAAGCCACACTGCCTAAAACCATGAAAGCAGCCCACTGACCATGTTTGCTCCCTCTACAAGTCAGGCATGACAGTCTAGCTTCTACCACACACGCCAGGGTGTTCACACAGAGCCACCACTGCTAAATTAACACCTGAGCTTTTAAGGAACTTGACTTACAAACACACGGAGCCACCCGGACCAAAAGCACTAATGTGTGCCTGAGTCTTACCTTGTGTAATGAATATCCTGACTCAAATATAATAGGTGGAAGCAAAAGGAGGAAAAACATATTTGGACGAAACATTTCTTCCTCCTGTAAATATAAAATGGATATTTTCAGAGGCATGAAATCTGTGTAATTAAGAAATAAACCCATCAATGAAAAGCCAAAGTAACTGTTCTCTTAGAGCCTGGCCCAGTGGAAACCACAGTGCTTAAACCATCACCTGATAGTAAAACCAAGCAAAAGGAGAGACAAAAACAAACAAATATACAAAACCTCAAAACGTGCATTTAAAAATGTAGGACAAATGATTTTGAAAGGTGACCAGCAAAATAAATAGCAGGATGAACCACTTCCAAACATACAGCGGTACGCTTTTTATTCTTTACTAAGGAAAGAAAACTCATTTTAATATAGAAAACATTTCAATTCAAATAGAACACTTTCAAAAACAAGTCCACAAATTGGATTCCTCCAGGAAAAAGGTTAACGGTAAGCCCTAAAACAATCCACTTAGAGGAAGAGTAAACCCTACTCATGTTTAAAATAGCCCTGCCTTTTCTCTGCATGTCATAGACAACTATGTCATTTTCCTAAATCTGATGTGATGAAACAGTCCTCACCTGATGCCCTTGCAACCTGGGACATGGCTATAAAGCGAGCCCCTTGCCATGCTTTCAGATTCAAATATTAAGTACCATTATGAAAGGTATTTTTAGAATATGGCCACCTTTGGGGGGAAGGGAATAATAATTTCATCTTCTATAGTAATACAGTTCTCTAGTTGTTGGTGGATTGGGGGAAAATACATACTGGTTCTCAAACCCAAAATGACTACAGGTAATACGCAGTCTATTTAATACTGCAAAATCAGGCCCTTTTCATATGAAAACTTCTATGTCACAATCTTGACAGTCTGACTTCTTGTCAAAATCCCTATTCAAAAGAATGATAAATGTATCCTTACAAATGTACGGCTGTTACCATAAAGACTAAATAACATTCAAAAAAGGCTCAAAATAGAAGCAAATGATGACTTCTGAAAATGCCTTATTAAGTCTTAAAATAACCGCCTGTATCACAAGCTCATGACTCAGACTGGGGCCATGTGAAAAGAAATGGGCCGATCTCTGTGCTTTGTGGGGCAAGATATTCGCAGGATCTGTGCAGTTTGGCCACTGCAGAGACTCTGGGAGTTTCAGAAACAAAACACCCCCTGGGAAAAAGGAGAACCCACCTGCAGTGGGTTCACAGTGTCCTCTCCTCCCAATTCATGTGACCTGGAACCTCAAAATGCGACCTGATTTGAAAATAGGGACTTTGCAGATGGAATTAAGGGAAGAATCACAGCTGAGATCATACTGGATTAGGGTGGGCCCTAAACCCAATGACAGTGTCCTTAAAAGAGACAGAAAGGGACACACAGACACAGAGGTGAAGGCACATGAGGACAGACTGAAGCAGAGACAGGAGTTAGGCTGCCATCACCAAGGAATGCCTGGGACCACCTGAAGCCGGAAGAGGCAGCGAAGGACTCTCCCCTAGGGACTGGATTCACTCCCTTGAGGGAGTGTGGCCCTGCCAACACCTTCATTTCAGACTTCTGGCCTCTAGAACTATGAGAGAACAAATCTCTGCTGTTTTAAGCCACCCAATTTGTGGTAATTCGTTACAGAAGCCACAGGAAATGCACACACCACCTTACAGTAAATAGTGTTACAGAAAGATCCCAGGTTCCTTTGGGCAGTATCTCCCCTAAAGTGATCTGATGTGGTTTTAGGTGGTACTTGAGCAATGTGTGTCGAATACCACTGACCCCACGGATTGAGAAAGTCAGCCCTTTTTGATTCTTTCTCAATCCCAATTAAGTCAGACGCGTCAGTTTGGTGCTACCGTGTTAAGCCTCTCTCCAATATGCTGATCCCCCTTTTTGACAGAGGACAGGCTTGTCCTCAGAGGCTTCAGCAAGCAAATGTACCACTTTGTTTTTATCGTATTTATTTATAAAAACAATATTGGTTTCCCACTTAAAACAGTATTATAATGTTTCCTTTAAAATAAATGTATATAGTACACCAACGTTCATAGCAGCATTATTCACGACAGTCAAAAGGTGGAAACAACCCCAGGGCCCATCAACAGATGAATGGATAAACAAAGTGTCGTATATACTGACCATGGAATATTATTCAGCCATAAAAAGGAAACAAGTTATAACACAGGCTACAAAGTGGATGAACCTTAAAAACATCATGCTAGGGCTTCCCTGGTGGCGCAGTGGTTGAGAGTCCACCTGCCGATGCAGGGGACATGGGTTCGTGCCCTGGTCCGGGAAGATCCCACATGCCGCAGAGCAGCTAGGCCCCTGAGCCATGGCCGCTGAGCCTGTGCGTCCAGAGCCTGTGCTCCACAGCGGGAGAGGCCACACCAGTGAGAGGCCCACGTACCGCAAAAACAAAACAAAACAGAAAAAACACATCATGCTAAGTATTGATAAAATAAGCCAGATAAAAAAGGACAAATATTATATGATTCCACCCATTTGAGGTACCTAGAATAGGTAAATTCATAAACACAGAAAGTAGAATAGGGGCTACTAAAAAAATAGAAAATACTAAGAAAAATAGAAAGTAGAAAACAAAGTAAGGAGAGAGGAATAGGGAATTGTTTAATGGGTAGAGTTTCCGTCTGGGATGATGAAAAAATTCTGGAAATAGATGTGATGATTAAACAACATTGTAAATGTATTTAATGCCACTGAATTGTACACTTAAAAATGGCTAAAATGCTAAATTTTATGTTACGTATATTTTACCACAATAAAAGCTTTTAAAAAACTGGTATAAAGACTTATATACATAAAAAAGCAAGTTGACTTAAAGAAACATATTAAGCATATGACAAAATAGGTAGAAGGCAGGCCCAGCAGGACATTCTGGAAAGAAAACATCCAGCAACTTCACTGTTTTTCTTACCTCCCCTGTTCCCTGCAGCACCCAGTTTCCAAACAGATCCTACTTCCTGCTTTGGCTTCCACAAACACCTGCTCCTCCAGAAAGCCTGCCCAATGGTTTTAGCCTAAAAACCTCACCCGTTTCTGAGGTCAAGCACTGGTTGTCTACATGGCTCTTCAGGGCACTTAATTACATTCACCACCCAACTCTGGTTCACTCATCTATACTATTCAATATATTATTATTATTTAACTTGAAAACTAACATCTGTTGAAAAATAAATTTAATAATACCGAAGCATATAAAACTAAAAGTAAAAGATAACCTTTCCTCCTCCTGCTCGGAGAAGGGATCATGCAGCATTCCCCAGGGCTGCAGCTGCACTCAGTGCCTTGGATCTCTGCTGTGGGGAATGTGGGCCTGGTGTTGAGAGAGCTTCTGCTGCTTTGAGAGAAGCTAGAAGTTCAAATTTTTATGTGAGGACTTCCCTGGTGGCGCAGTGGTTAAGAATCCGCCTGCCAATGCAGGGGACACAGGCTTGAGCCCTGGTCCGGGAAGATCCCACATGCCTTGGGGCAACTAAGCCCGTGAGCCACAACTACTGAGCCCGCATGCCATAACTACTGAAGCCTGCGTGACTAGAGCCCGTGCTCCACAACAAGAGAAGCCTGCTCATGACATTGAAGAGTAGCCCCCACTCACTGCAACTAGAGAAAGCCCGCGCACAGCAACGAAGACCCAATGCAGCCAAAAATAAATACTTTAATTAATTTTTTAAAAAGATTACAAATTAAGCAGTTTAAAATATTTTTTAAAAATCCATGTGAAATTTCTAGAATTTTGTATAGATTAATAACATTTAAAATAAAACTGGGGGCACAGTTCTTGAGGCACTAACCTACTGTGTTCCCCCTTTGCCTGGCAAAGAAATAAAGCCACTCTTTCTTTCTCCTCCATGAAAAACAAAATAAAACAAAACAAAAAACTTAATGATTTTTTAATTGCTTTAAAATCGATTCCAATTTTGATCAATTGATTTTAAATCAAACAAAATGTGTTAGCAGGTGGTATTTACACATCAGGCTCTATCTAGTCTAAGAGTTGAGAAAGAGTGTACAGTCAGTTGCTCCTGCCCTAGAATGAGCCACTGTGAGGGGGGTTAAACTGAACCAGTTGCAGAAGCTACTGTGAGGGGGGTTAAACTGAACCAGTTGAGCTTCATATACAGCATGCTCCAGTGGGGCCTGCCTAGCTCCTTCCCCAGCTGAGGGTAGCTCTAGAAATATTCCAAGCTCAATGTACATTTTGAGAATTCATTTAATAAAATATATCCTGAATATTATTTATAACAGCTTCAAATTGTGTTTTACGTCAGACCATGAGGCTTGTTCTGCAAATTTTTTTTTTTTTAAATTTACTTATTTCTTTATGTTTGGCTGCATTGGGTCTTCGTTGCCGTGTGTGGGCTTTGGGCTTTCTCTAGTTGTGGTGAGCAGGGGCTACTCTTCGTTGCGGTGCGCGGGCTTCTCATTGTGGTGGGCTTCTCTTGTTGCGGAGCACAGGCTCTAGGTGCACAGGCTTCAGTAATTGTGGCTCGCAGGCCCTAGAGCATAGGCTCAGTAGTTGTGGCGCACGGGCTTAGTTGCTCCCCGGCATGTGGGATCTTCCCGGCCCAGGGATCGAACCCGTGTCCCCTGCACTGGCAGGCGGATTCTTAACCACTGCGCCACCAGGGAAGCCCTTTTTTGCAAATTTATACTCTACAGTTCCACGGATAAATTAATCCTCACACCTAGGAGCTGCGTCCAAGTAGGAAGGGCTCAAATGTGACACATTTTAACCATACAATTCTTTTAATATTTTGAAATGGACCTTATTTCCCTCCACAAAATCAGTTTTGTTACACACTTGTTAAACTCCCTACTCGATACAGATGCTCAAAGTTTAAGCTGAAACTTGAGTTTCAATTAGTCCTTGGACCTCACGCTCTAATGACCATTGTGTGAACGTAAGGGTGGGAACATCCACAAGTGAGGACAAGTGGCAGAGAAAATACAGAACACATAGGACCAGAGGGTCTGGACACAAGAGCCAACCCAACCGCTCTCTAGCTCTGTGATGTTAGACATGTCCCAACCTCTCAGAGGTCACTTTCTTCATCTGTAAAAACGGGGATAATACGTGGTCAATCTACCTCCATGGCTGTCATGAGGATGACAAAAGCTACAGTATATAAAGCATTCTGTAAGGTCTACAGTGCTGGGCAGATATGTCTTATTGGGCTCAGCTGTCAGAATGGAATTAGGAGCAATAAACATTGTTTAATGTTAAATGCTAATTAGAGCCCTGTATACAGCAAGTTAGTCTAAGACTATAAAAATGCAAGTAAATAACAAAACATGGCATTGAATGCTCCTATGTTAATTTGAAACAGTGTGAGATTTATGCTTTTTCAAAAAACTCAGATGTAAAGATATCAACCCTAATCTACCAGAATGTTAAAAAATTAATGGGACAATATAAACTTCACTGACAGTCAAGGAATGATAAGAAAGCCACCATAATCAGTGTTACTAAACTTAAGAACCAATAAAAATTGTAAATATGTTAAAAAAAAGAACAATTGGGTAAACCTACCTTCCAATTTGCCAGTTTTTTAAACTCTATAATTTTTATAACTGCTCCCATGAGAATACCTAGAAGAGAAAATGTAAAGTTTAACAGAAATTTAAGATATAAGAAAGATTACTCAGGTTTATTATTCTAAAGAAACTGATTATTATTACGTCTCTAAATGGCATCTATGAATTTCTGCGTTTTACGTCTGAAAACATTAAGAATGGAAATTAGTGTGGAGTTTTATGAATCACGTGAGTTTCTCACTTGCATCTCAGGCAAACATACTATAAAGAAGTCTAGGGCTTCCCTGGTGGCGCACTGGTTGAGAGTCCGCCTGCCAATGCAGGGCACACGGGTTCGTGCCCGGGTCTGGGAAGATCCCACATGCCGCGGAGTGGCTGGGCCCGTAAGCCATGGCCGCTAAGTCTGCGCGTCTGGAGCCTGTGCTCCACAACGGGAGAGGCCACAACAGTGACAGGCCCGCGTACTGCAAAAAAAAAAAAAAAAAAAAAAAAGTCTACAAAAATCTGGGGGTGGGGGTGGGGGGAGGGGTGAAAAAACTACAAAACAAGACCTAGGGATAGTTTGCCTGGCATGGAAGATTTAAGCATCTGTCATTCTTGCTATATCCACTCATTTTCGATTTGAAATGGCAGAAAGCTAAGTCTGCCCTGTACTACTTATTCCTACCGTTTTCAAAAAGGAATCCAAGATCACTTTCTCAGGCTCAGATGGTAGCTCTATGTAGAGTATTTAGTTAGAGTTAAAGCCCCAATGCTGAAAATAACCTAAAGTGAAAATTCTGTGAAATTCCTGGAACAAAACAGACCATCTTAGTTCAGGCATGTTTCCACAAAGCTGACAGGCTCATTACTCTCTCACAAAGAACCTACCAAAAATAATTCTCGAAGAAGCATCACGGGTACAATTTATGATTGCTCTGTTACTCACTAGATTAATGATTCTTAACCCTGTGGCCTCATCAGAATCATCATGGGAGCTTTTTATGAAATAAAGACACCTGAGCAGAACTTGGGATCTGCAAAATAGCAATCTCTGGTAGGGGCTGATACAAAGCAAGGCTGAAGACCACTATCATAGATGCTTAAAGATAGACTTCCCTTTTGGACTTCCCTGGTGGCGCAGTGGTTAAGAATCCGCCTGCCAATGCAGGGGACACGGGTTCGATCCCTGGTCCGGGAAGATCCCACATGCCACGGAGCAACTAAGCCCGTGTGGCATAACTACTGAGCCTGTGCTCTAGAGCCCACAAGCCACAACTACTGAAGCCCACGTGCCTAGAGCCCGTGCTCCGCAACAAGAGAAGCCACTGCAATGACAAGTCCGCTCACCGCAACCAAGAGTAGCCCCCGCTTGCTGCAACAAGAGAAAAGCCCGCATGCAGCAATGAAGACCCAATGCAGCCAAAAAAACAGACTTCCCTTACCCCTAGAGGGGAAGGAGCTTCTTCCCATCAACAACAGAAAGCTTATGAAACACACCTTATTGGGTGGGGTGAGAAGAAAATACAAAAACACAGAGGTTTATTAGGAAAAGAAGCTGCACTAACACTAATTGTCATGGGGAAGGAGGGGTTTGAGGTGAAGAGAGGATCAGTTAATTTTAACTTTATAAACCTCTCTACTATTTGTATTGTTATATATTAGTAAAAGCCCAACAAAACTGGTTTTTTGTTTTTTGTTTTTTTTTTTTGCGGTACACGGGCCTCTCACTGTTGTGGCCTCTCCCGTTGCGGAGCACAGGCTCCGGACGTGCAGGCTCAGCGGCCATGGCTCACGGGCCTACCCACTCCGCGGCATGTGGGATCTTCCCGGACTGGGGCACGAACCCGTGTCCCCTGCATCGGCAGGCGGACTCTCAACCACTGCACCACCAGGGAAGCCCAACAAAACTGTTTTGATAAAAAGGATATAAGACGAAATAGGTCTGAGCTATAAAGGGAATCAATGATCAATGACATTTTCAGAACAGTAATTGTACATTCACTTCCATGTGGCATGAAAGCACTGATTCTAACCCCTCTCTAGAGTTCCCCAGTTGCTTCCTTTTTCTTATATTTTTAAACTGTGTATATATTTTAAGGAGTTTTCATACAATTTTTTATTAACCAGATAGTTCATGAATACTTTGTAAAATGTTATAAGTAAGACAAAAGTCCCTTTTGATGAAATCCCACCCCCACTAGTTCTCTCTCTCCCTGCCCCAAGGTAACCAAGCATCTTGATAAGTCTGGGGGCTATTCTACCAGACCCTTCTCTATGCTCTTACATATTTATATTTACCATACAGTACTAGGAGGTGTGTGTATGTAACACATGGCACACATGTGTATTTATATAAAACTTATGGTACTATAATGCATCCTTTTTTTTCTTGTTTTTGGCTGCCCGGCACATGGGATCTTAGTTCCTAGACCTGGGATCGAACCTGTGCCCCCTGCAATGGAAGCACACGGGACCGCCAGAGAAGTCCTATAGCAGGTAGTTTCTACTACCTGCTATTTTGCTCAGTGTTATGATCAGGGGTGACTACATATAGATCTGCCTCATTCCTTTTTAACAGCTCTACAGCACAGCATAAAGATGCCACAGATTGAATAGACATTTCTCCAAAGAAGATATACAAATGGCCAATAAGCACAAGAAAAGACGCTCCATCCACATCATTAGTCATTAGGGAAATGGAAATCAAAACCACAATGAGACACCAGTTCATACCCACTAGGACAGCTATAACTTTTTTTAAATGGAAAATAAGTGTTGGCAAGGATATAGAGAAACTGGAACCCTTAATACATCAATGGTGGAAAAGTAAAATGGCACAACTTCTGTAGAAACGTTTGGCAATTCCTCAAAAAGTAAAACAGAATTACCATATGACCCAGCAATTCTACAAAGGAGAATAGAAAACCTATGCTCGTACAGAAACTTGTACGTGGATGTTCATATCAGCATTATTAGCCAAAGGTGGAAACAACACAAATGTCCACCAACTGATGAATGGATCAACAAAATGTGGTATATCCACACAATGGAATGTTATCCGGCAGTAAAAAAGAATGAAGTACTGACACATATTGCAATGTGTGGATGAATCTTGAAAACATGCTAAGTAAAAGAAGCCAGACACAAAAGACATCTTTTATGATCCACTGATATGAAATATTCAGAATTGGCAAATCTATAGATTGCCTTTGTCTCTATAGAGACAGAAATGGTTTCCTGGGGCTGGGGAGGAGATTTTCAGGGATGATAGCTAAAGGGTATGGGGCTTCTTTCTGGGGTGATGAAATGTTCTAAAATTGTTGTCATGGTTGCACAACTCTGTGAATATACTAAAACCCTGAACTGTACGTTTAAAACGAGTAACTTGCATGGTATGTGAATTATATCACAATAAAACGGTCACCCCACCCTCACCCCCGAAAGGCCAGAGCGTATGGTTCCATTCATATGAAATGTCCAGAACAGACAAATCTAGAGACAGGAGGTAGGTTAGTGGTTGCCAGTGGAAATGGGAGGGGGAAAATGGGCAGTGACTTCTAATGTGCAGAGAGTATCTTTTTGAGGTGATAAAAATGTTCTGGAATTAAGATAGTGGTGATGGTTGCACAACCCTGTAAATATACTAAAAAGCACTGAATTCTACACTTTAAATTTATAAAGTTTATGTTATATAAATTCTACTTTACTGTTTAAAAAATTTTATTGAAGTATAGTTGATTTTCGCTGTCATGTTAGTTTCAGGTAAACATATATATATATATATTTTTTTTTTCAGATTATTTTCCCTTACAGATTATAAAATATTGAGTATAGTTCCCTATGCTATATAGTAGGTCCTTGTTGGTTATCTATTTTATATATAGTAGTGCGTATGTGTTAATCCCAACCTCCTAATTTATCCCTCCCCTCCATTTTAATTTTTTTAAGTCACTATCTTTTTAATGTTCCCCCAATGATGGCTGTCTCCAACTGTTTGCCATTAACAGCTGCAGTGAACATGCTTGTATGTGCCTCTTTGTGTAAGAGTATCTCCCTAGGGCAGATCCAGAGACAGTGAATGGCATGAGCATTTTTATCTCTGAAAACGTTGCCAAACTGTCCTCCAAAGTGGCTGTGCCGATTTACACCCCTTGCACCAAAGCATCCTCACCAACCCTGGAAAATCATCAGACTTTAACACTTCTGCCAGTATGAGGGGCAAGAAATTGTACTTTAAGGTTTCGATTTGCATTTCCAGTCAACCTGCACTCAGTAATCATTCCTGATTACTAGGGAAGTTGGAACTTTTTTCATGATTTCAGATTTAATTTTTAAAGCTAGTGTTTTTCTGGGCTACTAAACCTCAACTTTCTTTTTCCTTTGTAAATGTACACCAAAAACGTTAATACTATGATCAATGCTTTTGTAATTAATACACATGAAGCAATTACATTTGAGAGTCAGTGATTATTCTATTGCCTAAGCTTGTTTCTATATTATTATCAATGAGGCATTGGAAAGCTTTGTAAAATACAATATGATATTATTACTACTATTACTATTATTACTATTACATGAGTAATCCTTTTGAAATGTCCTAGGACTGAACTATGGTACAACATTAAATTGGCAAACTCCTCCTTTACCTTTTGAGATTAAGGTTCAAAGTTAGGTCAAATCAACCTAGTGTCCAGGAGAAATTAATTTATACCATACAACCAGACACCCTGGAAATAATACCCTAGATACAATTTTGTATATTCCTATCAGTTAAAAGAATATGAGCATGCACCTTCAAGTTACAAATTTTTATTTTATTATTATAAAAAAAGTGCTGCTATATTAATGTATTTTAAAATAACACAGGGAATTGGCTGTCCAGTGGTTAGGATTCCACACTTTCACTGCCGAGGGCCCAGGTTCAATCCCTGGTCGGGGAACTAAGATCCCACAAGCTGTGCGACACAGCCAAAAATTAATAAAATAAATAACACAAAAAACAGAGATTGTAAGGGAGATTCAAATTAAATAGAAACGTAAGTTCTAATATTTCCTTTTGCCTCCTATGGATCTTCATACACACACCTCATTATGGATGCCACTGGATTAAGTCAAAGGATCAGGAGTAATTCATAATTATTTGTTGAGACCCTTCTCCCAGGATCTGTCAGGTTAAATTATTCTTACTCCTCAAGAGAATGCTCCAGGCAGGAAGGCTCAAGAGAGCCTCTTCTGACAGCTCAGGGCCAGCAAGTGACAGTGGACTGCTGGCTCCTGGGTGCCTTCTACCACCTCTGGACAATGAGACACAGGGAGACTGCACTACTGCTACGAACTGCTAACACCCTTCCCACTCCCAGGGTGCACTGCTGGCCTACCATTATCGCTGTAAAATACAAGTATTCCTGAATATGAACAGTACAGGAAAGTGCCTAAAATGTATTAAGTATAATAATCAGGTTACAAAACAGTATGTAGAACATGATTCTAGTTCCCTTAAAAATATATGTATATATGTATATGCACACACATTTATTAATTTGCATTGTGTTAAAAAGAAACACACACACACACACTGTGGTGCTAGGCACTGTGCTACTGTATACAATATACTTTATTTAAGCTCATTCTCACGATTACCCTACAAGGTAATAAACCATAATAATATAAATGATAATAATATTAATAGCAGCAGCTAACAGTTATTGATTACTTAGCAGGTAGGCATTACACTAAGTGATTTCTATGCATTGCCCAGTTTAATATCTGCAGTCCTATGAAGTGAAGGCTTTGTCACCTGCATCTTACAGGTGAGGAAACCGAGGCTAAGGACAAACATCACTGAGCTAGTAAATAGCAGATCCAGAATTGTTTTAAAAATGAATTACTTTATTTTTTACTTGATTATGTAACAGATGCCTATGGTACAAAATTTGAAAGGTATAAGAGAGTATGCAGTGAAAACTTAAGTCTCTGTTCCATTCTTGCTTTTTTCTCCTTCCCGTAGACCACAAACGTTACCAGTTTCTTGGTTATACTGTACATTTCTGCTGAGAGTGTCTGTACGTTTAAAATTATATACATGCATATGCATGTACATATAAAATAAATTTTAAAACAAATGGTAATACAGTATTTACACTATTCTGAATTTTTTTTTAACTCACCACTACCTCTTAGAAACTATTCCATATCAGCACATAAAGAGCTTCCTCACACTTTTTGTTTTGTTAGTGGCTGCAGTGTATTCCACTGTGCCATCTAATATGTCCCCTTGTAATGAGCGCTCAGGTGTTCTCCAGGCTTCTGCTATCACTGCCATTGCCATCTGAGTAAATACATCATGCCACATGTGTGAGCGTATCCACAGACAAAAATCCTGAAAGAGGGGCTGCTGGGTCAAGGGTACAGTCATTTTTAATTCTGTAAAGAGCACATCAGCTGCCTTCTGTGGTAGATGCTGTGAGGCTCGCCCGCTCCCCTTCACTGGGCCCATCTGTGGGAGCTGCTGTGCGTGTTGGTTGCTAAGTGCTCACGGCTGTCCCCTTCTCCAGAAAACTGCCCTTAGCCGCCGAGAGGCACCTCATCATGTAAGCTGTGCCTGCCCCACACCAGCTCATAGTCAATGACTAACTGATGGGGGGTCCACAAGTCCCACCCCCTTGGTTTAAGGAGAGACAGACTCTGCTGGGCGTTCTTGCCCCAGAGCCCTCCTGCTGAGGCTAGGCCAGGCCTACCTTGAGATCACACCCAACGTTTGGCTTTCTCCTTCCCAGGTCTTGTTAACTCCCTCCCTTACAGATTTGCTCTTGAAGAGCACCCCTCAATACATTACCTATCCCCAAACCCCTGTCTCAGATTCTGCTTTTAGGGAGCCAACCTAAGACCACTGGTTCCAGGAGTGGAGTGGTCAAAGGAAGCAAACTCGAGGATGGGGTTCTGGAGTTGGACCACTCAGCAGCTTCCGGGCAAAGAGGATCCCAACACTGCAGGTAAAATACTGCTAGTCCCTCACCGGGGGTAGCAGTGCCATTGCTAAGACCTTCACTTGTGGCAGACTGGATCGGGACACTGGTGGAGGAGGCAAGGGCTCATGCAGTATCTCTGGTGTTAAAGAGGTTATGATGGAAATAATAACTGTAAGAAAAGTGGAATTGTGGTTGTTGCTGAGTGCCACTGATGCTCTGAAAAAAAGAAAACAAAAGGCCCAAACAATCACCAACTTTAAGCAAACGGTGAGAGTCAGAGGGCCTCCTTGGCAGCACTGAAACAGACCCTCATTTCCTGCAGCTGGAGTGCCTCTAGAGCTGAAGACTGGGCACAGGTCTTAACTGCAAGAGTGGCAGATCTTCAGAGAACGCTGAACTCAAGATGATAAATCTCCTATGCCTTCTCCTAGCAGGTCCCTGATAAGGAAGAAGTGGAGCTCAGACATGGGATAGGGGTGCCTAGGGAGATGCACATGAGCACCTTTAACCCTCAGGTTCCCGTGGACCTTCTAGGCCTGCAGAAGTGGCCCCTACCACCCCATTGGAATACAGAGCTCCCAGGTTATTTCAAGATTACACAGATGCCCCAAATGAGGCAAGGGCCTTAGGTTAACTACTGCTTCCTGCATAATATAGTCCCCAAGGACACAGACCGTATGGACGTTCCACAGGACAATACACTGGTCCACTACTGACATCATGCTAATGTACTGCGACAAGCATGAAGTGGCGAGGAGACGTCTTGGTAAGACACGTATGCTTCAGAGGATAGAGTTTCAGCGGCCTGCACATCTGGGAAGAATTCAGAGGTCAAGTGGTCTGAAGCACACCAAGACATTGCCTCCAAGTAAAGGAAAAGGTCTGCCCCTTCTACTGTAATAAAGAAGCACAGGGCTTCCCTGGTGGCGCAGTGGTTGAGAGTCCGCCTTCCGATGCAGGGGACACGGGTTTGTGCCCCGGTCCGGGAAGATCCCACATGCCGCGGAGCGGGTAGGCCCGTGAGCCATGGCCGCTGAGCCTGCGCATCCGGAGCCTGTGCTCCGCAACGGGAGAGGCCACAACAGTGAGAGGCCCGCGTACCGCAAAAAAAAAAAAAAAAAAAAAAAAAAAGAAGCACAATGCTTGGTAGGCCTTCTCCAGGTTTTGGAGGCAATATATTCCCCACTTGAGAAAACTATTCAACACTTCAACCCATTTATTGGATTTTGAGAGACTGATGGTTTTGAGTGAGGCCCAAAACAGTTAGCTGCAGTTCAAGCAGCTCTGCTGCTTTCGCCATACGATCTGGTGGACCCCATGGAACTGGAAGTATCTGGTAGGAAGGGAGGCCGGCAAGCCCCAATAGGAGGGTCGCTCAGCATAGATCCCTAGGGCTCTGGAGCAAGGTCATGCCATTTGCAGAAGAGACACATATACCACTCAAAAAACTCCCAAGGGAAAAACACGAAAAAGCTCCTGGCATGCTATTGGGCCGTGGTAGATACAGAGCATCTGAGCATGGGACGTCAAGTGCCCAGGTGGCCAGAATCATCTTTCATAAGTTGGGTTGCCATACCTGCCGTCAGGCTAGGTGGGCCCAGGAGCAATCCATTTTAAGATGGAAGTGTTACATTAGCGATCAGACTTGTGCCGATCTAAAAGGCACAAGTATGCTTTACTTGTGGCCCAGACCTCTATGTCATCTTTAGCTGTTACAGCAACATCTCTCTCAGCTCAGCTCCTACATACGGCCTCATGGGGAGCTCTTTAAGACCAGCTGACAGAGGAGAAAAAAAAAAAACCCACGCGTGGTTCATGAAACACTCGGCCAGCCTCTGATGTTGGCCACTTCAGCGTCTGTGCAATGGGCTCATGAGCACAGTAGCCATGATGGCAGACATGGAAGCTGTGCAGGGCCCCTACGGCATGAACTCCCTCTCACCAAGGCTGCTCTGTAGCCATTGCCACTGCTGAATGTATGACTGGAGAGCCACAGAGATCAACACTCATCACCTGGTGTGGTACCGTCCCTTGGGAAGACCAGCCAGCTGCATGATAGCACCTCGATTACATCAGACCCCTTCCATCCTGGAAAGGGCAGCAATTCATTCCGACTGAGGCTGACACATATGCTAGCACCACCGTCCCAGGGTCCATAAGTGTCTGAGCCACCAAAGTGGGATACTGCATAACAATATGTCAACAACATGTCAAACCAAGAGACTCACTTTTTGGCAAAGGAGGTGCTGAAGTGGGCATGAGACATGGACACCACACGGTCCTATCCAGAAACTGCCAGCCAGCCAGAGTGGTAAATGGCCTCTTAAAAAAGAGCTGAGGGGCTTCCCCGGTGGCACAGTGGTTAAGAATCCGCCTGCCAATTCAGGGGACACAGGTTTGAGCCCTGGTCCGGGAAGATCCCACATGCCGCAGAGCAACTGAGCCCGCGCACCCTAGAGACCGTGCTCTGCGATAAGAGAAGCCACCGCAATGAGAAGCCTGCGCACCGCAATGAAGAGCAGCCCCTGCTCGCCACAACTAAAGAAAGCCCACGCGCGGCAACGAAGACCCAACACAGCCAAAAATAAATAAATAATGAAAATTTAAAAAAAAAAAAAATGGAGCTGAGGCACCAGCTTGGAGGTGACATATTGTAAGGAATGGCACACTCCTCCAGGGTGCGGTATACTCCTGAAACCAGTGGCCGTTATAGGGCGGTACATCCCCAACAGGCAAGCATGGGTGCAGCACACAACGGGTACACCACTCACCACCACTCTCAGCAACTCACTTAAGAGTGGGGATTCCTGCTTGGAGGATTTCTGCTTCCTTAGCCTGAAACTTTAGGCTCGGTGGGTCGAAAGAACCTGGCTCCCAGAAGGGGACATTTCCACCAGAGTTCACATAGTAAGAGTTACAATGGCTGCTGCCTGGTCACTTTGGGCTTTTTGTGCCAACAGACCAGCAGGCCTAGAAACAGGCTACCAAGGCTACCACATTGGCAGGGGTGACTAATCCTGATTACCATGAGGAGACAGCCCTGCTACTACAGGATAGGGCAGAAAGGAATATAATTACTCATGTAATATGTTTTTAACCACAAATGATTTTTTGAAAATACTTCAAAATATTGTTAGCACATTTTGTTAGCTATAATCATAGAATCACTTACGCTATAATAAGGTGATTTTGAAATTCCAGTCCTTGATGCTGCTACCTATACTAAAATAGATACTCCAAAGATAGTATTCTGAAAGACAGAAGACCTGCCAGGAAGATGAGAATCAGGACCCCAGAGCTGTCTCTCTGTTTTCTGGGGAAATGCTGTTTATATATTTTGTTTTTAAGGTAGCTTACTTTTTCAGTGGAATGTTATTCCTTTCTGTTCTGTTGAGAACGTTTATGTGGCAAAAGAGGAAATTTATAGAAATCAGCCCAGATGTAGCAAGTTTCCAAATGCAATCCTTTAACAACCTTTCTTCCTTTAAAGTTCAGACTACCTCGCTATTCTGACATATCTAAAAGATTTAAGTATAAAATACAACTTTAAGATGAAAAAATGCTGAGCCAAGAGCAGGTGACCATAAAACTAAGGAGAATCAGAGCAAGACTCCAGGCAAAAGCATATGCACTATTACACACAGAGCACACGTTTAGCTAACGGCAGCTAACGAGCAACAAGATGTTCCAAGAATAAATTGTCACCTCTGAGCCATGTTTCCAGAAACACAGAGGCTAAAAGTCTGCGCTAGCACTCTTCCTTGGAATGCGACAGCCCTGAAAATCCTTAGAGTCTAAGGTGATCATTTTGTCAATGTGACAACCAATTTTGGCCTCTACCTCTGAGACAGCTACTCTAATGCCAACAAATGAATGCCTGTTTCTTCTCTAACAAAAATCAAAGTACCTGAGACTCAGGGAGAGTTACCCATGGGACAGCTCAAGCTGCATCACAATTGGACTCTCACAGTCTAAAAAGTCAGGAAAGCTGTTAGAGTTACAGTCAGGATTCTTGCTTTAAGTTTTCTCTAAAAAAAACGTTTTTAGAACTTAAGTACAATTAGAATACAATCACTATATATATACTTTTTCCCAGAATTACCTTCAGTCAACAACTCAGGAACTGAGTGATTTTTTTTTCGTCTTCCACTCAAAACCCCCATTGACAAAAAGAGCCCTACTCTTAAAAAAAAAAAAAAATTTCAATCCTTTAGTCAAAACAAGGAGTTAATATAACTAAAAGCACAAACATAGTTAAGCAGGTTATGACAAGGAAGCACATTTGTGTACTCCTATTTATTCAATGATTCAATCAGATCCAGTTACAAGTTAAAATACGGTTTTTCTAACTATCAGCGGTATTCAGGCTAAACCCTGGCATTTTGTAGTCAAATTCCATTCTTAGCCCCACTCAGGCCTTTCCTCACTCTACGATAAAGTATGACTATGAAAAAAAAATTTATTCCTATTTTTGCTATATACAACAGAGGACAGTAGGCAGTACAACTATTTCATTTTCACTCCTTACCAATTTCAGCCCAAAATATATGAACAGTGAATCAGCACTATATGGCCAATAAAAATAAATATGTGAACTTTACTAATACATGGAAAGAACAGTAAAAAGTGAAGAACACAAAAAATGATTGAAGCTCAAACCAAGTCAAGTCATCTGATGGGCATGTGTGCGTCTACACGTGGTTTGGAAGAGAAGGAAGCATGATAAAAAGAGCTGGTTGTCAATGAAAAGGATTTTTCTTCTTTATAGCTAAGTGTGAAAAATATATATATACATTTTTTAAAGGCCCGAACTACAGAATTCCCTAAGTATAGAAAGTATCTGAAAGCTTTGAACAAGGGCCAAGGAAATAGCTTTAGAACTTCATGTTGATACTATGCTTTTATAAAGAATGAAAAAAGTCTCGATTCATTTGAAAATACAATAAAATAGAAGAGCGGAAATGTGCTTTTTGAGTACAGATAGTCCTCTTCTATACCTACGACTTCTTAGGAACTCTGAATGCTTAACACAAAAGGCCAACAGTGGGCTTCCCTGGTGGCGTAGTGGTTGAGAGTCCGCCTGCCGATTCAAGGGACCGGGTTCGTGCCCCGGTCCGGGAAGATCCCACATGCCGCGGAGCGGCTGGGCCCGTGAGCCATGGCCGCTGAGCCTGCGCGTCCGGAGCCTCTGCTCCGCAACGGGAGAGGCCACAACAGCGAGAGGCCCGCGTACCGCAAAAAAAAAAAAAAAAAAAAAAAAGGCCAACAGTATCTCTAAATGACTGTGGACTAAAAAGTAACTTCTGGTTAGAAAAAGTAGGCTAGGAAAACTTACCCCTGAAAGAATGAAAACCCCATTTTCTCTGGCAGCTTCATCTAGATTCTTTTTTGGCACAAAAGTTGGAAATTCTTGAAACGGTGGATATCTCAATATTTTGTTACACTTTGCTCCAGTAGGAGAAAGAAGTTTTCCTTCCATTTACATAGCTTTATGAAATACAGAACTACTTTGATAGCTTTGTCAGCATTTCTAAATTTTAACCAAATGTCCTCTAATATAACAAAAAGTCCTTTCTGGACCCCAGTACTCTCCCTAGAAGTGCTCTTAGTATTCCAATCACCTGAGTTAGCAAATAAGTACTGAAAGCAAGACTGACTTTCCATCACCCACTCCCAAGCCCTAGCTGTATAGGCTACAGTTATTTGCGCAACATCAGCAAAGAAAGAAACCTTGTGGACGGACAGCCTTTGCTGACCCCCGGCACTGCTCCACTCCATGTCCAGTTCTGGGGTGGCCATTTGGTCAGACTTCATCCTACAACTTCTGGTGGAAGCAGGGGGAAGAGGAGGCCACCTTTCCCAGCGTGACTGCTACTGTAAGGACAGCAAGCCTGAAGCTGTCAAGTCTTACCATGTGGAGAGACCCCGCCTTAGAGTGAAGCCAAAACAAAGGGAAGCACTGTTGAGAATGGAGAAAAACGGAGTCCGGGAGACTTGATCCAGCGAAGTCTGAAGCTGGCACTGCCTGTAGGTTTTTTGGTGCCATGAGCCAATGGGTGTGCAACTCCACCCACACCAATATCTGTTTTCTTTGAATCATTTTGAATTGATTTTGTCCATTGAATGGAAAGAGTCCTATATCAGTTAAGATGTTTTCCTCTGCAAGTAAAAGAACACCTGACTAAAAATGGCTTAAACAATGGATGTTTATTATCTCATGTAACAGGCAGCTCTGAGATAGGTAGTTTCGGGGCTATCAATTCTACAAAACAACAGTGCAGTCAAGAATCTGGGCTTCCCATCTGTCCCCTTGGCAAGCCTCAGCATTCTGGCTTCGTCTTTGAGCCACAGTGATTGCAAGATGGCTACCAGTGCTCCTGGCATCACATCCTCATACAACAGCATCAAAGGAAGGGGAAATTTCTCTTTTTATCAGAGAGGAAAAATGTTTCCAAAACTCCTCACCCCAGCACACTTCCCCTCGGTCTCACTGGCCAGACCTGGGTTTCACACTGCCTGCTGCCTCCACCCCTTTGAAACAATTACCACGATGGAGAAAACCAATCTTGACCTGGAGGAGGGGCCCACCTTCCTTGACCACACTGTGGAAAGACACGGGGTCAAAGCGAGGGTTCTGTTTTCATGGAGGGGGAGTGGCCCTTAGGTAGGCACACAACAATGTCGCTGTAAGTCCTTGTACAAGCACTGGTGTTCAGTGACCTGCAGTTACTGAAACATTCAAGAGACAGTGAGGAACCTGACATTCCAAACCAAATTACAAGAACCACCACTTAAATTTCCATGTGCACAATACCTAAATACACACCAACTATAGGTCTTATTCTTAAGAAACTATGTAAACTGACCACAAAACTGTAACTTCCTTGCAGTGGCTTTTTAAGTCTTTACTGAATGCCCCAGAATAATAGGTATTAGCTATATAGGTTATTTTCGAGGTGCCTAATATCAGGAAAGGAATGCTAACAAATGATCCTCCTCTTCTTAGAGCTCTAAGGCTCTTGTTAACTAAGTTTGTTAGAATCTGCCAGGATGTGTAGCTGAAGAGACTGCTCAGTAGAGAGCAGGAACTCTGAGTAAAATTGATTTCTAACTCTTTACTGAAGATCAAAATTATCCAGTGGTACATCTTCCTTAAAATATGGCATCACCTGGGGGTTACGGGACTTAAATGAGATGGCAATGTGAAAGCTCATAGGCCAGAACCTGGCACTTAGTAGTACTGTGAAGTCCAGGGAAAATATAGGAGGGGCTGAAACAGAGTAGTAGGAATGCTGGTACTGGTAGGGGAAGGAGAATGAACAGAGTCTGATCATTCATTTCTAAAGCTAACCTAAGCTGCTGATATATTGCGAAAAATACTAAATACTATACTAAACCAGATCTAAGGCAAAGAAAATTAACTTATAAAGCACCAGTGGTGATAAGGAAAATTAAATATTATCAGTAGGCAAGTGGAAACTAGTAAAAGTAACTACAATATAATAGGCTGATGAAAGCTTTGGCTGGCCTTAGTGAAACCCTATTTACTATCCCTTAAGCTTCCCCACCTACATCTTCATTTTAATACTTACTGAAAAGTAAGGTCCCTGCTTCATTAACCACTTCAATGAACTTACATGTGAGGTCAACTGTGATTACAGTGATTCATACATTCTAAATAGAGGCTAATTATCTTAACAGCTAATTGCCACAGGAAACAAAAGAGGGAAATATAAGTGAGGTAGAATGGAATGCTCTCTGAAGACCTTAGATCTGACTGACATTAAAGTGAGCCATTCCTCCATCCTAAACCTTAAAGTGAGAGCCTCTTCCGGCTGTAAAATTCAGTGTTTCTATGAATTAACTGTCAATTCTTCGCCTTAGTCGAGTGACAGCACAGCCTAGTAGTAGACCTTAGAATAAACAGTGTGAATGTTCATTTCCAAAGCTAACCCAAACCATCGCTATATTGGGAAAGAATTTCTAAATATACTAAACCAGATCTACAAGGCAAAGAAAACTTATAAAGTATATATAATTTTATATATAAAATTAACTTAAAAAGCAGTGGTGATAAGAAAAAAATAAATATCATTGGTAGGCAACTTGAAACTAGAAATAAAGTAACTACAATATAATAAGCGGATAAAAGCCTTGGATGTGCCCTGAAGGTGGTTCTAGAAGTAGAAAGGGCTCTCAAGTTGGATAGAGGGGCTTCTATGTGACCTTTAGGAGGTCATCATGCCTGAGCCCCCAGTGTCCTCATCTGTAAAATGGGATCATAACACCCTCATGGCAGCTTGCAGTGACAATGAAATGAGCTCAGGTATACACCACATCTCTTGTGGTTCCTAGCACTTTGGAGGCACTCAAAAAGTGGTATAGTTAGTGCTTTTATTATAGGATCACCAATAAGCACTTACCTAAAGAGACAACAGCAACGCTCTCTGGCAAGAAATGTAATCTGTATCGGATCAGTAGATGCACCAATATGATGCAGATAGCTGTGGGAAAAAATAAGACTTTTTTTAAAATTATTTTTTTAACATCTTTATTGGAGTATAATTGCTTAACAATGGTGTGTTAGTTTCTGCTTTATAACAAAGTGAATCAGCTATAGTATACATATATCCCCATATCTCCTCCCTCGTGCGTCTCCCTCCCACCCTCCCTAACCCACCCCTCTAGGTGGTCACAAAGCACTGAGCTGATCTCCCTATGCTATGCGGCTGCTTCCCACTAGCTATCTATTTTACATTTGGTAGTGTATATATGTCCATGCCACTCTCACTTTGCCCCAGCTTACCCTTCCCCCTCCCCATGTCCTCAAGTCCATTCTCTACGTCTTCGTCTTTATTCCTGTCCTGCCCCTAGAAAACAGCCCAACTTTGAATGATAAACACCAAGTCCAAGGCAGGGGTTATTTCTAGGAGGCTGCCAGGGAAATGGACAACTGACAATGACACAGTAAACTTCAGCTGTGTTTTCAATTTCTTATTTCTTAACCAGGAGGTAGCTGCATGGTGTTCACTACATTTTCTCCGTATTTCTTTACATGCCTGAACCAGTTTGTTTTCCAGTTGTCGAAAGAGCAACAGACATCTACCGCTATTCTAAGCTGTAAACCTTATGCAACCACTTAAAATTATTCAAATTTCCCTGATTCTGAGAAATGATCCTCAATGGTGAGGAGGAAGTTAATGAAATCAATCACTTTTATGCAACTAGAGCTGCAACAGAATATATGTTGACACAAAGTATCTTGCCACCACATGATTGTTCTCTTTTAATGCAGAAGGAAGTAATGGTGTTTTAAAAAACAGAACACACACACACACACACACACACAAAAGAAGAACAACAACAAAAAAAAAACAGAACAAAGTTAATATTGGTTTGGTGATAAGAGCATCAGAGACTTGAAGATGGGGTGTTTGCTCCCCAGATGGGTACTGGGGCTCCCACTGATTGAGGGCTTCCCATGAGCCAGGCACTGTATCGAGCACTTCCCAAACGCTGTCTCATTTGACCCTCAACACCCCTCTCTGAATGAGCTGTTATCACCACTACCTCCTTTGATTCAAGATAAAAGCCGAGGCTTAGAGAGGTCACACCGCTGGTAGGCGCCACAGGGTTGAGCTTAATTCCAACCCTGTGCCCTTAATCCTGGGCACCCACCACCTCCCTCCCTGCGGCCTTCATTCCTCAACCAGCAAAATAAGAATAACGTCTGACTTTCCTCACAGGGGTGTCGTCATGAAAGAAAAGAAACAGAAAGATGTAAAACTATTTGAAAGGAATACATATTTCTGAACAAAAAAAAAAAGCACACTTTTGCATAAATAACTCCTAAATGTAATTTCAAGACCCAAATGTTAGTGTGCATGTCTTTTTCTCTTACTAGGCACCTAGGTGGTATGCCATCTCATCAATCAAAGTATTACCTTGATAGTACTAAAAATAAATGTGTTGCCTTTTTTTTTTTTTGTAAAAGGAAATGTTTAAACAATCTGCATGGCTGTGAACTGGCCACCCTCAGAGCCCACACTGACAAATTAGATTATCTTTAGTCCCACCAAGAAGCACCAGGTGGCCAGAGAAAGGAAACAGCTGTAAATACAGAAATTTTGTCCTCCTTTCATTCTGTGCTCTAAACTATCAATCTGTGGTGTTATTGTATTATAAATATTTAGCCTAGTTAGAAAAATCCTACATTAAATACTAACAGCAAGAAAAAAGTTCCAATGCATTAGTACATGTAACCAATGAGAACGCCTATTGCCTAAAAAGGCAGGCAGGTAAGCACATAAGTAGACAGAAAATTGATGTAAGGAGTGGAATCAGTTTCTGCTCTTTCTTTGCACCAAGCTGGATGAAAAAAGTTTACAGTTTCTTCTCATAAGTCCCACAACTATTTGCAGCTTTAAGAGCAAAAGAGAAAGCTCTCTCAATGGAGAGAGCTACATATAAGAATGATCAATGCCAGGGAATGGTCTTCAGCTATAAAAAGAAGGAGATCTGCAAAGACAACCCATAGAATCGGAGAAAATATTTTTAAGTCATATGTCTGATAAAGGTCTAGTGTCCAGAGTATATAAAGAACTCTGACAACTCAACAACAAAAAGACAACACAATTTTAAAATGGGCAAAAGACTTAAACTGACACTTCTCTAAAGAGATGCAAATGGCCAATAAACACATGAAAAGATGCTCATCAGCATTAATCATTAGAAAAATGCAAATCAAAACCACAATGAGGACATCCCTGGTGGCGCAGTGGTTGAGAGTCCACCTGCCGATGCAGGGGACTCAGGTTCGTGCCCCGGTCCAGGAGGATCCCACATGCCGCAGAGCGGCTGGGCCCGTGAGCCATGGCCGCTGAGCCTGCGTGTCCAGAGCCTGTGCTCCGCAATGGGAGAGGCCACAGCAGTGAGAGGACCGCGTACAGCAAAAAACAAAACAAAACAAAACAAAAAAACCCACAATGAGAAACAAAAAAAAACCAACACAATGAGATAAAACTTCACACCCTAGGCTATAATTAACATAACAAGTGTTGACAAGGATGGAGAGAAACTGGAACCCTTGTGCATTGCTGGTGGGAATGTAAAATGGTGCAGCCTCTGTGGAAAAGTTTGGCAGTTCCTGAGAAAGTTACACGTACAGTAACCACTTAACCCAGCAATTCCACTCCTAAGTATGTACCCAACAGAAATAAAAACATATGCCCACATAAAAACCCGTACAAAGGGGCTTCCCTGGTGGCGCAGTGGTTGAGAGTCTGCCTGCCGATGCAGGGGACACGGGTTCATGCCCCGGTCCAGGAAGATCCCACATGCCGTGGAGCGGCTGGGCCCATGAGCCACGGCCGCTGGGCCTGTGCATCCGGAGCCTGTGCTCCACAATGGGAGAGGCCATAACAGTGAGAGGCCCGCATACCGCAAAAGAAAAAAAAAAAAAAAAAGTACAAAAATGTTCATAGCCGCACTATTCACAGTAGCCAAAAGGTGGAAACAACCCAAATGCCCATCAAGTGATGAATGGATAAACATAATGTGGAATATTATTCAGCCATAAAAAAGGAAGGGAATTCTGACATGCCACAACATGGATGAAGCTTGAAAACATATGCCAAGTGAAAGAAGCCAGACATAAAAGGTCACATATTGTATGGTTCCAATTGTATGAGATATTCTGAGTAGGCAAATTCCTAGAGACAGCAGAACAGTGTTTACCAGAGACTGAGGGGACGGAATGGGGAGGGACTGCTTTTAATAGGAACTGGGTTTCCTTTTAGGGTGATGAAAATGTTCTAGAACTAGATAATGGTGATGGTTGCCCAGTACTGTGAATGTACTAAATGCCACTAAATAGTGCACTTTGAAATGGTAAATTTTATGTTATGTTTATTTTACCACATACACATCCTTTTTCTTAAAAAAAGAATGAGGTAGATACAAAAAGACTAACATGGAAAAATCTCCAAGACATTCTGTAAGATGAAAAGGCAAGTTATAGGACCCCACTTGTATTAAAACAAACTCCAAACTATATGTGCCTGTTGGTGTGTATGTGCTTACGAATGTACACATGTATATATACACATACAAGTGCATGTTTTCAAGTACACTTGGGAAAAAACAGAGCAAGAAGGGACAAAAACTTCTGTGCCATATGGAGGGTATGGGTACAAGTTAATGTTTCCAATTTTTCATGCCTGAAGTTTTAATTACAGAAAATATATTGAAACATAGGCATGTCAATTTTAACAACTCCATTAAATTTAATGGCCCATAAAATGTGTCAAATGATGCTAATAGTTAACTCTAAGTCAATAATAATGACTCACTATTGTCTCTGTGGAGTCAAAGATCAGCAAGGGTTAAGTGTAAGTCAACTGATTTCAAGCTTCTAAAAGTCAAAAGTAACCAGAGTTTTGGCATCCTTTCCACACAAAAGTTACAATTTCATTTGACCTGACTAAAATAGTAAACAAAAGTGGTAAATCCGTTCCAGGTTATGAGTTCCTGAAGTCTAGAATAATCTATGGACTATTTCCCGCAATTCACTAGTCTATATATTTAGTGAGCTGGCAAGTTACCTATTAACAGCCATTTTATTTTTCTTTATCAGATTTACACTGTTTGGACACATAATCACAAATAAATATACAAGATACTTAATAATTTGTTGATATACAAGAACAGAGGAAAAAAATGCCTTCAAATTTACTTAGAAAGCATTCCACTCTTCTAATGTATGCTGACCTACACATAAAAAGTGGAGATACCAACTCATCAACTGATTAGGTGAAAACTGAAACCATCTGACATCAGTATGATTCTAAAGTATAGGTTTATGATCTGTTTAAAGAGAAGACAATCCAATAGAAATATTCAGCACTACTAAATACAGTTCAGCCCTTTTTGGCCTCAAAGAGGCCAAAAGTGGGCAGGATTTTGTCTGGATTAAAAAGCACATCATAAAAACCTGTTTTGTGATCTCGGGCACAAGCTAATCCTAGACGCTCCACACCCTGAAAGTTACTTTGAAAGCCTTATCTTTCTCACCCTCCGGTGAAAAAAGTGATTACAAAACAGAAGTTTTTTTTCCCAAGGCTTGCCTTTTATATTTCCTAACATATCATGCTGACAACAATGTAAATAGACTAATAATACTCTTTCAGGTTTAAGGATTCAGGTACTAAAGACTTCTTGATCAAGGGAAGAACTGCTTTTCTTCTTTGTATTCAACTACTGTAACAAAAGGAAAAAAAAGAAAACAAAACAAGATTCCTTGATTGTTAAAGTAATCCCCTAGAAATAGAATTCAATTACGCTGAAAGAGTAAAAAATTATTTGGGCATATCAAATCTAAATGGACATTGTACACTTGTGGTTTGTGTACTTTTTCAGTGTACAACTTAGAAGTTTTTTAAAAACTATGAAAGACAAGGATGAGTCCTGGGATTTTAAATAAAATTAGTATCTTATTAAAATTATTTAATTAACAGAGTCTGAATAGAAATGTGAAAGAAGTTACACTTTTCCTCAAAAAAACAGTCCTAATAGCCATCTATTATGGCTATGGAAATACTCTGCACTTTTCCATTTTTTTGTACCTTCCTTTCTTATGAAAAGATCTAATCAGAAATATGACTCAGTATCATTAAAGAGAAGCAGAAAATGTAAACGTTCCAACTTCACTCTTCAAACAAAAGTTTGGAGGGTCATATTTGAAGCTATTTCTTCTTTAGCTGATCCAAAGTGGTTGTGCAGTTTCAACTGGTCTTCTGGACTAAAACAGGTGTCTACTGTCCATAGTCTCTGGGGGGCAGCTAAGTTACTGCCTTTTATCTAAACTTCTTGACCGATGTCTGGCAACCTGGATATTAGCCTCTAGTCTCCCCCAAACCAGGTCTGTCAATAATTTAACCTCTCTGGGCCTAAATTTCTTCACCTGTTAAAGAAGGAAGTCGAATAAAATGAGATTTTCAGTTTGAGAGAGTGAATCTGTTTAAAGAAAAACATTATATAGGTAAATAACATCACAGGTGGTACATAGATATGGCAAAAGTCACGACCATGGTTAATGGGAATGACGGAAGTTAAGGAAAACTGTGTGCTAGGGCAAGGGTGTGTGATCTTTTACTCACAGCAAACCTCTTAACTAAGTAAAATTTTACGTGGAGGCCTAACGGGTACGAGGGACAAAATGCTGCTCTGGTCAGAAAGCTGGATGCTCTGCCATTTCACGCCCCACCCCACCCCCTGCTCCTACCACCACCTACACAGAAACACACAGAGACTCTCAGGAGAGGAGTCTGAAATACACTCAACTAGATGTTCAAAGTTCTCTCTAGAGCAAAAATTCTTTAATTTTTCCTTTCATAGGATGTCTAAGATATATAAAGGGCTCTTCAGAATTGCTCAGCTCAATGATTTTATAAAGAAAAAGGAGTACCCTGTTATGATGTTATGAACGGACTGATCACTGACCCTCTGCGTTTGAAGTGAAAACCAAACAGCAGGAAGACTTGACCAAGTCAACAGTGGTTGACACGGGGTTGACCACACAAACAGCACACACAGACACTCTCAATGCCAGATGATGGTGTCTCCGCACGCACTCACCGCGGGCCGCACGCACTCACCGAGGGCCGCACTCAGGGCCGCACTCACCGAGGGCCACACTCACCGAGGGCCGCACTCACCGCGGCCCGCACTCACCCCGGGCCGCACCCACCGCGGCCCGCACTCACCGCGGCCCGCACTCACCAAGGGCCGCACCCACCGCGGGCCGCACTCACCGCAGGCCGCACTCACGGAGGGCCACACTCACCGCGGCCCGCACTCACCGAGCACCAGGAGGCTGAAGAAAATGGTCATGCCGCTCGACTGCTCCTCCTGCTGAGCCTGCTGCCCCGTCTGCACCGGGAGGATGGGCTTAGCGGGGCTCGGGCGCACCAGTTTCGTAGTGACCGCCAGGGTGGTGTGAAGGGTGACATTGAAACCTTCATGAGTTGTATTGGAGAACCTGTTGGAGAACATAAAAAGCAGCGGAATTAGACAAAGGAAAAAGGGCCCCGAATTACCAACACACACACACAAACCAGACAGAGAACTTTGGCACGGAGCTTGATGGGATTCACAACCCTTGCAGCCAAGAGGCAGGCCTCGGAGAGAAACTGATTAGGAAGATTCCCTCCTGCTGCAGCACGAGGGTACCAGTGGCCTCAGGTACTCTGAACGCAAACACTTAGAGGACAGGGACAAGGGGGAATCAGGACCGGTGTAGAATCAAAGGCTGTCTGCTCTTTGGCACTTAATGGGGGATTTAAAGGGAAGCAAACTGGAGTCTCATCATATTCCAAGGTCCAACATTATTTACTAAGTGCCTTATTTCTCCAGTTTACATTCTTTTCCTTAGATGGTAGTCTGCAAGCTGAAGAAGCCACTGAATTTGCCCAGTTGTTGATCTGGTCAGAATGCTCTACCCTACTTTACAAAAACCTTCTCTGAGTTCAAAAAGCCCAAATGTAATCCCCTCTGTAATCTCCTCCTCCACACTACTGCTGTGTTCCTCACACTATCTCCTCACACTGTGTTGGGATTGTAAACTAGCACGATATTGACATAATGATCACTGTAACTGTGATTATAACAACTAATGTTTTATGAGTACCGCTTAATTCCAGAAACCAGGTAACATACCAAGTCTCATTTAATGGGCCTAATAAGCCTGAGGTGGACACTACTCCTTTCTCTTTTTTACCCATGAATAACAAGCTCAGAAAGATTGCATAACTTGGCGAGTATCAGTCAGTGGCAGAATCAAGCTTTAAGTCCAAACTTGAAATCACTGAGTCATACCACCTCTTTTGCTTTGTGCTGCTGAGGCCCAATTTCGTGTCTGGGACAGAGAAGATGCTCAATAAGTAATGTGACTAAATGAAATGACCACCAGGCCAAAAGACATGCATGAAAAATTGTCAGGTGAGGAAGTCAAAGTTCAACCATGGGGTTGGTTCCTTGTTCATTTTCACATACTCATTCCACAAATATAGATGGGGCACCTATAACATGCAACAGACTGTGCCTGGCAGGTATGTAGATGGACTGCGAGTGGTCCTTCCCCAGCAGCACCAGGAGGACAGAGGCACCTTCACCCCCTTTATCTCATCTTGTACAGTTAGCTCCCTTGCTCTCCACACTCCAGCCATCCTGCCGTTCTTTCTGTCCCTCAAAAAGGCACTAGGCTCTTTCTTGCTCCTGGCCTTTTGCACCTTTTGTTTCCTCTCCTATCCCTCCTTCTGGTCACTAAGGTTTCATGTGGCACGTCACCTCTTCCCGAGAAGCCTCCCACACACCAACACCACTCCGTTTCCTCCAGAGCACTGAAATCATCTAGTCTATTTATGGTCTTCTTTTTCCACTAGAATGGAAGCTCCCTGAGAGCGGCTCAGGGTCGGCCTCCTTCACTACCATGTGACCAGGGCCTGATATAGAGTAGATGGCCAGCAGTTAACGAATAAATGAAACTCACTAAAGGAAACAGATGTGAAAAATAGTCATTACAATGGAGGAGGTGACTGGCTACGTAAGGGGTGCAGCTGGGGGACTTTCTGGAGGCAGCGAAGCGCTGCGTAATCAGCGGATGCGAAAACTAGGAAAGTGAAATTTGGCTTGCGGTTTCCGCAAGACGGCTTTCGAGACCTATGCTGGGCAGCCGATCCCTAGCCAGAGGGTCCAACCTCTAGGAGGCTGCATGGCCCAGGCCCGTCCCTCCAGCCCTCCTCGCAGGCGCCGGCATGGTCAGTCCTGGCCAACCAGCACAAAGAGCTCCGCCTTCTGGGGCCGGAGGGCGGCCTGAGGTGCTCGCAGTCACCCGATGGGGCCCAGCCCTGCCGCCTCCGCCGCCCCGGAAAAACCCACTCACTCCTCTTCCGCCATCTTCTCCCCAATCCTGCGGAGCCTCCGAGACCACCGAGCCGCGGGGCTAGCAGGGCCCGCTTTTGCTTCCGGCTTCCGCTGGAGGCGCGGAACGGGGGCGGGGTCTCGGCTGCGCAAGGGTGGCACTTCTGTCCTTTCGTCTCTATGGCCCGAGGGTGGGAGGTCTTCCGGGAACGTTGCGAGCGTCTGTCTGGCCTGAGTGTTTTGACCCTCCGGCCCTACGAGATTCCAGTTTTTCCCTTCCACAGGGTAGGGACATTTTGGGGGAAACTCCTGTGACGTCACTGTGACGCACCCTGAAAGCAAGCTCTTTCTTCTCAGTGTCCAGGAATTCGCCATGCTGAAGTTGGGAAGGAAGCTTCTAGCGTAAGCTGTGCAGAGGGACCCCAGGTATATACTTCCCCAATCTCAGTTTTCCCCAGCTGTGAAGAGACCTAGCCACCTGGGTTTAGCAGAATCGTGCGGTATTCTGTCTGCAAACATTGAGTTCTGACCATATGCCTATCGTTAAAATAGGTGATGATGATCTAGGGATAGATCGTTCATTAATTTGTTCATTGTCTCAACAAATACTCATTAGACGCCTATATGAGCTTAGCAGTGGTCTGTGGGGTTGGGGATACAGGAACAAGGAACAAGGTGAGTTTGGAGGGGTAGGAAGAACCCCATCGGGAGAGCTGGTACACTGTTATGAGGCCTTTGAGTTTGACACCACCTCTGCTGTTACCTCCCTTCCTGGTCGAAACCATCGTATCTCAGCAGCTGTGATAGCTGCTTAAACCCTCTTTCTGACTCTGCTATTGTTCTTTAAGCTTTTCCACACATCGGCCTCAGTGATCCTTTTGAGCTGCAGTCACGCCGCTGCTCAAAATGTACACTGGCTTCCAATCTCAATCTGAGGAAAAAAAAACTTGGAGAATCTCCAAGACTGAACCCTGCCCCCTTACCCCCGTGAGGTCAATCCCCTCTTCTCCTCATGCACACTTTCCACGATGGTCACAGTGGCTTCCTCGGGGTACCTAAAACACACCAGGAACACTTCCACCCATGTGTTTGCTGAGCACTTAGTCAAGGATACTCGGCTCCTAGGTTGCCCCTTGGCTCCCACCTTTCCCAGCTTTGGGCTTTTTGTTTACCCTTTTTTTGTCCATTATACCTTCTCTGACCACCTTGGGTCTAAAGCCCAAGCCCTCTTCCCTTCCCTCTGTTATTCCCCTACAGAACACTGAACATATTAATAGTACGTTTTACTTATATATTCGTTTATTGTCCTTCTCTCCATGAGAATGTAAACTTCTGAATGCAGAAGTTTTGTTCTCTGTTTTATCTCCAGTGCCTGGAATAGTATCTGGCATATAGTAGGTACTCAAGAAAAAATGATCCTTGAATAAATAATCCATTTTGAGTTTATTTTTGTGTATGGTGTTAGGGAGTGTTCTAATTTCATTCTCAGAATAGGAGAAAATATTTGCAAATGAAGCAACCGACAAGGGATTATCTCATGCAGCTCATGCAACTCAATACCAAAAAAACAAATAACGCAGATAAAAAATGGACAGAAGGGCTTCCCTGGTGGCGCAGTGGTTGAGAATCTGCCTGCCAATGCAGGGGACACGGGTTTGAGCCCTGGTCTGGGAAGATCCCACATGCCGTGGAGCACCTAAGCCCGTGTGCCACAAACTACTGAAGCCCACGCGCCTAGAGTCCAAGGTCTGCAACAAGAGAAGCCACCGCAATGAGAGCCCCACGCACCATAACCAAGAGTGGCCCCCGCTCGCGGCAACGGGAGAAAGCCCGTGGGCAGCAACGAAGACCCAATGCAGCCAAAAGTAAACAAATAAAATAAATTTAAAAATGGGCAGAAGATCTAAATAGACATTTCTCCAAAGAAGACATGCAGATGGCCAAAAAGCACATGAAAATATGCTCAATATCACTAATTATTAGAGAAATGCAAATCAAAACTGCAATGAGGTATGGCCTCACATCCGTCAGAATGGCCATCATCAAAAAAATCTACAAACAGTAAATGCTGGAGAGGGTGTGGAAAAAAGGGAACTCTCCTACATTGTTGGTAGGAATGTAAATTAGCACAGCCACTGTGGAGAACAGTATGGAGGTTCCTTAAAAAACTAAAAATAGAACTACCTTATGACCCAGCAATCCCACTACTGGGCATATACCCAGAGAAAACCATAATTCAAAAAGATACATGCACCCCAATGTTCACTGAAGCACTGTTTACAGTGGCCAGGACATGGAAGCAACCTAAATGTCCATCGACAGAGGAATGTATAAAGAAGATGTGGTACATATACACAATGGAATATTACTCAGCCATAAAAAAGAACAAAATAATGCCATTTGCAGAAACATGATGGACCTAGAGATTGTCATACTGAGTGAAGTAAGTCAGACACAGAAAAACAAATATCATATGATATCGCTTATATGTGGAATCTTAAAGGGTACAAATGTACTTATTTACAAAACAGAAGTAGAGTCACAGATGAACAAGACAAACTTATGGTGACCAGGGGATAAGAGGGGGAGGGATAAATTGGGAGACTGGGATTGACATACACACTACTATATATAAAATAGATAACTAATAAGAACCTGCTGTATAGCACAGGGAACTCTACTCAATACTCTGTAATGGCCTATATGGGAAAAGAATCTTAAAAAAAAAAAAAGTGGATATACGTATATGTATAACTGATTCACTTTGCTGTACACCTGAAACTAACACAACATTGTAAATCAACTATACTCCCATAAAAATTAAAAAAAAAAGTTGTTAGTTAACTCCAGAAGTGTTAGGAAAGAGAAGGGTTTTGAAAAGAGGAGTGCTGTGGAGACCTGGGGGCGGAGGCAAGGATGGAAGATCTCAGACCAGCTAAGAGGCCTTTGCAATAATCTGGGCAAGAGCTGAAGGCACTTTGGATTAAGTTGATACCATGGGTATGGCAGGAATGGTTGGACTGTGGGTGGTTATTGAAGGCAGGATTTGCTGATGGACTGTGGCCCTTAAAAGAAAGAGAGGAGTCAAGGATGATGTCTTCTCCTTGAGGAGAAGAGCTCTGTCTGGCTCAAAGCCAGAGTCCTCTGCCACGCCAAGACCTCTTAAGGCTGTTGTCAAAGCTGAGAGAATGGGCTCTGTGGGTGTGGTGCTGGGCTATTGTTTCCTTAATTCCTTACATTTTTTTCAGGCAGAGATTATCATCAGTGGTAAACTGAAGCACAGAGAAGTCAAGCCACTTGCCTGAAGTCACACAGCTGGCAAATACTGAGTCTGGGATTCAGGTACAGAGTCTTTGGATTTAACCATTACCCCCTGTTGCTCCTCACTGCCTTAATTTCTCTGGCTCTAAAATGGGACTAACAGCCTACTTTCCTCCATTAGCACAGAGCCTGGCAGGAATGAACTGGCCCATAAAGGATTGAGAACTGGGTTCTCCCTGAGCCACATTTATTAACTGAGAGCTTGAGACTGTCACTCTTCTTCAGCCTCAGAAAACCCCACCTGGCTGGAGTCGGGCCCCCCTGGGCTGGAGGTAGGCTTCCTTGCATTGGGCTACAAGCTGTGGGCCAGCCAGGATGAAAGCAGGGCACTGAATTCATCGAGGGCTGCCCCGTTCTCCCTGCCATGCCACAGATCCTGCTATCAGGGCCAGATCTGGGCTTTGTGCCAGTCCTGGACCTGCTGCCAACAGGGGGGCCGTAGAACACCTGCTCTCAGGACCGTAAGCTAATCCCAGCCCTTCTCACCTATTCCTGGGAACGAATCTAAAATCCCCAGTCACTGTCCCCAGGAAGGCAAATAAAGTCTTTCAACATGCAGTTCCTGGGTTCATGTGCCATGCCAGGCTGAGAAGGGGCAGGCTCTTGTGCCAGGCAGTTTTGGCTCTCTACCCCGACTCGGGACCTGTGGGCTCTGACCCTGGGACACCACAGCACCCTCAGAGCCTCAGGGCCCCATCATAGTTTTGACAGAGCCCCTCTTTGGAAGGCTGTTGTAAGATTAGAAAGCTTTTGCCTTGGTTCTCTGTTCTCTGCCCTCTTACCCCTGATCTTCCCCTTTCCTGCCATTCAGGTCTCAGTTTAAATGTCACCTCCTCAGGGAGGCCCTCCCTGACCACTCAGTCTAAAGCAGGTGTCAGCAAACTTTTTTGGTAAAGAGCCAGACAGTAAATATTTTAGGCTCTGTGGGCATTCTGATCTGTGGCAACAGCTCAACTCTGCCATTGCAGTGGGAAAGCAGCCATCGAAGATTTAAATAGGCATGGCTGTGTTCCAGTAAAACTCTATGGATATTGAAGTTTGAATTTCTTATGATTTTCACGTGGCACACAATGTTCTTTTTATTTATTTTTTCAACCATTTAAAAATATAGAAGCCATTCTTAGCTCACGGGTCATATGAAAACAGGTGGCAGTCTGGATCTGGCCTGCCGTGGGCTGCCAACCCCTGGTCTAGTCTTAAACGTAAGTGTTTCTGAGACACTTATAACTATCAGATATTTTTTCCCTTCTTCCCTCCCTCCTTCCTTTCCTTCCTTCCTGTGTTTATCATCCGTTTCCCCCTCTAGGATATAATCTCCTTGAAAGCAGAGAGCTTGTCTCCCTCTCTCTCCTTTCTTCTGTCCTTTATCTCTTCCAACATTTTTTGAACACTTTGTACCAGACATTATTCCAAGTGCATTATGCTCAGTAATTTATTTAATCCTTTTAATAACCCTATGAGGTACACTGATCAGCCCAATTTCACACATGTGGAAACTTGAACATCATTCCGTTGTTCCCAGAGTTTAGAAAATGCTGAAGGTGTCAACAAAACAGAGTTACCAATGAAAACTTTTGAACAAATATGATATTTCATATTTTTTTAAAAAGGGAATCAAAGTGGTTACCATCAAGTGGTTATTAGTCAAAGTTCAATCAGAGAAGCAGAACCAACAGGACATATTTATTAAGGGATTTATTGCAAGGAATTTTCCCAAAACAACACAGATTTATTATAATTCTATAGGTTAGAAGTGTCATGGGGCTAAACTCAAGGTGTCAGCAGGGCTACATTCTTTTGGAGGCTCTAGGGGAGAATGTGTTTCCTTGCCTTTTCCAGCTTCTAGAGGCTGCCCACATTCCATGGTTTTTGGTCCCATCCTGTATCTTCAAAGCCAGCAATGGCATCACTCCAACCTCTGCTTTGATCATCACTTCATTTCTGACTCTGACTGTCCTGCCTTCTTTCCTTTATAAGGAGCATTGTGATTACTTTGAACCCACCCAGGAGGATCTCCCTGTCTCCAGGTTAACTGATTAACGATCTTAATTGCCCCTTGTCATGTGACATAATATATTTACAGGGTCCAGGGATTAGCATGTGGACATCTTTGGGAGGTATTACTCTGCCTCCCATGCCATGGAAAAATAAGTTCTGTGTTGGCTTTCCCTGTATTTTTTGTTACCATTTAGCATTGTGTCATATTCATTTACACATGGGGGAGAGTTGGGAATAATTTTTTAAAGCCTGTTGACATTAGTGTTTTAATCTGGCCCTGGCCACTTAGCAGGTAATAAGCACTAGAATTACCAGGCACAAATGAAAAAATTGGGCTTGTAGAATTCAGTGGAGTCAGGTGCAGTAGGTACTGCTGAGAGATTTTGTGAAAAAGTACAGATTCCAGTCCTATTACAGACCTGCTGGAGCTTGGGCATGGTGCCTGGGAATCTGAATTTCTCCTTGGCTCTCCCCTACCCTTACCAGACTCTGCTAGTGCCTGCTCATAACGTCTTGGAGGGTCTTACTGCTGCCTAAGGGCTTCTTCTCAGCACAGTACAAGCCAGCTGTGCTGGAGAGTAGATGCTGTCAGAGCACCCCTCAACCAGTAACTCAAAAGAGTTGGAGGATAAACACCCCCAATCCTTTGCCCCTCACGTGGGGCAATTCTGTGGTCATATTCTAGTTTCCTGGAACCCCTCAGTGGGAGTAAGCTTCAGCTGCCCTCAATGGTGACCCACTTGAACACACACACACACACACACGCACACACAAACACACACAGCCAGCCCTCCTTCATATCCTTGGGTTCTGCCTCCTCGGATTCAACCAATTGCAGATCAAAACTATTTGAAAAACAATTCCAGAAAGTTTCAAAAAGCAAAACTTGAATTTGCTGTGCCCTGGCAACTATTTACATAGCATTTACATTATGTTATGTATTAAAGTAATCTACAGATGATTTAAAGTATACCAGAGGATATGCTTGGTTGTATGCAGATGCTACACCATTTTATACAAGGGACTTGAGCCTCTATGGATTTTGGTATCTGTGAGGGGTCCTGGAACCAATCCCCCCAAGGATACCAAGGGAGGACAGTGTTTGTGTGTGTGTGTGTGTGTGTGTGTGTGTGTGTGTGTGTGTGTGTGTTATGTATTTATGCTTGGATGATATAAACATTCAGGAGTTTAACTTTGTTTTGAAAATCTGCTTTGAGGATATCTCATGAGTTTTCACCCATGATACTCTCATTGTAGTTTCTTCTTTGAGACAAGATTTACTTAGAGAGTGTTTTAGAATTTCCTACTTATTGAGTGTTAAATGTAACTTTTGTTACTCATTTCCAATTTTATTATATTTTTACTCAGTAGTATATACTAAACATTTTCTGCTTTTTGACTTCACAGAGACTTACTTCACTGTCTAATTCATAAACAACTTTTGTGAAGTACACAGAGAATTGGAAAAGTTTATTTTTTATTTTTAGAGTATAGTGATGTTTAGTAACTCATTATTTAAATTCTATAAACATTTAATTTGTTTTTTAGATTATAGAAGGCTTTGAATACATAGGAAATGAAAGGATATATTTGCTAAACATTAACATTCTGTATAGTAAACAATGCCAAAAATAACTTTCTTCCTAATTGTATTTTATTTATTTATTTATTTTTGGCTGCATTGGGTCTTCGTTGCTGAGCGCGGGCTTTCTCTAGTAGTGGCAAGCAGGGGGCTACCCTTCGTTGTGGTGCACGGGCTTCTCATTGCGGTGGCTTCTCTTGTTGCAGAGCACGGGCTCTAGGCTCACGAACTTCAGTAGTTGTGGCTCGTGGGCTCAGTAGTTGTGGCTCACGGGCTCTAGAGCTCAGGCTTAGTAGTTGTGGCGCAGGGGCTTAGTTGCTCCGTGGCATGTGGGATCTTCCTGAACCAGGGCTCGAACCTGTGTCCCCTGCATTGGCAGGTGGATTCTTAACCACTGCGCCACCAGGGAAGTCCCCTAATTGTATTTTAATAAAAAATACATACTCTTGAAATACAGTTTATAAATGAAACTTTGAACAAGTTTACAATCATATTTTAATTGATGTGTAGTTGATATACAATATTGTGTTAGTTTCAGGTGTACAGCAAAGTGATTCAGTTATACATTTTTTTTTCAGATTATTCTCCATTATAGGTTATTACAAGATATTGAATATAGTTCCCTGTGCTATATAATAAATCCCTGTTGCTTATCTATTTTATATATAGTGGTGTGTATCTGTTAATGCCACACTCCTAATATATCCCTCCCCCCCCTTGTCCCTTTGGTAACCACAAGTCTGTTTTCTGTGTCTGTGAAGTTTACAATCATATTAATTTCAGAGTCCTGAAATTAAGACTGTTTATGTTCTCCCTATAGACTTTAAATATATATATATTGAGATATAATTGACAAACAACATAACCTACACTGACTTCTCTGTCTTTCCTGTCTTAATTCTCCACTTCTGCATCTGGGCAAACTAAGACACTCCCTTCAAGAGTTTTTATGTCAATATCAAAAAAAAAAAACAGAAAAAAACAAAAAAACATAAAAACAAACAACCCAATCCAAAAATGGGCAGAAGACCTAAATAGACATTTCTCCAAAGAAGATATACAGATTGCCAACAAACACATGAAAGAATGCTCAACATCACTAATTATTAGAGAAATGCAAATCAAAACTACAATGAGGTATCACCTCACACCAGTCAGAATGGCCACATCAAAAAATCTACAAACAATAAATGATGGAGAGGGTGTGGAGAAAATGGAACCCTCTTGCACTGCTGGTGGGAATGAAAATTGATACAGCCACTATGGAGAACAGTATGGAGGTTCCTTAAAAAACTAAAAATAGAACTACCATATGACCCAGCAATCCCACTACTGGGCATATACCCTGAGAAAACCATAATTCAAAGAGTCATGTACCAAAATGTTCACTGCAGCTCTATTTACAATAGCCAGGACATGGAAGCAACCTAAGTGTCCATTGACAGATAAATGGATAAGGAAGATGTGGCACATATATACAATGGAATATTACTCAGCCATAAAAAAACCTGAAATTGAGTTATTTGTAGTGAGGTGGATGGACCTAGAGTCTGTCATATAGAGTGAAGTAAGTCAGAAAGAAAAACAAATACCATATGCTAGCACCTATATATGGAATCTAAAAAAAAAAAATGGTCATGAAGGACGTAGGGGCAGGATTGGAATAAAGACACAGACCTATTAGAGAATGGACTTGAGGACACGGGGAGGGGGAAGGGTAAGCTGGGACGAAGTGAGAGAGTGAAATGGACTTATATATACTACCAGATGTAAAATAGATAGCTAGTGGGAAGCAGCCACATGGCACAGGGAGATCAGCTCAGTGCTTTGTGACCACCTAGAGGGGTGGGATAGGGAGGGTGGGAGGGAGACACAAGAGGGAGGAGATATGGGGATATGTGTATATGTATAGCTGATTCACTTTGTTATAAAGCAGAAACTAACACACCATTGTAAAGCAATTATACTCCAATAAAGATGTTAAAAAAAAATTGTTTTTATGGTAGGGACTTCCCTTGCGGTCCAGTGGTTAAGATTCCACACTTCCACTGCAGGGGGCATGGGTTCAATCCCTGGTCAGGGAACTAAGGTCCTGCATGCCACGTGGTGCGCCCCCCCCAAAAAAAAGGAATTTCTTATGGTAATCACACTTGGTAACAACTGCTGAGGATGATCCTGTTAAAAAAAAATCATCTCCGTGCTTACCATGTGGCAGGCCCCATTCTTGGCACAGGGAATGGAGAGATAAGTTAGGCATGGACCCCTGGGGAAGGAGGAAGTGGGATTTCAGCAGATGTACAGAGCGTCATTTTAAGATTAGCCCATTGAGACTTTTGGGAAAACAGCCAGCTAAGCGCACACTTCTACTTTTGCTTTACCCCTTGGCTCCACTAGGTTGACAGTAAAGGGATTTATTATTTTTTTTAAAGGCATAAACCGTTAAGGACTGGAGAACGGGAGAGGAGACAAGAGTGAGAGCATTTTGGAGAACAGAAAGCAGATGGGTTAATCGCCAACTTGATTTATCCCCCAAAATCCCTCCCAAAGCCTCGGGAATTGGTGGTACCAATTCCTGAAAGTAAAATTGGGGATAGGAGTGGGCAGCAGAGAGGAGGATGTGAAATAAAGGAAATTCCCTAAAAGTCTGTTTGAGGAGCAGTCAGATTTGCAGATCCTCCTAGCCCCCACCCTCCTCTAGGTAACTGGCCACCTACCTCTGCAAAAGTCTGGAGGTTTATTCTTTGGAGACAGTAAAACAGAGTATCTGGGCTTGGGGACCCCAGCACATTTTCAGACAGAGGTACTATATTGAAAACAGGAGGATTAAGTGAAATCTTGTGTTTAGTTCCCTGGGACTGCTGTAACAAATTACCACAGACTGTGTGCCTTCAAACAATAGAATCGTATTCTTTCATAGTTCTGGAGGCCAGAAGGCTGAAATCAAAGTGTCAGCAGGGCCATCCTCCTTCCGGAGGCTCTGGGAGAGAATCCATCCCTTGTCTCTTCCAGCTTTTGGTGTCTGTCGGCATTCCTTGGCTTGTGTACATATCTCTTTCTGCTCTGTTTTCACATTGTCTTCTCCTCCAAGCTTCTCATCTCCCACTGCCTCTCTCTTATAAGGACACTTTTGATGGCACTTAGGGCCCACCTGAATAATCCAGAACTATCTCCTCATCTCAAGAGCCTTAACTTAATCACAGCTACAAAGAACCTTTTTCACGAATGAGATACCGTTCACAGGTTCCAGGAATTTAACATGGATATACTTTTGGGGGCTGTTTTGGGGCCTGCACGCTGAGATACCCTATTCCAGTCCTTTGCCACATCTGCAGGGCTGGCCCCATTGCTCACATCCAGGGGCCAGGCAAATTGTATGTAGTGGTCTTTCCCAGGCCATTCCATTCCAGGTAGGAGACTGGAAGAATCTTCTCCAGAAAATCTGGCTGGACTCAGAGGAATCACCTAAAGATATTTTAACATCAGGGGGTTCCCAACAAATGGCCCAGTTCAGTGTCAGCAGCCCACTTCCCAATATATACAATGATCAGCTTCTTGGTCCCCTACTCTTAAATATGAGCAGAAGATCAAGAAATATCAGACATCTGAGCGTGCCCTCTTAAATGAAAAATTGAGAACAAAGCAAATAGAGAAGAGTAACTAAAGAAAACAGACAATGCAGGAAGGAAAAAAAAAAACTAAGAAAACTAAAAAAATCAAAAACAACTTTTCAGAGAGTTACCCTGAAGCAAGAACAAGATGCTATTAAAAATAGGAATATTTTGAGAACAAAGAGGGCTTCTTGGAAATTAAAAGCAGAGATATTAAAAATTTAATAAAAGAGATGGAAGATAAATGTGAGAGTTTGTCTCAGAAAGTAGGTCAAAAAGACAAAGATAGAAAATAGGAGAGAAAAGATACGTTGTTTCAGGGACTGGTCTAAAGAATCCCACATTTGAAAAATAGGCATTTTATCGAGAAAGAAGAGAAACAGGGTGGGGTGGGGGAATCATCAATAAAATAATTCACAAAAATTCTCCAAAACTAAAGAACATGTGTTTCCAGATTGAAAGTGTTTACTGAGTGCCCAGCATGCTGGAGAAAAATAGGTCCACAGCAAGGCACATCATTGGGAAATTTTGAAATACCAAGAACTAATTTGTGAAGAGAAGGAGAAATAGGTCACTTCAAAGTATCAAGAGCAGGATAACTTTGGACTTCTCCACCAAAATTCAGACATAAGAAGGTAGTGGATTAATGCCTTCAAAATTCTGAGGGAAAATGATTTCCAACATAGAATTCTATACCCAGCCAAACAATCATCAAGGGAGCAGATAGAATAAAACCATTTTCAGATACGGGAAGTTGAAAATTTTCTCCTTCCCACACACCCTTTCTCAGGGAGTTACTGGAGGCTGAACTTTTTGGCTACGCCAAAAAGGGTGTGTGTGTTTGTGGTGAGACAAGGAAGAACAAGACACAGGAAACAGAAACACAGCACAGGGGAGAAGCAGATGGAATCCCCAGATGATGGTGAACGGACATCCTAGGATGACAGCTGTGCACCAGAGTCGGTAACAGGTTAGATTCCATCAGGTCTGAAGACTCCAGGGAGATTTCTTTAAGAAGGTGAACACATAGAGTTTCTGAGGCATTAGAAGGAGTTGAGAGGATACTTGCACCACTGGCAAAGAGTTTGGAGTTGATAACAAATACTGAGAAAATTAGGTCAGCTTGGGTGGGGTCAGAGAACAAGACAATAATCAACTTAAAAAAAAAACAAAACTGGGACTCCCCTGGTGGCACAGTGGTTAAGAATCTGCCTGCCAATGCAGGGGACACGGGTTTGAGCCCTGGTCCAGGAAGATCCCACATGTCATGGAGCAGCTAAGCCCAGGTGCCACAACTACTGAGCCTGCGCTCTAGAGCCCGTGCTCCACAAGTGAAGCCACCGCAATGAGAAGCCCACGCACTGCAACGAAGAGTAGCCCACACTCGCCGCAACTGGAGAAAGCCTGCTTGCAGCAGCAAAGACCCAATGCAGCAAAAAACAAAATAAATAAATAAACTAAAAAAACAAAACAAAACAAACAATATAAAAACAAAAACGCTGTGGGGAAAAGCAAAAGGAAATCATAGTTTACCATGGTGCTCAGTGGTGAATGTCACAATTATGTAATTAGTAAATATTGATCTCACCAAAATTACCATATACCTATCATGAGAGGATGGGGGAGTGGGAAGGGCATATACATATGTGCTGGGGCCAAGTGTAGGGAAGGAAAGAGAGCAGAACCCTCAGATCCTAGAGAGGGAAAGCAGATTATTCTGAAAACTGAAAAATTTAGAAGTGGCAATCAATAGAAGTATGTTATTTAGAGACATGGAATTAAATATAAAAATTTTAGCTTAACGTAGTTGAAGTCGTTGCCTTTGGGGAGGGGGAAATGGGAGGAAGAAGTGAAGTGGGGACTTCTGCTTTTAGAATATTTGACTTTTCAATTCATGTATAACCTTGATAAAATAAAATCTAAAACCAAAAAATAAAAAAGGACAGGCATACCATATATTAAAATGTTGTTTTGATAATGGCTATCTCTGCATTGTGGACCATGGATAATTTCCCCCCTTTTTCTTACTTGTCATTATTTTAATAATTTTTGTCTGCAAATAACATATGGCATGAAGTGAGAAAAAAAATATTTTTTAAAGGGAGAAAGAAAACAAGGTCTGCCCAGAGGCAGCCTGGAAACCAGTGTTTCCATCTGTCACCAGGTCTCAAAGTGAGGAGAGTGAAAAGGATACAAAGGTGAAGCGGGGTGGGCAGGGAAGGAAGAATTGACAGAGCTTGGTGACCCACAGAATAGGGAGGTGAGGCAGTGTCACAGAGAGAAATATCAAAATAACCATGGCCTTGACTTCCTGTTTTTAAATAAATATGACAAGCTGGCATATTTCTAGTTTGTGAAAGATGACTGAATGTTCCTAGTCACAGCACGGTGTCAAAGGGTGTTACTTATGAATACATTTTATGCTTCTACTTTTACTCACCTGCTATTTACTTTACATAGCAGTCCAAGTGATCCTTTTTAAGCATTCATCAGATCACATTACTCTTTTGCTCAAAACCATCCCATGGCCCCTCATTTTACTGTGAACAAAACCCAAAGTCCTCTTAGTTATCTACAGTGCCCAGTTTGGTCTGCCTCTTGCCCCTGCAGCAGTCTCTGACCTTCTTTTGTACCTTTTCCTCTGCACCCCAACTCAGTGGGCTTCAACTCATTGAATGTGGCAAGCTCGTCCCCAGCTCAGCACCTTTGCACATGCTGATCCTTCATTTCCCTTCCTCTAGATGTTTATATAGTACCTCCTAGTCATAATTCAGGTTCCATCACAGATGTCACTTCCTCAGAGGGGCCTTCAGGAACCACTCTGCCCACTTACCCCAGCCAGCTACTATCTCTTGCAACATTTTACTTTCTTGTCTTCAATGCACATATCACCATGTGAAATTATCCCGGTTTTCTCTTTTTCAAATGTTTTAAAATTATTGTTGAGATATAATTCATTTAACATAAAATTCAGCATTCAAAACATACAATTCAATGGCTTTTAATCTATTTATTATGTTGTACAACCATCACCACTGTCTGATTCCCAAACGTTTCCATCACCCCAACAAGAAACCCTGTACCTGTTAGCAGTCACTCTCCCCTGCCCCCATCCCTGGCAGTAGAAACCAACCTACTTTCTGTCTCTATGGATTAACTATTCTGAACATTTCATATAAATAGAATCATATACGTGGCCTTTTTGTGTCTGGCTTCTTTCACTTATCATAATATTCTGTTTCTTATAAAAATTTGCTTCCTTATTATCTATCATCCCCTTTAGACCCTCAGAAGCTCTAATACCTAGAATAGCGCCAGTATAAGTCATTAAATATGGATTAAGCACCTATTATGTGTTATGCACACAGTAGCACAAAAAATCCTCTCCAAGGAAACTCCCTCTAATCTTTATTTTTTCCTAAGTAGTCTTCAAGTCTTCCCTCATGCATCCCCAAGGAGGGTGATGGGCCAAGACTTAGTAGGCTGGTTTGAGGAAGTCTCCCCATTCTTGGCCCAGCAGACACGATCCACCTCTCTCCAGAAAGGGACACCTCACACCAGCACAGAGGCCCCAACCAAGACTGAAACAAAAGATAAGTCCCAACTGAGCACCAGTTACTAAGGGGTTTCCCTGTCCCTTTGGTTCTTATTCAAGACAAATCTGTGTGACAGTTAAGATATTCACCTTAAATAAAAAGTGGAAGGGACCATGGGACAAGGAATATGGGAAGCATCTAACTGCACAGAGAATAGCCTCCACGACCAAAAAGCAAGGAAATCAGGGCCTCAGTCCTACAACCACAAGGAACTGAATTCTGCCAACAACCTAAATGAGCCTGGAAGTGGATTCTTCCCAGAGCCTCCAGATAAGGATTTAGACAGGCTGCTGTCTAGACTTCAGCCTGTGAGACCCTGAGCATGGAACACAGCAGAGCCTGCATGGACTTAGGACCTAAGAACTCTGAGCTGGATGTAGTTTAAAAGACAAAAAAGGGCTTCCCTGGTGGCGCAGTGGTTGAGAGTCCGCCTGCCGATGCAGGGGACACGGGTTCGTGCCCTGGTCCGGGAAGATCCCACATGCCGCGGAGCAGCTGGGCCCGTGAGCCATGGCCGCTGAGCCTGCACGTCTGGAGCCTGTGCTCTGCAACGGGAGAGGCCACAACAGTGAGAGGCCCGCGTACTGCAAAAAAAAAAAAAAAAAAAAAGATATTCACCTTGCTGCCTGCAGTCCACCACTAAATGCAGGCTTGCTCTCAGGACCCCAGGGCTGGTTGGATCACTTGGGCCAGCTGGTAGACCGAGAGGCCCGTTAGAATAGGAGTTAAGAAACCAGGTGCTGGAGTCAAATTTCCAGAGTCCAAACCCCAGCACCGCCACTTACTACCTCTGTCACCTGGGGCAAGTTACCCTCCCTGTGCCTCAGTTTCCCCAGTATGTATTTCAGAGTATTCTTTTTAGATTAAATGAACTAATATTCATGAAGTCTTAGAATGATGCCAGGTACATATTTAGATGTTTCTCAAATTAAAATAACCCCTCCCCAGATAATATATGTATTCCTAATGGGGCAACTGCTTCCAAGTGATGCTGCACTCCTTTTTTTGCTTCTCCTGGGTTGGAAATACTGGTTGTTGTGACATCTAACCACAGTTTTGTTTTTTGTTTGTTTGTTTTTAACTTCATTTAAAGACCAAAAGGGTAATTCCTCTCTGTTTCCTAATAGGAGAAAAGTAGAAACATTCCAATTATTTGTTAATGGAAGAGTAAATGCAGACACTGAAAATGACTCACATGTATGGATATTAACTTAGGAAAGGACCTGTGCTCTGCCTTGGCGATGTAGTATAGTGGTTAAGGTCATGGACCTTGAAGGCAGACCACCTATGTCTGAATCCCAGCTTGACTACCTATGGCTGTACGATGCTGGCTAAAACACTTAACCTCTCTGGGTCTCAGTTTCCCCATCTGTAAGGTAGGGTTAATAATAGTGCTTATCATATAGAGAACTATTGTTAGGATAAGATGAAGTAATACACCAAGAGCAACTAGCACAAGCATTGTAAGTATTCATTAAGCCTTAGCTGTTACTGTTTAATTAAAAAAAAAAAAGCACAAATGGACTTTAGGATTTAAACATATTTCTATGCATTGAAAAAATCTGAGATAATTTATAAACTGCTCTAAAATTATAACTGTTTTTCACTCTCTTCTTCATGCTTTTCTGTATTGTCTGAAAAAAATTTTTCATAATAATAAGCCAATACTACTTTTGTAACCAGAAAAAAAAATTTTAAGTTAATTCCATTTTGGGGTGGGGGCATTAATAAATAACTCCACCCTCCACTGCAGAGGCAATCAATGAGTTATTTGCCTGTCCTTGCCTTTTGTGTTTGAGGACTGTTTTTCCTGGGAAATTCTTGCTAGAACACGAAGTTACCCTTGTTTGCTTAACTTTTCTCTCTGTGAATCAGCCTGTTAAAGGCTGGGTGGGTTCTCCTTCCCCCTCCCTGACTTTGTTGCAGGGGAGGAGGTACTGACTCACGAAACCCCTGGTTCATCTGGCCATTTACTTCACTCACAGTCATTCAGCAGAGTTGGGAAACAAACATGGCCCATCCAATCAACAGAATTCCGTGGTTCGTCTCAAAGATCGAGACAGATTCATATCTATTACCCTGGAAAGATGTTTGTGATCACACCACTCAATGAAAATAAACAAACCAACTACAGAATGATATTTATTCAACAAGTAGGTATTGAATTCTTAGCCAGTCTGTTCAAGGCACTAGGGACACAGCAGTGGTGAGCGGAGAAAAACCCCTGCCCTGGTAGAGCAGAAATTCTGGAAGAAGAGAAAGAGAGCACAAGAAAACAAAGTTAATTTAGGTAATGAAAATTGCTATGATGCTGAAACAGGAGGGAAAGGGGCAGGGCACAACCTTTAAAAGAATAACATAGCCTGAGGACAGGACATAAACTGATTAGAACCAAACAGGTCCAAGATGGCAGATGAATCAACTTCCACTAGACCTTGAGCCTCAGTATATGCTCATTGCAACACATCAGCAAGCGAAATGATACACCCACGGGCGCCATGACAGTTCCAAGGCCGACCATAAAGGTCTAAAAGTGGGCAGTGACCCAATTCCTGGGAATCTCCACCCCCTTCCCCAAAATAGCTGGAATAATCCTCCCGCTCATTAGCCTATGAAATTACCCACCCCTATAAAAACTGACAACCCCATACTCTGGTGCCACTCTCGCCTTCTGAGATGGCCCACGCTCTGTCTGTGGAATGTGTTTCTCTCTAAATAAATCCACTTCTTATCTCTTTGTCTCTCACTGAATTTTTTCTGTGATGAGACATCAAGAACCTGAGCTTCATTAAGTCCTGAAAAGAGGCGTGTGATCTCAATTAAAAGACTGTGGGTTTTGGCTGGGTTCGAGTCCCAGCGTGTGGGTTCAAGTCCCAATCTGACGTCCACTGTTTTAATGCAAGAGAGTGGGAGGGAGGCAGAGCTACTTAGATGGGGTGGTCATGGAGGGCCTCTCTAAGGAGGTGGTGTTTGAATTGAAAACATACAGTGTGATTCCACTTTTGTAAAACATATTCCTCTATGTGTGTATATATGTCTGTTTACTATAAGCATAGAGGAAAAGTCCAGAGAGATACTCATCAGAATATTTCCGCTTTTAACTCCAGATATTTCTGGAGTTCTATTCTATGCATTGGCCTGGGAAAAATTCTCAAGACACTAAGCTGATTCAGGCAGGTATGGTCCAGCCCTCAGAGGACTATCTCCTTTTCTGATTCCCCACATAAGCCAAACTGGGCTGGACTCCAATCTCATCACTGCAAGTAACAGAACCTCAAACTGGTTTAAAGGAGAATTTATTGGCTCACATAAGGAAAAGTCCAGCGATATAATTGGTTCAGGCATGGCTGTATTCAGGAGCTCAACAGTGTCAACAGGCCTGTGTCTCTCTTCATCTCCCATCTCTGCTTTCCCTTCTGTTGGCTTCACTCTCAGGCAGGCTCTTCCCAAGACGTCTTCAGCTTCTGTCCTCCCAGTTCAGCGATCCTAGGGAGAGAAGAGCACCCCTTTCCCTGGCAACACCAGCAGAGTATTAGAGCTGCCTGTCATTGGTTCACTTTGGATCACATGCTTTCCCTGAGCCAGTCACAATGGCTTGAGGGATGCAGGAATCCAGGTGAGGATAATGCATCTACTCCCGGAGACAAAAGGGAGTCTCCCTCACCTGGACCACATCTACTGAGGAGGGGAAAGGACCACCCAAGCTGCTACTGGGAAGGCCAAAAAAAAAACAATGCATGATTAACTTTTTGCCACACAGTAATGACACGGGATAGGAACACTTACCACTTCCATTTTACAGAGTAGATTTGAAGCTTAGCAGCTTTCATAAGACCACACAGCTAAGAAGTGGAGGAACTGGTGTTTAATCAAAGTCTGTCTAATGCCAAAGCCCCCAAATGATGATCATGATGTTGATAATTATTGTAATAAGAACTACTATTAGTTGAGCACCTATGGAGTGCTAGGTTTTGCAAGCACGATCTCATTTCATTCCCCCTGCAACCCTTTGAGGCAGGTGTAATGGACAGTTGTAGTTGACTCCTTGATATCCATTCCAGCTCAGCCACAGGCCTGGGACCCAATTAATGTAAGGCAATCATGGGAATTGCATCCCCTTGCCAGAGATTGGTTTGGGAATGGGCATGTGACCCAAGTCTGGCCAATGAGAAGTGAGGAGACGTTTGCCAGAGGCTTCTTGGAAAGTTCTTCCTCACTTTCAGGAGAGGGTCTGGAAGTGACCCTCTTTTCCTACCGGACATGAAAGAGAATGCCTGTAGCCCTGATAGCTCTTGACAGTCATCCTATGATGACAAGGAGAACCAGCCTTAGGCAGAAACCAATACTGTAGATGGAAGAACAGAGAGACAGAAAGAACCTGAGTCCTTGATGATATCATTAGGTTGCTAGAACTACCTCTGTCCTACAGTTGGCCTGACCTGGACATCCTGTGAGGGAAGCAGGATAGCCTGTTCTAGTTAAGCCAATTTGTGTTTTATTGGCTCCTTTTTTCTAGCAAAAGGCATGCTAATGGACTTAGTATGGATTTTTAAATCTTTATTTCACGGATGGGGAAACTGAAGCTCAGAGAGATCAAGTGAGTTGCTCAAGGTCACACAGCAAGCCAAGCTTTAATCCAAGGTTTGTCTGATTCCAGACTCATCTCACAGTGTGGTTTCCCCACAGTAGTAGCTGTCCTCCTGCTAGATATTTTTTGAGCACCATGACGCTGAATCCTCCTAACTACCCTGTGAAATAAGTGCTTTTATTATCCCCATTTTGCAGATCAGAAACATTCACAAGGGAGGGGAGGTTGTTTAGCAGAGAGGCTTTTGGATCTGAGGCTTTCCTTTCAAGTTTATGATTCAGAGCCAAGGGCAGATAATAGTCAAGTGGAAGGGGATAGGAGTGGGATTGGGGAGTAAGGAAATCCTGAAGGTTGCAAAATGCTAGGATCTTATTTCAGCCCTGCTGAAGTATTGAGCCAGGAGGATTGGGAAATAGAACCCCAGAAACTCATTTGTCCTCTCAGGATTGGCTCTTAATTAATTTTAAATTTGGGTTAAAAAAATTCATGTAGGGAATACATCACCACTTTAGAAAAAAATTGGAAATATAGGCACATAGTAAGATAACATAATTTTAAAATCTTACCAATACTCCAGCTGTATAATTGTTGACAATTATGCTTAATCCCTTCATGCCTCTATTTCCTCTGGGGAGTCAGGAAAGCCGTTCTGAGGTGGTGGCATTTGAGCCAAGGCAAGAAGGATGAGATGGAGCCACCACTGGAAGAGTGTTCCTGGCAGAGGGAATAGCATATGCAAAGGCCCTGAGGTGGAAGTGAAGTTGGCTGACTGAAGGGATGGGACGATGGCCAGTGGGGTTCATGAGAAACAAGGGAAGGGGGAGTCGAAGGAGATGAGGTCAGGGAGGTAGACTAGAGTCAGATCACAAGAGGGGGAAATGGTTTTGGGGACAGGGAGCTGCTCATGTGCCCAAAACACAGATGATCAGCCAGTAATCCAAGCAGAAGTTTTATTACTTAGCATCCGGCTTCTGAGAGGAAGGGCAGGTGAGAGACACTACCAGGTAGTCGGTACATTTTTACCAAGTGTCTACTCTGTGCCAGGCCCTGCCTGGAGTTCTGGCTTCCAGGAACATTTGCTTTGAAGATCAGAAATTCAGGGGCAGCCAAGTCTATAAAGAGTCATTTTTCCAAAGAGGACACCTGACTAGCCAACAAATGGATGGCAAGAGCCTCAAGGTCCCTCCAAAGAAGGCAATGCAGGTTAAAACATTTAGAGACATTTCACAGCTGTGGACTGGCAACAATTTGAAAATCAAGAACCAGCAAACTGTAGAGGAGTGGTTAACAGCTCAGGCTCTGGAACCAGCTTCCTCGGGTTGGTACCATGCTCTGCCGTTCCTAGCTGGGTGATTTGGGACTAGTTACTTCACCTCTCTGTGCCTCCATTTCTCTATCTGTCGAATGGGGATAAGAATCGTCTTTAACTCAAAGTTTCTTAGGAGCGTTACATGAGCTATTTCATGTTAAATGTTGAGAAAGGTACTTGGCACGGACTTACCGCCATATGTGATGGTGGTATTATTATTGGTGAGGAAGTGGGAAACAGAAACTTTCATAGACAGCAGTTTGGCATTTGAAAGGCAATGTGCTGGCAATGTGACCAGCAATCCCACTTCCAGGTATTCACCGTAGAGAAGCTCTCACACCTGTAAGGATGGATAGCTTCACCCATAATAGGCCAAAAGTGGTATCGACAGTATAGGTGTCAGCAGGTGAGTGGATATAACAAACTGTGACATATCCCCAGAAAGGAATATCAGTGAGCAGCAAAAATGAATAAACTAGATCTAAAGAGGTCTTAAAAATATAATGTTGAATGAGAAAAGAAACTTTCAGAAGTAAACTCTTAGTATGATACCATTTATGTAAATATTAAAGTCACAAAACAACATTATATGTATAGTAATACCAGAGGTGATATTGAAATATGACCTGGGCACCAACCGATCAGAGCAGAGGCTAACCATGTGGGCCCCAGTGGGTGGTCCCGAAGTGGCTTCTCCATGCTCACTAGCACCTCCCAGCCTCCCCACCCCTGTTCCGTCCATTCTATTGCTTATTAGCTGTATGATGTCAGGCAAGTTGATTAATCTCTCTGGGCATCAGCTTTTTCGTCTGCAACATGGGAACAATAGTTGCAAAAGCTAATACATACACAGTTCCCCATGTGCCAAACCCTCATCATAATCCTCATAGTAACCATTTGTGGTAAATTCTATTACTACTCCCATTGTGTATAAATGGAAACTGAGGCATAGAGAGGCAGAGAAACTTATGGTCATGGTCCGTAGAACTTAACCTATAGGATTATTGCAAATATATAGTAAATAATACACGTTAAGAGCTTAGGAAAAGGTTTAGCACTAAATAAGTGCTCAGTAAATATTAACAGTATTTTTATGTCACTGCCCTGCTCAAAAGTCTTCAGTGGTTCACCATTGCCCCTAGGAGACAGTTTGAACTCCTCAACATGGGCTACAAGGTCATGGCCTTTTCCCTTCCCACCCCTCTATCTCATTCCCCTGTTTCCCCCTGTTCTCTATTCTCCAATCAACTTTCCTTCTCTCAATTCCACCCATACCCCTCACCTTCCCTCCCACTGGGCCTTTGCACATCCTTTCCCTTTGCCTGAAATGCTGCTTCCTCCTGCTCTTATTTTACCTGGTTAGCCTCTAAACACCTTCACAGTCATATACAGTGACACCTCTTTCAGGAGACCCTGTAGGAATAGGTTAGGTCCTCCTGGTCTGTGTTCTCATAACTTTGAAAACATGTCCCTTAAGTAATGCTTATCCCTCCTGGAATTAATTCTTTAGTGTTGGTCTCCCTCTCTCAACAGTGAGCTCTTGGAAAGCAGGGAACTCCTCTGACTTTATCACTGTTGGTGACCTGTGGCGGGCATTACAGCCTGGCTCACTCAACACTTGTCCCAATCCCCTTGTAATGTGGCTTCTTGTACTGTAACAGCTAGAAAATGAAAAACTAGATTTCCCAGACTTCTTTGAAGCAGGAGTGATTCATGTGGTCCAGTTTCCCCTGGTAAGCCTTAGAGGCAAAAACAAGCTGTGGGGATGCCAAGTGGTAGAATCTTCTGGCAAGCACAACGGTGGAGATATCTGGTCCTTCTAGGGTATAATGGTGGAGTTCTAGCTGCTAGCCCCTAGCTCCCTAAGTCCTGAGCAGGTGGCAGAGGCAGCAGACATGTTTCTGTTGGAATAGTTCAGCAGTGAAGTTTTTTATTTCTCCTGGCTTTGATGCTCCTGGCTACAGTGGGGTTATTTAGCAACTGTGGTACCACCTAATACCTTTAATAAATCCCTTGTTCCTTAAGCTATCTCTAGTTGATTCTGTTGTTTGCAATTTAAAATGCCTTGTGCACGCACTCAATAAATATCGGTTGAATGAGTGAATGAATGATGACCTCTTAGGAACCTCCCTGTTCCCACTGCTTTTATCCCCAAGTGGTAACATCACAAGCCCTAGACAGTTACCTTTCTTTCAAAGGTCAGGGACAGGAAGATGACGTGGAATGTCTTATCACTGGCAGGCCTTGTAGATGAAAGAGAGTCCTAGGAAGGAACTGGGGCTGTCTCCTAGGGCTGCCAGGGGAGCTGGCTGGGGCCTCGGAATGATTGGGCTTGGAGAAAGGATGTTGTGTGAGGGAGAGGGAGTGGGCAGGGTGGGTCACCGAGCTGTCCCGGGGCCGTCGGGGCAGGGGTTCTCTTATTGGGGCCCACCATACGTCAGTGCATGTACTGCTTTTCAGCGGAAAAGCACGTTAGAAAAATATAGTTATGAGCCAAAGATCTTCTAAGAAAGCTTAAACTGCATGTCAGCCAGAGCACTTTTGGCTGTGAGTGACAGAAAAACCGATCTTAGGAAATGCTTTGGTTGGGTTCCTGCAGAAGCAGATCTGAGACAAGGATTTGTGAGCAAGTAGTTCATTTGGGAGATGATTCTGGGAAGCACTGATGGAGGAAGTGGTAAGTGAGACGGGGAAGGGAAAGAAGCCAATATAAGGGGAGTCACTGAGCAGGTAGTCACTTTAGGCGGCTGAGGCTCAACCCCATCATGGGACTCTGGGACACAGAGTAGAACACAATTCAGAACTGCCCACTCAGTGGGCAAGGGAGTCAGTCATTGGGGAGGGTGAACCCGCCCCCCCAGCATTCTCAGTTTGTTTGTACTAAATGCTCATGGGGGGCAAAGCCCTCAGACAGAGAGCACAGGGGCTAGGAATTGGAAGCCATAAGGTCATTGAGCATCAAAACAATGATTGCCAAGGGGGTATGGGCAGAGGATCAACATCAGCTGCCACAGTGACTTAAGCCAAAAAAAAAAAGAACATCTATAGCTCATGGAGAAGAACATGTCCCGGGACGGGCCGGCTTCACGCACAGCTAAATTCAGGGGCTCATAAGTTATCAGGACTCAGTCTCTCTCTTACTCTCTCAATAGTGGCCACCTTTGAGCTTCAGGCTCTCTTCATACTGGTCTACCTCAGCAGAAAGTAAGCAATGCTTTCCCAGTGACTCCAGACAAAACCTGAGGGTTGACTCATTGGTCCATCTGGGGCCCATGCCTATCCCTGAACCAGTCCCTGTGGGCAGAGGGATGAGGTATTGATTGCCTGCTTTACGGCATTTGTACTCCCTTGGAGGCAAGGATGGAATTAGCCCCATCTGTTTCATATTGACAGGGAGTAAGGAAGGGGGCTCCCAGGGAAATCGGGGTGCTGTTACCAGAGGATGGGGAATTGGATACCGAGTAGATAAAACCAAGAGGACAGATGTAGTCCAAGCTCTCCATGTGTAGATGAGAACCAGCACCCCAGACAGGGGAAGGGACTTGCCCAAGGTCATTCAGTTAGACAACAGCAACCTAGCTTCCTGTCTTAACCCAGCATCTTTCCACCAGGAGCCGGTGGCCTCTCAGTAAATCGGGTTGGCTTATCCAGTGCAAACCCTTTATATCCTCCCATCCTAGCTTCTTCTCTCGATCCATGAGAGCCGTGTGTGACTCTAACACATATCTTCCTGCTTTTATTAAATAAATATTTAATCCCTCATTTCCCAGGCAGAGAAACTGAGCGTTTTTTAAAAATGGTGTTAATTCAGGGGTTAGCAAGCTTTTTCTGTAAAGGGTCAAATAGTAAATCTTTTAGACTTTGTAGGCCACGTAAGTCCTCTGTTGCATATTCCTCTCCTCCTCCTCCTTCTCTTTTTTCTTCTCTACCTATTCCTTCTAATTTCTTCAGCCCTTTAAAAATGTTAAAACCATTTTCAGCTGCAAGGGCCAACAGGCCACAGTTTGCCAATTCCCAGTATAATGAAAGAACAAAAGACTTGGTGTCCCAGGGCTTCCCTGGTGGCGCAGTGGTTGAGAGTTCGCCTGCCGATGCAGGGGACACAGGTTCGTGCCCTGGTCCGGGAAGATCCCACATGCTGCGGAGCGGCTGGGCCCGTGAGCCATGGCTGCTGAGCCTGCGCGTCCGGAGCCTGTGCTCTGCAATGGGAGAGGCCACAGCGGTGAGAGGCCCGTGTACCGCAAAAAAAAAAAAAAAAAAAAAAAAGACTTGGTGTCCCAGGGGGTGGACTCTGGTGCTGATTTAGAGCAAATCCCTTCGGCTCTGAGCCTCAGCCCCTCAACCATGAAGGAGAGACCATACTCCCTCTCTCTTGATGCTGATCTAAGAAACAAAGATTATGAACATAAGGTACTATATATTAAAGTACAAACTAGAGACCCCAAATAACCATGGCTTAACAAGGGATAAGTTGTTTTTGTAATTGAGATAAAATACACATAATGCAAAATTCACCATTTTAACCACTCAAAAATGTATACTTCAGTGAAGAGAGCAGTTTTTAATTTCTTTTTTAAATCTATCTTGGGGGCTTCCCTGGTGGCGCAGTGGTTGAGAATCTGCCTGCCAATGCAGGGGACACGGGTTCGAGCCCTGGTCTGGGAAGATCCCACATGCCGCGGAGCAACTAAGCCCGTGCGCCACAACTACTGAGCCTGCGCGTCTGGAGCCTGTGCTCTGCAACAAGAGAGGCCACGATAGTGAGAGACCAGCGCACCGTGATGAAGAGTGGCCCCCGCTCGCCACAACTAGAGAAAGCCCTCGCACAGAAACGAAGACCCAACACAGCCATAAATAAATAATTTTTTTAAAAAAATCTATCTTGGATCTGAGGGGGTATGAGTGCTCCAGGGCCAGGATGGCTCCATGGGGTGGGGCCTAGGCTCCTAACTTGTTCCTCCTCCATCCCTAGAGAGGCATCCTTTCCACATGGTCCAAGACGGCTCCCCAACACCATGTCTGTCATTTCAGCCAGCTGGAAGGGAACAGTGAAGGGAAGAACATTGCCCATTCCTTGTGAAGGCCAGGACGCAGAAGTGGGTCCAGGGGATATGTAGCGGAGGAGCTTTCCATTAGCTACAACTTAGTCGCATGACTCCACCTTGCTGCAAAGAAGCCTGGGATATGTGGTAAAGCTGTGGGAAGCTGTGTGTCCAGCTAAGAATCAAGTGTTCTCTTACTAGGGAAGAGGGGAAGGAACAGATATTGGGGGGAATCATTCATAATCTTTGCCCAAAGCATCTGGCTCAGAGAGGCTCTACAAAAGGTAACTGCTATTGTTGTTGTCTCTTCTTTGAAAAACTCAGTAGGTGTATTTGAAAGATATACATAAATACTGGATACGGATATGACCCTGCATTGGATTTTGGAATCAATACAGTAAGGCTTAAGTCTCTATTTTCATGGCTTCCTAGGCTATGTGATCTCTCCGAATCCTGTTTTCATCAGTCAAGCAGGGATAAAGGCATATTATTCATGCCGGGGCTGGGAAAATCAATGAGCATAAAGCTCATGCACAATGTCCAGCCCAAAGGGGGTGCTCAGTAAAGGGTCATTTTATTGACAAGAAATGTGTATGATAGGTAAGAACATGAGCTCAGAGATCAAACAGACCTGGGTTCAAATGTAGACTCTTCTACTTCCTAGCGGGGCAAACTATTTAACCTGGCTGTGCCTTAGTGCTCTCATCTGTGAAATGGGAGCGGTAACAGCTCCAGCCCACTAGATGGGTTTCAGGCTCCAAGGAATTGCTGGCACATTGAAACCAGCAGCAAGGTGAGTTATTATTAGGTCCCCTTTCCCAGTTTGAGCTTATGGAGGAAGAGGCAGGGTCAAAAGCTGTTGCTGCAAACCTGATGTTGTGCAAAGAAGTCATACATGAAAGAATTAATGCTGTATTGTGCCAACACACAAAGTTCAAAACAGTAAAAATAACCATTGGTGTTGGAAATCAGGGTAATGATTACCATTCAGGGTGGCAGTAGAGGCTGGAAGGAGGCTTCTAGGGGACTGGAAAATTTCTGTTCCTTGGTCTGGAGGCTAGTTACCCTAGTGTGTTGCCTCTGTGAAAATGTATTGAGCTGTCACTTGTGTATGTGCACTTTTCTGTATGTATGTTACACTTCAATAAAAATTTCCCTCTAAAAAATAGTTGTAGTGTATTAGAAAGCCAGCAGTGGCTGAGGGGCCGAGAGGCAGAGGTCGGGGCATCCTTCCTTGCCAGCCACCACAGTTTCTGTTTCAGCTCGAGGTACAGGCGTCAGCTTCCCCTCCAAATGCTCAGCTTCGTGTCTACCACTGGAGCCTCTGGCCACAAAGTTCCCCTTTCCCTGTGATGTGGCCTGATTACCACATCCGGGTCCAGTCTGGTGCCAGCCAGCCTGACTGCCCATGTTATCAGCTCCTGGACCTTGGGAGAGACTTGTTTAGACAGGGTAACTTCCGTAAGTCACCGGAACAGCAGCCTCATTTCATTGATCTTACAGCTGGGATTAGTGCTGTTCAATCTTCATTTCATTAATCCAGACACTATGTATGTAGCTCTTGACAAGGTTTGTGGTTGGTACAAAGATGTTTCATTCATTCATACAATAAATATTAATTAAGCACCGACGAGGCACTGTGCTGGGTACTGGGGATGCCTCTGTGTAGAAAACAGACATGGTCTCTGTTTTCCTGGAGCTGACTTATTAGTGGAGGGAGATAGACAATAAATAAATAAATATATAGTATGTTAGATGGTGATGGATGCTATGCAGAAAAATTAAGCAGAGATGGAGACACAGAGTGTAAGACAAGTTTGGGGGCGGAGTTTGCAATTTTTAACAGTGTTCAGGGAATGCCTCCCTGAGAAGGTGACATTTAAGCAAAGACTTGAAGAAGAGGGAGTGGGCCAGGTGAGGATGTAAGGAAAGAACGTTCCAGCCAGAAAGGAGAGTAGGGAGCTGAGGTCAGAGAAATTGCAGGGAACCAGATCCCCTGCCTTGGGGGGTCAGGGTAAGGATTTTGACTTTTACTCCAAGTGAGAAGGAAGCCATGGGGGGATTTGAGCAGAGAAGAGAGATGATCTGACTCTACCGTAATGTTGACTGCTGTTTTCAGAGTAAGTTATTGAGAAAAAAGGTGAAAGCAAGGAGACCGGTGAGGAGGCTGCTGCAATAATCTGGGTGAGAGATGATAGTAGCTTGGCCCGAGATGGTATCAACAGAGGAGTATGGATTCTGGATGTATTTTGAAAGTAGTGCCAAAAAAATTGCTGATGGTTGGATGTAGGGGGCGGTGAGAGACAGAAAGGAATCCCAGATGGTGCTCACATTTTTGGCCTGAGCAAACAAAGGGATGAAGGAGACATTAACTAAGATGGTTAGAAACATGATGGGGCAGTTTGGGTGGGGAGAAAGTCAGGAGCTGGATTTGGGGCATACCGATTTTGAGATGGCTGTCAGATCTCTAAGTGGATATGTGGAAGGGGCAGATGGAGATCTGGGCCTGAGGTTCAGGACAGAGGTCTGGGCTGAAGCCATCCATTCAGGGAAGTCAGTGTTTAGATAGTATTTCAAGGCAGGAGATTAGATTGGAGAAGGTATCCAAGGACTAAGCTGTGGGGCACATCCAACACGGTCAAGGTCAGAGAGGCAGGGAGAAAACCAGCAAAGGAATTGAACGGGAGCAACCATCATTAAAATAAAATTGATTCACCATTATTAAAATAATAACTACCCTTGGAAAAGATTGTATCAAGGTGGAATGCACTCCAAGATAAATTTTTACAAAAAAATAAACAAATCCGGGCTTCCCTGGAGGTGTGGTGGTTGGGAGTCCGCCTGCCGATGCAGGGGACACGGGTTCGTGCCCCGGTCCGGGAAGATCCCACGTGCCACGGAGCGGCTGGGCCCGTGAGCCATGGCCTCTGGGCCTGCGCGTCCGGAGCCTGTGCTCCGCAGCGGGAGAGGCCGCGGCAGTGAGAGGCCTGTGTACCGCAAAATAAATAAATAAAAAATCCAAAGTGCAGAAATGTATATACTTACGTGAGTAAAAATATATATAGTATTTTAAAACCTTCATAGATTGGTTTAGGCAAAAATCATCAATGAATGCTAATCTGAGGGCTTGGAGAAATTTATGAGGAACAAAATATTTCGTTGGTCTTCACTTGTCCCCCCAGTAGATTCCTTATTAGTTTCAAGGAGAACTAGTATACCTTCACCAGGAAATCAAAATCGACATCACCAAGGAGGGGCAGATGGACATCATGTTTCTCCAAATGTGATAGCCTGAGAAAATACAACATCACTTAAGCCATATTTCAGCCAGGGACGTATAACTTAAATCACACTGGGGCAGACTGTACTTTCCAAAGATGGTCACACCAATATGTGTCCCATCTCAAATACTTTTCTAATGAAGTGACAACAACATGTCTTGTCTAGAGGTGGAGTCCACGTTCCTTGGCCTTGATTCTGGGCAGAACATTGTAACTTCTTCAACTAATAGAATTCAGTGAAGGTGCCACTACATGACCTCCAAGCCTAGGTCATAAAAGGCAATATGGCTTCCAACACTCTGTCTGTCTCTCACTTGGATGCTTGCCCTTCTGTCCCAGCCAGCATACTGTGAGGAAGCTCAGGGCACATGGAGAGGCCTGGTGTAGGTGTTCTAACCAACAGCCCCAGCTAAACCCCAGCCAGCAGCCAGGATCAGCTGCCAGATATAGGAATGAATGAGCCTTCAGGTAATTCCAGCCCCTGACCTTTGAGTGTTCCAGCTGAGGGCCCAGATGTAAGTCTTCTCTACTACCCGCTTTCTGAATTCCGGTCCTATCAGAATTTGGGGTAATCTGTTACACAGCAATGTTAAGAGTACAAATCGCAAGTGAGGAACATTCTATGCAAAAACTGGCCTGCTTTCTTCAAAAGTGTTAATGTCATAAAAGACAAAGAGAAGCTAAGGAATCATTCCAAATGACAGAAAACTAAAGAGACATAATAACTAAATACAAAACATGGTCTTGAACTGGATCTTGTACTTGAGGGGGGAAAAATGCTGTAAGGGATGTTATTGTAACAACTGACAAAATTGGAATATGGATGGTAGATTAAAGTATTAAGGTAAATTTCGTGAATTTGGTAACCGTGCTTAGTTACACAAAATAATATCCTGTTCTTAGGAAAGATATGTTGAAATATTAAGGGGTACATGGAGCATGATGTTTGTAATCTATTCTCAAATGATTTCAAAAAATAAATATTAGTGGGCTTCCCTGGTGGCGGAGTGGTTGAGAGTCCACCTGCAGATGCAGAGGACACGGGTTTGTGCCCCGGTCTGGGAGGATCCCACATGCCGTGGAGCGGCTAGACCCGTGAGCCATGGCTGCTGAGCCTGTGCGTCCGGAGCCTCTGCTCCACAATGGGAGAGGCCACAAGAGTGAGAGGCCTGCGTACCACAAAAAAAAAAAAAAAGAAAAAGAGAAAGAAAAAAATATATTAGTAATCAATAAATATATTCCCATGAAGAAAGAGAAGATGATAAAACAAATGTGTCAAAATATTAAAAATTGGTGAATCTGGGGCTTCCCTGGTGGCGCAGTGGTTGAGAGTCTTCCTGCCGATGCAGGGGACGCGGGTTAGTGCCCCGGTCTGGGAAGATCCCACATGCCGCAGAGCGGCTAGGCCCGTGAGCCATGGCCGCTGAGCCTGCGCGTCCGGAACCTGTGCTCTGCAACAGGAGAGGCCACAACAGTGAGAGGCCCGCGTACTGCAAAAAAAAAAAAAAAAAAAAAAGTGGTGAATCTGGGTAAAGGGCATACTGGAATTCTCTGAATTATTCTTACAACATTTCTATAAATTTGAAACTGTCTTGCAACCCGTAATTGTGGTTGCGTCTTGGGTGGAAAAAGGAACATGGAGGAAGGAGCCCCACTTTTTCACCCTTCTGTAGTTTTTGAAAGTATTACCTGGTTAAATAAATAACTAAAAAGTGAAAAGTAACCAAAGTTCATTTATTAGACACATGTTCTAGGCACTGTGTTACTACTTACATGCTCCAGACCATTCTCATTTATTCCTCTCAACTATGCCCATTGCACAGAGGAGAAAATTTAGTCTCTAAGAAAGGAGGTGATTCACCCAAGGCAGAACTCAGAACCAGGAGTTAACCCAGGTCAGTCTCATCTCAGAGGCGTGAGTTTGGCAGGATCTTCATTGTTTAAAGGAAGAAAAAAAAAACCATCTGGCTCTTACTGTGTGGGTGTGGATTGTCCATTGTGAAGCTTAATTAGGGGTGTAGCCATTTGACCAATATTCAACAAACATTTATTGAAAAATCTTTATTGGGCTCAAAGGCAGATTGACTATGATTTTCAAGTACTGGGCGGTATTAGGAGTTCTAGAGTGTTCTGGGGTGAGTGAGGGGCAGCCAGGGTGCAATCGGGAAGTATTTCTATGTAAACTGCCTAAAGAGATTCCAGAGGAAGGGGTCTTGACTCTCCAAGTATCCAGTAATTTGAGGTGAGTTATTTTTTTTCCTTGTCAATAAATACTTTCTTACCTATTTCATATTTATAGATTGTGTTCTTTTTCTAAAATTACATGAACTTCAAAACCCATAACCACTAAGAATCGAAGAGGGATCTCACAGTCTGGAGGAGTTGAGCAGTTACAACACAGTGGCAGGTGCACTGCTGGGAGAAGTAGAGGTACCGTAAGTAGCCCTGATCCAGTCACTCAGAAGTGCCCAGGCTGTCCTTTCCATTTCCTCACAGTTGCCCCCAAACTCCTGTTTGACCAGCAATTGATATTTTTATCATCTACTTTCTTGCTGTCCCAAAAGTGACACGGGTAACTGGCGATGGCTCTGTAGCATGTGTGTGATAGTATAAGATAATATAATGAATACTTGTCTGCTAGGCACCCCCCAGTCTGAATTTACTGAATTCATCTCATTTAAGCCTCAGAACAGTCCTATGAGGGACACACTATTATTATCTCCATTTTACAGACGAAGACATGGAGGCATGGAAAGGTTAAGTACTTTGCCCAGGTCACAGTGGCATGTGGAGGAAACAGGAATCAAACTTGGGCAGTGTAGTGTTGCCCAATACTGTGGGCATCTGCGGCTCATACCGGCCCAGAATCCCAACTTTCATTTGGGGATTCACCCACTTCCACTTTGGACCATGTGGTTTGGGTTAAACTGACCATGCCCCTTGGCTCTGGGGTAGGTCATGTCATCAGTCCTGGCCCATCAAAGCTAGCCACGGTGATTAATTCAAAGGCGACCACAGCCAGGTCAATGGGAACCCTCCCTCAAGCCTTTATTAAAACTAGGTGAAAAACGTACTCCCCAGGGTGGTGGGGATGGTAAGAGAGAAGCAGCCTAGAGCTACTGAGACTTTCTTTGTCACCTGCTTGAGAAGGAAGGCAGTACAGGCAAATCTGAGCATGACAAAGCCTCGCTGACATTGCTTGAGTACTGAATCCAGCCATACCTGAAATGCCTGTGGGCTTTTCCATGAAGTGAGCTAATATATTCTGTCCCCCTCCCCCCTTTTGTTGGCTCAGTTAAGCACATAGTAGGAGCAGATGTTCAAACAGCAGTTGTGGTTGCTGTCATAGTCACAGGTCCATCCCCTTACTTCTTTTTTAAAACTTTCTTTAACAGCTTTATTGAGATATAATTCACATACCACTTAATTCACCCATTTAAGGTGTCCAGTTCAATGGTGTTTAATATATTCAGAGCCATGCTGCCATCTCCATAATTTTAGAATATTTTTATCACCCTAAAAAGAAATCTCGTATCCATTATTAGTCACTACCCGTTTCCCTCCAATCCCCCCACACCACCCCAGACCTAGGCAACCAGTGATCTAACTTCTGTTTCTATACATTTGCCTATTCTAGACATTTCATATGAACGAAATTATATACTATGTGCTCCTTTGGGTCTTTCCTTAAGCACATTTTCAGGGTTCATCCATGCTGTAGCATGTGCCATTACTTCATTCCTTTTTATTGCTGAGTAAGATTCCCTTGTAAGGGTATATCACTTTTTTTTTAACATCTTTATTGGAGTATAATTGCTTTACAATGGTGTGTTAGTTTCTGCTGTATAACAAAGTGAATCAGCTATACATATACATATATCCCCATATCTCTTCCCTCTTGTGTCTCCCTCCCTCCCACCCTCCCAATCCCACCCCTCTAGGTGGTCACAAAGCACTGAGCTGATCTCCCTGTGCTATGCAGCTGCTTCCCACTAGCTATCTGTTTTACATTTGGTAGTGTGTATATGTCCATGCCAATCTCTCACTTCGTCCCAGCTTACCTTTCCCCCTTCCCGTGTCCTCAAGTCCATTCTCTAATAGGTCTGTGTCTTTATTCCTCTGCTGCCCCTAGGTTCTTCATGACCTTTTTTTTTTTTTTTTTAGATTCCGTATATAGGTGTTAGCATATGGTATTTGTTTTTCTCTTTCTGACTTACTTCACTCTGTATGACAGACTCTAGGTCCATCCACCTCACTACAAATAACTCAATTTCAGGTTTTTTTTATGGCTGAGTAATATTCCATTGTATATATGTGCCACATCTTCTTTATCCATTCATCTGTCAGTGGACACTTAGGTTGCTTCCATGTCCTGGCTATTGTAAATAGAGCTGCAATGAACATCGTGGTACATGACTCTTTTTGAATTATGGTTTTCTCAGGGTATATGCCCAGTAGTGGGATTTCTGGGTTGTATGGTATTTCTATTTTTAGTTTTTTAAGGAACCTCCATACTGTTCTCCATAGTGGCTGTATCAATTTACATTTCCACCAACAGTGCAAGAGGGTTCCCTTTTCTCCACACCCTCTCCAGCATTTATTGTTTGTAGACTTTTTGATGATGGCCATTCTGACTGGTGTGAGGTGATATCTCATTGTAGTTTTGATTTGCATTTCTCTAATGATTAGTGATGTTGAGCATTCTTTCATGTGTTTGTTGGCAAACTGTATATCTTCTTTGGAGAAATGTCTATTTAAGTCTTCTGCCCATTTTTGGATTGGGTTGTTTGTTTTTTTGATATTGAGCTGCATGAGCTACTTGTAAATTTTGGAGATTAATCCTTTGTCAGTTGCTTCATTTGCAAATATTTTCTCCCATTCTGAGGGTTGTCTTTTCGTCTTGTTTATGGTTTCCTTTGCTGTGCAAAAGCTTTTAAGTTTCATTAGGTCCCATTTGTTTATTTTTGTTTTTATTTACATTTCTCTAGGAGGTGGATCTAAAAGGACCTTGCTGTGATTTATGTCATAGAGCGTTCTGCCTATGTTTTCCTCTAAGAGTTTTATAGTGTCTGGCCTTACATTTAGATCTTTAATCCATTTTGAGTTTATTTTTGTGTATGGTGTTAGGGAGTGTTCTAATTTCATTCTTTTACATGTAGCTGTCCAGTTTTCCCAGCACCACTTATTGAAGAGGCTGTCTTTCCTCCATTGTATATTCTTGCCTCCTTTATCAAAAATAAGTTGACCATACGTGCGTGGGTTTATCTCTGGGCTTTCTATCCTTTTCCATTGATCTACATTTCTGTTTTTGTGCCAGTACCATACTGTCTTGATTACTGTAGCTTTGTAGTATAGTCTGAAGCCAGGGAGCCTGATTCCTCCAGCTCTGTTTTTCTTTCTCAAGATTGCATTGGCTGTTTGGGGTCTTTTGTGTTTCCATACAAATTGTGAAATTTTTTGTTCTAGTTCTGTGAAAAAGGTATATCACGTTTTATTTATCCATTCATCAGTTGTTGAGCATTTGGGTTGCTTCTACTCTTGGCTATAATAATAGTGCTGCTATGAACCTATGTGTACACGTTTTTGTGTGGATGTATGTTTTCTGTTCTTGGGTATATTCCTGGGAGTGGAATGACTGGGTGATATGGTAATGTTATGTTTAACCTTTATTATTATTATTATTAGTTTTTATTGGAGTACAGTTGCTTTACAATGTTGTGTTAGTTTCTGCTGTACAGCAAAAAGAATCAGTTATACATGTACATATAGCCACTCTTTTTTAGATTCCCTTCCCATTTAGGTCACCACAGAGCACTGAGTAGAGTTCCCTGTGCTATACAGTAGGTTCTCATTAGTTATCCATTTTATATAAGGTAGTGTATATACGTCAATCCCAATCTCCCAATTTATCCCATCCCCCTTTCCCCCCCTTGGTAACCATAAATTTGTTTTCTACATTTTTGACTCTATTTCTGCTTTGCAGATAAGTTCATCTGTGCCATTTTTCTAGATTCCACATATAAGTGATATTATACAATATTTGTCTTTCTCTTTCTGACTTACTTCACTCTGTATGACAATCTCTAGGTCCATCCATGTTGCTGCAAATGGCATTACTTCCTTCTTTTTATATGTTTAACATTTTGAGGAACTGCCAAACTGTTTTTTGGAAATGACTGTACCATTTAACATTCCCACCTGCAATGTATGAGCCCCGCTACCCCACCTTACTTTTGCTGTGTAACTCTGGCAAGTTGTTTCAATTCTCTGGGCCTCAGTTTTCCATATTTGAAATGGGGACACACCATTGTGAGGATTAAAAAGAGATCATGCATATAAGATTTAGGGCAAATCTCTTAAGTTCTGGGCCTCAGCTCTCATCTGTGAAATGGGGATAGCAAAAGCATTTCCTTCATAGGGTTTTTCTGAGGAGGAAAGGAGACAGCTGCTAGAGAACAGGACACAATCAATAAAAGGTGGCTGTACCCCTAGTTAGAATGTGATTCCCTCTTTCCAGTTGAGCAAATCTCTCCTGCACATCTGTGTGCTATGCACCGGACTGTATATGTTTCAATGCTCCCTTGATTTTCTTTCTTTTTTTTTAAATTAATTAATTAATTTGTTTCTTTGTTTTTATTTTTGGCTGCGTTGGGTCTTCGTTGCTGTGCGTGGGCTTTCTCTAGTTGTGGTGAGCAGGGGCTACTCTCCGTTGCAGTGCGTGGGCTTCTCATCGCGGTGGCCTCTCTTGTTGAGGAGCATGGGCTCTATGCATGCGGGCTTCAGTAGTTGTGGCGCCCAGGCTCAGTAGTTGTGGTGCATGGGCTTAGTTGCTTCGTGGCATGTGGGATCTTCCTGGGCCAGGGCTCGAACCCGTGTCCCCTGCACTGGCAGGCGGATTCTTAACCACTGAGCCACCAGGGAAGCCCCTCCCTTGATTTTCAAGTTGGAATTCCTTTGTCTTGTGCAACTCTGGAAGATTTGTGGTCTAATCGTTGATAATCGGCTGACATTCAGGAACCCACAGAGTGTTTCAGTGGGGTGACATGATCTGCTGATGAATGACACATCCCCTTAGATATAGAAACTGCCAAGCTTGAAGCAGGAAAGTGTGAAAACCCCATGACTGAGTCATGATCCCTGGAGTGGGATGGGGGTGGGGAGGTGGGGGAAGGAGTGGGAGGGGGCTGGATAAAATCGCAGCTCCCTAAAAGCATCCAGTCTTTCTCTCTGATCTCATCTCTTCCTCTCCCTCCTCCTACAGTACCCATCAGTCAGAGTAAATCCCTCACATTTTCTGGAACAAGCAGTGCTCTCCAGACCTTCGTACATGCTGTTCCCTCTGCCAGGAGCACCCTTTCTGCTCCTTACCTCCCTGTCACCTATCATAATCCAGTTCATCCTTGAGTTTTCAGATTAGAGGTCAACTTCTCCAGGAAGTTTCTGCAGTGGGGATCTTTTATCTTGCCTATGCAACGTTTGTTTCCTCTGGATCAGAAAACAGCATCTCAATTTTCCTTTGGGGAGCCACTGCCTCCCCAGCTCTTATCCATGGGGTTCAGATATGGGCCCCTGGCTCCACGGGTGAGCCTGGCCAATGAGCATATCCCATTCCCCTGGCCACAGTGATTGGCTCCTCGATGGGCACGTCATTCCAGTGAGGCCAATGAGACTCACTGAAGTTCTGTTGGAATTTTTGGGAGAGAGGATCTCCTTTCCCACTGGGGTTGCCAGTTACAAGAATTAAGCAAGCTTGGAGTTGCTTGTGGCCATCTTTGGCACCAGGTGCAGAAAGCCTGTCTGAAAGCAAATCCAAAACAGAGGAAAGCAGAGCTGAAAGGTGGAGAGAGAGATGAAAGAAGAGACAGATACATGTATTTTTTGACATTGTTCGAGTCCCTGGGGTCATGCCTCAAGGCAGTTTTACATCTTGATTTCTCATAACTCAGTAAGTCATCCTCTCCCACTTTTATTTCACCAGTTTGGTGGGTATTCTTTCACTTGCAACATAAATACACCTGAATAATACTCCCTGATTCCATACACACCCTTGAGCTGGGATGGATACCCTTTCTGGGCTCTCCCACAGCTCCGTTTCCTCCATTTTCATTGCATGTAATAGATTGTATTATAATGATCTCTTTGTTCAGTTGTATCCCCCACGAGACTCAAGGAGCAGTTGTGCCTTGTTTACTGCGGTATCTCTAGCACCTAGCCACACCCAGCACATAACAGCCCTCAATAGATTCAATTTTCATTCCTTTTTAAAAAATTACAGACTAATTCATAGTAGCATATATACACATACACAAAATGATTCTATAATTTTCTATGGGTCTGTATGGAAATGCACAAAAAAAGTTTGGAAAGCTACCACCCATGCATCATGGTGTAAGTTACCTCGCATCATGGTGGTCACAGGGAGAATGTACTTATGTATCACTCATTATTAAAAATTAACTAAAAATGAAGCTTAACAAACAAAAGCGGCACAGGCTCTTTGTAATAACGAATGCAATCAATTCAAAAGTGTATAGTTAAAAGTGAGTGTTACCTAGCCTCTCCCAATTAATATTTGTTGAATTCAGGAATAAATGTCACAGCTATAAATAGTTGATGAATGAATGATTAAATAAGAAAACAGTTCCGTCCAGAGAGACCTCAATTCAAGGTGACCTCCCTGTCGCTGCCCCCCGCCCAGCCCCTAAGAGGCCAGCTGGTTTCCCTGAAAGTCTGGGCCTTGGGCCAAGGTTTTAATTCTTTCTGGACTGGGCCCCCGTCTGGGAGTCCTTTTTCCCTGTAGCCTTGTAGAATGACTCACAGGGTTTTTTGTGGACAGAATCCCCTAGTGACCAGAGGGTCACCTCCTATTCTTCAAGCAGGTGGGCTCTGAGTAGACTTCCCAAGGGCTGGGTTGGTGAAGGCCAGGGGGTTCCTGAGTAACTGTGTGACCAGTGGCTGAGTGATGTTCCCTAGGAAACAGCCGCCAGTAGACAGTCCCCAGTTGTAACAGGCTGTGTGGAGAGACTGATGGCCCAGACAGTGGGCCCGAGGTCCAGTCCTGCCAGTTGACTTGTGGTGGGACCTTTCCCGTCCATGAAGTGAGGGAGGTATGCGGTGGACACTGGTGGTTGCCTAGCTAGTAACAGTCCTGCGCCTTCTTTCCTGCTCACAGACCCTCAGTGCGGGCGGTGGGGGAAGGGACTGGATTGCCATGTGTTTAAGGGGAAGGTTGGGCCTCTCCTCGTCCCCAATCCCCAATGTTTCTGTGTCCAAGTGAGTGTGCACACACACATGTATCTTCGTGTATACACACACACACACACATGCACACACATGAATCTTAAATAGTCCAAGTGAATCATTTTAAGGCCGTAACATCCACTTGCTAGTAATGGGTTTAGCATGTCATAACACCTTCAGTGTGGTTTTGGACAAGTCACTTATTCTCTTTGTGCCTCAGTTTCTTCTTTAAAATGGGAAGAGTTCTTACTTTCCAATATTTGTTGTGGGCCTTAAAATGAAGCCAGCTAAAGGGCCCAACGTCCAGCAGGAGTTAGAGTTAACAGTTCTTAGACAAACACTGTTGGCTTAATTCCCCGTTTGAGGACTTTTTGTTCTTTTCATAGGTGACAGCTAGTGACGATGACTTTATTAACTCCATTTGCTAGTCCTACTTGGAATATGTATGAATTATTATGTTAAAGGCGCATTTTGTTCAATGAGCAAGGTGATCTCATAACATTGGGGGTGTGAATGAGGAGAAATCTCTAAGGACAGAGGATGTAGGTGGTGAAATATGGAGATTTACTTGTGTCTGGAAATTGCTGATGTCTGGAAAGCCATCCTGTGGGAAATATGGAATGCTGGCCCCTTCTCTACAGGTCCAGATGCAGCGGGGCCTCTGTTAACAAGAATTTTATCAGTTGAAGAATTTGGGAAACCGTGGTTTTAGAGATTCATTCTAATCCCTGATCTTACCCTTTACCATCTGGGCAAGTCATCCTATTTCCATAAGCCCTGGATTCCTCATCTGTAAAATGGTAATGATATAACCAACCTCAGTGGTTTGTAGTAAGAGTTAACAGTGGTTCCCAGCTGGGGGTGATTTTGTCCCCCAGAGGACATGTGGCTGTTTAGAGACATTTTTGGTTGTCATAACTGGATTGGTGAAAGGAGGGTGCCACTGGCATCTAGTTGAGTAGAGGCCAGGGATGCTGCTAAACGTCCTACAGTGCACAGTATAGCATCCACTACAGATAATTATCTGGTCCCAAATGTCAACAGTGCTGAGGCTGAGAAGCTCCAGGTTAAGTGTGTTAATGGGCCTACAGAGGGTGTAGGCCAAGAAGACTTTTTTAATTGCCTTAGAACAAACAAAGCTGCCCAGTAAAGCATAGTTAAGTGCGGGGTGTAGATAAGGTTGGAGAGCCAGAGAGAGCTCCATTGTTCTGTGTGAGCTGTGGTGGGGAGAGTGGCAGCGGTGCCAGAATCTCTGTGTGTGACCCATTGGGAGAAGCCAACTGGCTGCCAGGGGTTGCCAGGGCCTTTACTCCAAGCTGCATTGTGTGGCGAGTTTGAGGTTTTTACATAGATGGTATCTACAGCTCAATGAAAGTGACTCTGTTTTCTGAAGTTGCTTGTTGTTACATTTTATATAATTTAAGAAAATATCAATGGTCCACATCAGTGGTTCTCAACCAGGAGTGATTTTTGTCTCCTGGAGGCCTTTGGCAATGTCTGGAGACAATTCTGATTGTCACAACAGTGGAGGAGGCTGCTGGCATGTAGTGGGCGGAAGCCAGGGATGCTGCTATACGTCCTGCAGCACAGAGGACAGTCCCTTCCTCCCTGCAAAGAATTATTTGGCCCCAAATGTCAATAGTGTGGATATTGAGAAACCCTGGGTTATATCAGGATGTTGTTGGTATTGTGTATTGGGGTCTAAAAGCCACCCCAGCTGTCAGAGGATGGGAGAGGGCAGGTTTGATGGAGTGGAAATGATAAATTCTGTTTGGACAGGTCAGGTAGTTCCTGAGATCATTTGGGAGCCAGAGGGGGACCCTAGGGGGTATTTCACAGAGTGCTTCTTGAGTGTTTCTTTTACATGCCATGTCCTCTGCCCTTTGCTGACCACAAGGACATCTTAGAGAGAGTTCATCTCAGCTCTGGAGAAATGTCTGGTCAGTTGAATGACAGGCACTAAGGATTTTGAGGGTACAGAAGGAAGAGCCGTGGGCTGGGAGTTCAAGTCCTGACTTTGTTTCAGTGAGACCAGCAAGAGCGTCTCTCCTGTCGAGCTCTGCAAGCCCTGGACTCTCAGGGGCTGAGATGATAGGGAAACAAGATGGCGGGGACACGGGGAACTTGGGAGGAGGACGGGCACCACTGGGGTTCCCCGGACACAGGACACAGTTGAGGGCCAAGGAGGTCCAATAGTTAGGACTTAGTGTAAAGAGATGCAGGGCAGGGCAGAGGCCTAGCCACCTTTTAGCCAGAGAGGAAGCAATGAAGGGAAAGAGAAGGTTGTCGGGGGAGGAGGCGGTGCAGAGGATACACCTCTCGAACTGGGTTAAGGTCTCAAGTCACATAGGGGTGGCTGCAGTTCCTGAAGTGGGTTTTAACACTGTGTCCCCAGACCCCCCTTAGTCCTAGGCAAACTGGGACAGTTGGGCACCCTGCTCAAGCTGCCCATTTCCAGTCCTCCTCCCTCTTGCCTTCCTCTACTAGAGAAGCCAGGAAGCTAAATATTTCATTTTCCTAGCCACCTTCTGGCCAGCGGAGACCATGAGATACAGTTCAGTCCAACCAGAAGTAAGCTGAAGTCCACTGGGAAGGCTCTCCTTCCGGAAAACAAAGACAAAGCCTTGCCAGGACAGGACGTTTGGACTTTCTCTTTCTTTTAGTAGCAAAATCCCCGAATTTTAGCTGGGTGGCCAAAGACTGCATTTCCCAGAACCCCTTGCAGATAGGAATGTCTGTGTGACTATGCCCTGGCCAATGGGATGTGAACAAAAGTGACATGCACAAACTCTGCTGAAGTTCCAGCATTCACTCTGATTGGACTAATTTAGGTCGTGGCCTATCTCGGAACCAATCACTGTCACTCAAGAGAGGCAATGCTTTGATTGTCCAGGTCTGGTCACTTGTCTCTTGGGGTAGGGACAGTCTCACCTGAACCTCAGGGACTAGACATGGGGGAGGGGAAGTTCCCCAAAGAAATACTGGGTGCTGTGAGCAAACGATAGGGGGATGAATGCTGGACAGGCGAGGGGAATTGTTTTCTGTGTAGAATTCCTGTTCTAGGCCATATATCTCCCCTACGTGCTCAGGGGCTCTGGACTTCTTGGCACTCTTGTGCCAAGAAGGGTCCAAGCTGCCCTTTTGTCCAGATCACGAAAGGAGAACTAAGGCGCTGACTTACGACACCATCAAAACCACGAAGCAGACGTTGTGCATTGCTTTATTCCCCTTCTTCCTTGCCAACAGGACCTAATTTTGTTGTTGAAGAGCAACATGCCAGGTCCAGAGAATGAATTCTGATTGGTCTAAGCCAGCCATAGCAATCCTGTCTCCCTTTGTCTTAGTCTCGGGGTAAGCTTGGGACACAGTCCTGGCCAATGAGCAGCAGGGGAAGTCTGCTGAGGGCTTCTGGGAAGGATTTTCCTTCTTGTTAAAAGGAAGAGAAGTTTTGTCCCCCAACCCCTTTTCTTTCACAGGTGTCTTCTTATAGCCTTTGGATGTTGTTGTGACATTTGGAGCTGTAGCAGTCATCCTGAGACCATGAGGGAAAGACCAAGGGAATCCTCCAGAAGCTGACTCACTGCCCTAATACTGAGATGCTGAACTATCCAACCCAGAAACATTCCACCTGTTGGTTTATTGTTACCTGAGATTAAAAATGTCCTCATCATTTAAGGCCCTCTTAACTGAGTATACAGTTATCTTCAGCCCAAAGCACCCCAATGGATCTACCTTCAGCCTGTAAATTTTAAGGCAAGGAGGCGGCCACTCCTCAGAGACTCTTTGGTTCTAAAGCTGGTCAGGCCTCTCCTACTTTGCTCTCTGAATGTTCTATTATGAAGCTCTTGCACGTGATAAACATTAATAATTCAGGCTTCCCTCATGGCTCGGTGGTTAAGAATCTGCCTGCCAATGCAGGGGACACGGGTTAAAGCCCTGGTCCAGGAAGATCCCACATGCTGCAGAGCAACAAAGCCCACGCACCACAACTACTGAGCCTGCTCTCTGGAGCCCACGAGACACAACTACTGAGCCCATGTGCCACAACTACTGAAGCCCACGGGCCTAGAGCCCGTGCTCCGCAACAAGAGAAGCCACCGCAATGAGAAGCCTGCATACCACAGTGAAGAGTAGCCCCCGCTTGCTGCAACTAGAGAAAGCCCGCGCGCAGCAACAAAGACCCAACGCAGCCAGAAGTAAATGAATAAATAAATTTATTTTTTAAAAAAAAACATTACTAATTCATCAGGACTCTACCACCATGGACTGAGTTTTGTACCTTTCTTGTTAGTCTCAAAGTTGCCTGAAGCTCTTTACAAGCATTCACAACACAGAGAGTAAGAGTGGGCTGGCCTAGGAGTCTGGTCTCTAACATTTTAATTTTTGTTTCTAATTTTTAAATTTGTTAATAATATCAAACCTACAGGAAAGTTAGATGAATAAAAATAGAACAAAGTATATCTAGATACCCTTTACCCCAATGCACTTATTGTTAATATTTCTATAATTTCTTTATCATTTGTGTTCTCTCTCTTTCCGTCTCTGTGTTTACATAATATTTTGAACTTTTTGATTGTAAGTCACATATATCATGGCCCCTCACCACTAAGTATTTCCTAAGAATAGGAATATCACCTTACATAAACCCAGTGCAGTTATCAACCTCAGTACCTTTAACATTGATAACGTTTTAATTTGTGTTCCAATTTTGTTAATTGATCCAATAATGTCCTTAAGTTTTTTTTCTCTTCCAGTATAGGGAGGGTCCAGTTTAGGGTGACACATTGCATTTAGTTGTCATGTCTATTTAGTCTCCTTTAATCTGGAACACTTCATAGCCTTTGTCTTTTGTGACGTTGACATTTTTGAGTAATACTTTCGTCTTTTTTTTTTTTAAACAATGTTTCTCATTTTGGATTTGTCAGTACTTCCTCATGATCAGACTTAGATTACGCATTCTCAACCTGGCCTTTAATTTTGATTCTAATAAAATCTGGCCATATGATCCTAAGCAAGTTATACCTCCTCTTTGAGCCTCAGTTCCCCTAAATGTAATAAAAAAGTGTTGATTAGAACCCCCTCCTAGGATTCTACTATCATTCTTCATATGACACCAACCCTGTAAATTCTTTCCTTCTTTTCTTCTAAAAGGAAAAAAATGAATAAGAGGAATTGATAAGAGAAGTATATAGCCACCGACAATTTGGGATTCATTCACTCAATAGATATTTACTGTTCACCCATATTGACCAGGACTCTTTCAACTGGAAGGTACAGAAACTTAACTCATACTGGCTTGAACTACAAACAGAAGAAGCCCAGAGGAAGGTTTAGCTTCAGATAAAGGTGGGTACAGGTGATCAAGTGATGTCACATGGCATCTGTGCCTCTCCCTTTTTTCATCCTGCTTTCTTTTCTGTTGACTTCATTCTCTGGCAGGCCCTCTCCTCATTGTGGGGAGCTGATCACCAGCAGCTCCAGGCTTGCAAACAACCAGCTCAGTAGCAGTAGTGGAAACGTTGCTTCTGCTTTCCCGTTGTTCTAGCATAAATCCTGGGGCGGGCTGTCATTGGCGAGGACTGGGTCAGGTGCCCATGCCTGAACCAATCACTGTGGATGGAAAAGTAGAATTATCTGGACGGGGGCCTGGATCATGTCTCCACCCGAAAGCCAGAAGATGGTGTCTGCCCTGGACTGTGTATCAATCAGCGGAGCAGAGCAGAGTCACTGCCAGTGACTATCCCATAGGATAAGGGATTTATTATAGGAAGTAGGTCCCCTACAATTGTGGGAGGAGTGGGGAAGTGAAGGCTTGGAAGAGAACTCAGCAGATCAAATAACAGTCATCAGTCAAATTGAGAGGCTAAGGCAGCTTTTGGTCAGCAGGGCCAGCAGTTAGGAAAAAGAGCTGGAAGTGGCATAGTGGAGAGCAAGAACAAGTCCACCAGTCATGAAAACAGACAATTACAATCTAGTTTGATAAGTGTTTTAACAGAGGAAAGCATAAGGTGCAATGGTACCCTAAGGGTTTACTGAATCCTGTCTAGAAATCAAGGAAGTCTTCCTGGAAGAGACAGCATTTGAGCTGAGACATGAAGAATAAAGAGAGGGCCAGATGAAATGGGGGAAAGTAGAAGAATTAGCACATGCAAAAGTCTAGAGCCAAGATAGGATATTAAAGAACTAAAAGTAACTTAGTCTGGCTGGGGCCTAAATATGAAGTGAGGAGGGTCAGGGGTGATGCCAGGAGGACAGCAGGGGCCAGATTGCAGGTCCTTACAATGAGGAGTTTGAACTCCTAAGAGCAATGGTGAGTCATGGGAGGATTTGAAGCAAGAGAGAAGTAAGTGTCATATTTAGGCGTTGGCAATTTGGAGATGGGAGGATTTTCTAAACAGCTTTCCAGGAAAAGTCCAAATACTTCAGCTGGAACTCTGAGCTTTGTACCTTCAAGGGTTTGCTAGCTTTGGTTTCCTTCCTTGCAATTTGGGCAATAGGGCAGGGGTCCCCAACCAGCAGGCCTAGACCAGTACCGGTTGGTGGCCTGTTAGGAACAGGGCCGCACAGCAGGAGGTGAGCGGCAGGCGAGTGAAGCTTCATCTGTATTTACAGCTGTTCCCCATCGCTCGCGTTACCGCCTGAGCTCTGCCTCCAGTCAGATCAGTGGCGGCATTAGATTCTCATAGGAGCACGAACCCTACTGTGAACTGCGCATGCCATGCGAGGGATCTAGGTTACGTGCTCTTTATGAGAATCTAATGCCTGATGATCTGAGGTGGAGCTGAGGTGGTGATGCTAGCGCTGGGGAGTGGCTGCAAATACAGATTATCATTAGCAGAGAGGTTTGACTGCACCGAGACCATAATAAATCAACTGCTTGCAGACTCCTCTAAACCCTATCAGCGGGACTTCCCTGGTGGTACAGCGGTTGAGAATCTGCCTGCTAATGCAGGGGACACGGGTTCAATCCCTGGTCTGGGAAGATCCCACATGCCGCGGAGCAACTAAGCCCTTGCGCCACAACTACTGAGCCTGTGCTCTAGAGTCCGTGAGCCACAACTACTGAGACTGTGCGCCACAACTACTAAAGCCCGTGTGCCTAGAGCCCGTGCTCCACAACGAGAGAAGCCACCGCAATGAGAAGCCCACACACTGCAACAAACAGTAGCCCCCGCTCGCCACAACTAGAGAAAGCCCACGCGTAGCAACGGAGACCCAACACAGCCAAAAATAAATTAAAAACAAACAAACAAACAAAAAAAAACCTATCAGTGAGTGGCAAGGAAAACAAGCTCAGGGCTCCCACTGATTCTGCATAATGGTGAGTTGTATAATTATTTACTGTATATTACAATGTAATAATAATAGAAATGCACAATAAATGTAATGTGCATTTAAATGTAAGTGCACATTAAATGTAATGAGCTTGAATCATCCCGAAACCATCTCCCCACCCCGCCCCTCCCTGGTCCGTGGAACAATTGTCTTCCACCAAACCGGTCCCTGACGCCAAAAAGGTTGAGGACCGCTGCAATAGGGCATTGGGAAGGTGACTGCATTGGTTATGATATTTTCAACTGTAAGTGACAGCATGCCTGACTCATAGTGGCTTAAGCAAAGAAAAAATGTTGTTACCTTTTATAACAAAATGTCTGGAGGTTGGCAGCTCCAAAGATGTTGCAGTGGCTTGATGGTGTTCTCAGGGACCCAGGCTCTTCTCATCTTTCTTCTCTGTCATCTCCAGCAGTTGGCTTTAGTTCTCAGACTCATCACCCATGACAGCTGCTTCCAGTGCCCCACATCATGTGATCACAAGACACTAATCAAAGCAGGAAGGAAGGGGCAGGGGCAAAAGGCTCTCACCTCCTGAAGTTCTATGTTATTAATGAAGTTAATCCCCAGATTTCCCCTGACCTTCCATTGGGGCGAAGAGCTGGATCATGTGCCCATCCTGGACCAATCATTGCTGAAGGGGAATAGGATTACTGCCCTTACTTAAGATGAATCATGATTTATCAGCTGGGGCTGAAGAGCAACCTATCTTTCAGAGATCAAGGGATTTCTACCTCTTAGCTGAGCCCCAAATCAAGGTTCTTTGGTGAGGGTGCTCCGTGAAGCAGATGCTAAAGTGGAGTTAGGAATGCAAGAGGTTTATAGTGGGTGGGAGGAGTGTTATACTTATGAAAGATAAAACATGGGAGAAAGCAGAATTGATCAAGGGAGCTTCAGACTTCAATACAGATCTGACAAAGTCTTCATCAACAATGTGGGGAGCTCCAGAGCAAAGGCCGTTGGTTAGAGGAGCCCCATGTTGGGCGGAAATGGCTGGCCCAAGTTCCCCACTATACTCAGTCATTGCCTGGGGGCTACTCAGGAAGAGGCTGGCCTTGGCTTGAAGTTTAGACAGATCCCAAAGATGCTGCAGCTGGAGGCTGTCAGCTAACTGCACTCTTCACAGGAGAATAGCAAGTTCTTTCTTGAAGCTGTGCCCCTCCAGGACTGTTGTAGGGCGCCCAGCATCTGGCCTGGCTGTGTCCAAGGAAGTCAACTTTGAGGTGACAAATCTATTTCTGCCCAGATCAGCATCAGCCTTTACAGAAGAAGTGAGAACAGTTGAGAGATTAGGCTCAATTCAGAAATTGAGTTTCATTTTCAGACAAACATTTTTTCCCACACATAGGCTATTTTCATTATATTAAAATTAGAAATTGCACATATGCACAAAGGCAAAAATCAGTTGTAATCCTTGCACCATTGATGAGGATGATATTAACAAGATAATAATAGCTAACACTTACGGAGTGAGGATTATGTGCCAGGCGCTGTGATAAACAATTCATATTCATCACTTCATTTAATCCCAACTCTGCTGCTTGAGTGAGTTGCTTAGCCCCTCTGTGCCTCAGTGTGCTCATCTGCCTAATGGGGATATATGATAATATCAACCACATGGGGTTGTTCTGTGGATTCAACGAAGTTAATCCATGTGAGGTGCTTGGAACATGACCTGGCTCAAAAAATGCTCAATAAGTATTAGCTATTATTTTCATTACAAGTCCTCATTCTTTTATCCACAATACTGAATTTTTTTAAGTTATGAAAACCAAGTTTCCCAAAAGTCTGGTGCCAAAGCTCATCTGGGAACAAACCCTGACCTGATCTGAGGTTATGTGTAGGCTTGTTGAACCCACTTAGTGTGAGTTTTCATGTGTTTCATATCAATGAGTTTGATTACTTTTCTGAAATGTAAAAATTTCTAAATTTTGAAACACTGATTTGTGATAATGGATTGTAGACTTGTGCTTTCAATCCTCGTGACAACTCTGTGAGCTGGGTACTAGTAATATCCTCGTTTTATTTTATTTTATTTTTTTTAAATTTATTTTTGAGGGTGGTGGTGTGCACAGCATGGCTTACGGGATCTTAGTTCCCTGACCAGGGATCAAACCCGTGCCCCCTGCAGTGGAAGCGCGGAGTCCTAACCACTGGACCACCAGGGAAGTCCCAATATGCTCATTATACAGACGAGGAAGCTGAGGGTCAGGGTCATTATGTGCATCGCCCAACCCTCCTGGCTAGTAGGTGAAACAGTGAGATTTGAACACAGACAGACTGACTCCAGAACTTCTGTTTGGGGGAAATATTTTTTATAGTTTCCTTTACTGCAAGACTTTCCAGAGGCTTTAATCTGCTGACAGGCTCTATAAATCTCCAGGAGGGGCCTACAGAAAGTGGCAGTCCCCAAACTTATAGACGTCAAGGTCACTTTTTCACAAGGGATTTCCCAGTGCCAACACTGAGAACACTGAGGGAGTCCCCTCGGAGCAGATAAGGAACCTGGGCTGACCAGGATCATCGAGGGGCCAAAGCAAGTGAACATGGGCAAGCAGGGAATCCTTGGCAACTCCCACCCTGTCACCAATTGACTGTGCGTGACCTTGAAAAAAAATCCTACTTCCTGACTTGTAAAACAGATGAGGGTTTTGTCCAGTCTTTGAAGGAGAGGAGGCAGACTAATGCATCTGAAGTATACATTCAAAAAGAACTTCAAGGAGGTGCAGCTCGTTCCAGCCTCCTGGAAATCCTCTGAAACACTAGGCGGGGCTGGTTGAACTGCTCAGTGGCAGGAAAGCAGGCAGGAGAAATTCCGAGCATCCTTCGCGAGCTCTGCAGTGCTGAGTCCCAGATCACCTTCCAACCCCTTAACAACTGAATTTGTCAACATTTCTGTTTTGGCTGTCCTACCAGCCTCTCTCAGATTATATCGGTAAGGACTAGGCTTGCCAGATTAAATTTATTTATTTCATGCCTTTAAAAGAAATGTAAAGCTCAATTGTTCCACTGGCTTTTGAAGTTTTATTTTCTAGTTTTTGAAATGGTAAAAAGCTGACCTGAGATAAACAAAATTTAAGCAGAATGAAAATATCCAGAAAAAGTAAGTCTTCCTCTCATCCTCTTCCCACTGCCTCCTGCCCCCTTCCCCAGAGCCATTCACTGTCACCACTTTTACGTATCTCCTTCCAGGTAAACTTGAGACATACACAAGCATATATTGTTGTATCTATTGAGATGCTTTGGGCTGCAAAACACCCAACCTACAAACATATGATTTACTTATAAGACGTCTGGATGTAGAAACGTTTTAAAGTTGGTTCATTTAAGGGACCAATGATATCATCAAGGGTCCAGGTTCTTTCCTTCTTACTGCTTGGGCCTTGGCAGTATGACCTCTGGCCCTGCACCTTTGAGTCTTGATACTGGGTGAGTCAGAGTGTGGGCAGCCAGAATATTCTGGAAGCCACTCCTATGCCAGGACAGCAGGCAGTATTTTCACTATGCATAGAAGAGCTTGTGAGTTCCGTGATCACATCCACTGAACCCAGACTGAATGTATCCCCAGTTCAGCTTCTCTTTAGCTGGTCCCCCCCAGTGCCTGTGCTTCCCCAGTGCCACCTGATGCCAGGGCAGGAAATGGAAGGAAGTGGAGAGACAGCGGTCTTGATGATTACAGTTAAAATTCCTTACTTTGCAGATGTTACAGAACCACATGACCCTGTGGACACATTGAAAGGGCTGTGCGGCTGAGGGACCCTGAACTTTTCCTTCATTCTCTTCATGGTAGAGCTACCTCTAGATTTATAGGAAAGCCAGACAGGACTGAGTGATGGATTGGATGTAAAAAGTGAATGAAAGGCAAAAGTTGAGAGTGATTCTAGTGAGCTTCTTAGCTTGAGCAACCAGATGTTCAGTAAGGGAGAAGTAGGTTTTAGAGGGTCAGAAATCAAAAGTTCAATTTTGACCTTATAATGTTTGAAATTTCTATTAGACATCAATAAGTAACAGTTGCACACATGTGACAGGCCTTTATTATCTCCAGACTTCTTGATAGGTAAATCATACATTTGTAGGTTATTATTTTGTACTTGCAGCCAAAAGCATCCCAGCAGATACAATATATGCATATATATGTGTGTGTATATGAATATTAGGTATAGGTATACATATATACATCTAAATATATATACATCAATCTATTTCGTTCTCTCTCTCTCAAATTTACCTGGAGGGTGTTATATGAACCTAAGAACAGTGCATGCATTCTGGGGATGGGGAAGCTGGGGGCAGCAGGATGGACACGGGAGAGAGCTGAGAGACTTACTTCTCCTGCTTGAACAAGGTAATGGAGGCTCAGATGGAACTTGCCTGAGGTCTCACAGCAAGTGGGTGACAGAGCTGCCATTTGAAATGAGCTTGGCCTGTCCCTGGAGTCCAAGCTCTTTCTATGCTGACAGACTCACTCTGTTTTTTCGGCCATGCCTCGTGGCATGTGGGATCTTAGTTCCACTGCCAGGGATCGAACCTGCGTCCCCTGCAGTGGAAGCACGGAGTCTTAACCACTGGACCGCCAGGGAAGTCCAGACTCACTCTTAATGGAAACGGAAGTGAGTTACTTCAGGACACACTCTGGTCTTCTCACCTGCCTCTCCCAGGGCTGGCTCCTTTGTATGTCTCACTATGGCACCTCCTGTGGTTGAACATCAGTAACTGACTGCCTGAAAGGATTCCTGTCTGTGACCAGGAAAGGCTTTGTGCTCTCTTCTCCCCTCTTTTATGAAAACCACAAAGCCTGTGGCTACAGATGCAAGTGAAAATAATCCTGGAAGGCCCCCAGACTACACACCTTCCCCAAATGGATGAATTTCTCCTGCCTTCCTTTACTTAAGGATTAGAGCTGCTTGGGATTCTGGTTGGAGAGGTCTAACATCAGTTCTACCACTGCTGGTGGAGCTGTGTGTCCTTGGGCAAGTTACTTACCTTCTCTGTGCCTCAGTTTCCTCATCTGCAAAATGACACTGAAAATAGTAGCTACCTCATAGGATTGTTGTAAGGGTTCACTGAGTCAGCAGATGTATTATAAATTGCATGGTTCTCCGCCTACCTGGGTCACCATTAGTCCACCTACATCTCTCCTGCCTCACCTACTCCCTTCCCCTACAGGGCCTTAGCACATGCTGTTCCCTCTGCCTGGAACGCTTTTCCCTTTCCTCTTTGCCTAACTAATGGCTATTTGTCCTTCAGATCCTCCAACATTTGACCATAACCTTCTTGAGGGCAGGATCATTTTTGCCCTCCACTGTGGTCCCAACACTCAGGACACACGTATTTGGCATATAGTCAGCATTCATTAAATATTTGTTCAGAGAGTGAGTAAATGACTAAATGAATAAATGAGGCAAATGATCTGTTAATGCTAATTCAGTCAACAAATGTTCTGTAAATGAGGAAAATAAGTACCTACCTCATTGTATCACTGTGAGGATTAACAACATTTTGCATGGGACTTCCCTACTGGTTCAGTGGGTAAGACTTCGCCTTCTAATGCAGGGGGTGCGGGCTCGATCCCTGGTCGGGGAGCTAAGATCCCACATGCCTCGTGGCCAAAAAACCAAAACATAAAATAGAAGCAATATTGTAACAAATTCAATAAAGACTTAAAAAATGGTCCACATCAAAAAAAATCTTAAAAAAAATAGTTAGGCATTTAAAGTACCTAGAGTGATGCCTGGTAGTGGTGCCGAAGAAGGATTACTAGTAGCACTATTTTGTATTGTTGTCATGATTATTATTTCCTGCAGGTGTTCTTGTGACTTCCTGGTGGAATCAGGCTCTCTTGGCCCTGTTCTGATTGGATGCTCCTCTGGGGACCCTGTGGAGCTCCACCCCAACACCTGGGTCCACTTGTCCATCCGGGCAGCTTCATCCATTCCCTAGAGGCAAGAATTTGTCCTGTCCTAAGGAAACACAGTCTTGGTTTCCACACTGCTTCTGCAACTTGGCTTCAATCTCTTTGTACATCACCTCATCGGGATACAGAGTGTCATGGACACATCATGTGGTACCTGCCCAGTCCATTGGTGACCTCTCTCTTTGAAACAGGTGTGGGCACCCCAGGAAGCCATGCTTACAACTACACGACCCTGTCCTCCAGCCAGAGTTGACTGGATAAAGATGGGTGCCTGATTACATGAGCCAATCAGATCCTTTCTCCTGTGAATCTGGGATTATGACCTAGTGACTTTTGTGGGTAGTTGTTTAAAGGAAGGGGTCGTGCACTCAGTTGCTGTGAGGCAGCCATGTTTGGTCATGGGCTTGGGGAAGAGGAGGAGAGAGAGAGGGGGGAAAAGGGAAACAGAGGTCAAGGAATCTGTGGGCAGGGTGATAAAGGGATGCAGAATATTGCTCTCACAATTCCTGGTGGTTTTTCAGATGCTATTTCCAGAAATGTCTGAAGCTACTGCTCTTCCTGCCCTTGTGTTCGATATGATAACAGTGGTTCTAACATAAGGATAGCTGGGTGATGTAGTGGACACCTATTGTCTTAGCTTTTCAGGTCTTGATATTCCCCCTTCTTCCAGAAATAGCACGTTGATTTTCCCAGGGGAACTACCCCACTTTTACTTCCTGTCCATGGTGTTCAGCAAAGCTGATTCCATCTTCACCTGACTCTAAACTGGCCCCGTCATAGCATTTTATCCCCTGAGGGTGATAAGTGGTTCATAAATGGACACATGACCCAGTTAGAACCGATGAGGACTCCATTCTGGGAGTGAGAAGACAGTGAGAAGACAGACTCTGTTGGCCCTGTGGCTGCTGAGAGGGCTGGAGCCACTGGTGCCATATTGTTCCCAGGAGGAGAGGCTCACTGCTGAGATGGAGAGAATGTACCTGGACCATCATTTAAGCCTTAGATCCAGCAGTGCCTGAAGCTGGCACTCATCCTGGTCTTTTAAATTAAGTGAGCCAAATGACTTCTCTTTTTGCTTAACCCAATTTTAGTTGGTTTCTTCTGTCACTTACAAAGGAAATGCTCCTCACTAATACTCCACACAGTAAACTTCTCCTTTTCACTTGAGCTAGCTTGAGCGGGTTGTGTTACTTACGATCTAAAGATGTTGGACTAAGATTAGGATTGAGTTTCTATTCTGATGACCATGCTTCTACTCCTTTCCCAGTGACTGTGGTTCTTTTTCCTTTCTCTTTTGAGAACTTGCCTGGGAAAAAGAGAAGTGGGAACGCCCATTCATCAAATGATTACAATTTTAATGGTAACTCTGAAGAAGGGATTGTAATCAGCCAGAAGTGAGCTGAGGATCAATGAAGGCAGGGCTGTACAGATGAGGAAGCGGAAGCTCAAACAGGTGAAGTGACTTGCCCCAAATTAGCCACGTAGTAAATCACTAATCTGGGATTTGAACCCTGATCTATATGACTTCAAAGCCTGGCCTTTAACTACCACCTGTTGCTGCTCAGCAACAAGAACACGCCCATGTACCACCACCTGCCAACATTATATGCATGGAAAATCTCCAGGTTTATGCTCTTTGACCTGCAAATCCCATGTCAAAGTTTTATTTTAAGAACTGAAGATATGCTTCACAACAGAGTTGTGAGTGAAAACTGGAGACAACCTAAATGTCCCCAAATGGGGATTCGATCAAGTATGATATAATAAATTATGCTAGGAAAAGCTATATTTACATATATTACAGGGTTATGGTTAAGGTCATAGGCTCTGGAATCAGACTTTCTTGAGTTCAGATCCTAACTCTGCTGTTTACTAACCATACACTCTTAGTTAATTTACTTGATCGCTATGAGCTTCACTTTCCTCTTCTATAAAATGGGTATAATAATAGTCCCCACCACAGAGCATTCTCAGGAAAGATTAAATGAGTTAAAACAGAGACTGCCTAGAAATATCACTGAGCGTAAGTAAATGTGGGCTCTGGAACTAGACTCTCTGGGTGAGGGTTCTAGCCCTGCTGTTTACTTAACCTCTCTTCTTTCCCCATCTGTAAAATGGGCCTAAGGATAGGAATATTGTGAAAAGTGAACACATACATACAAGTAACGTGCTTTGGACAAGGCCTGGCGTACAGCAAGGGCTTAATAAATGTTAGCTGTCCTGTGGGGCAGGGTCCTGGCTCCTCCTCAAGGGATATACATAACAATGTGATACATATCTCTGAGTTCTACAGGAACTAAGGCCCCCACCCAGGTGGAGGATGGTAGCTTCAGGCTGAGCACAGGCACTGGACCCCAGATTGGTTGGAACCAGAAGGCTGATGATTGAGATTCCTGGAACACCGCCCTGTTACTTCACCACCAACCAATCAGAGGAAGGTCACACACCCTGCAGACCTCCCCTCAGATTTTGCCTATAAACACCGTTCCCTGAGAAACCATCGGGGAGTTCAGGTCCTTTGAGCACAAGCCACCTGTACTCCTTGCATGGCCCTTGCAATAAACCTTTCTCTGCTCCAAAAAAATTTTTTTGAAAAATAAATGTTAGCTATTATTATTTTACCTGTTAAAGTCTTATAGAGTCACCTGTATCTACTTTTTACAAATTCTATGTGTTACTCTCAATATGATAATTGCTAATGTTCTGGAGCACTTATATGTGCCAGATACTGTGTTAAACTCTGTCCTAAGCCCACTGCCTGTTTGTTTGTTTGTTTTCCTAGATGGGCAATTCATATTTTGTTTCTCCAGTGACATATTTATAGTTGAATATAAATTAAAGGCCTCCTTGCACACCAAAGCCAGGTCCTTTGGGTGGACCTCACCTGTTTTTGTATGCCCATAGAGCTCAGATTTGTTTTTTACATTTTTTAATGTTTTAAAAAAATCAAAAACTGGGAGTTCCCTGGTGCCCTAGTGGTTAGGATTCCAGACTTTCACTGCTGTGGCCCAGGTTCAATCCCTGGTTGGTTAACTGAGATCCTGCAAGCCGCTAGGTGAGGCCAAAAAAAAAAAAAAAAAAAAAAAACAAAAGCTGAACAATATTTGGTACCACATGAAAATTATATGAAGTTCAAATTTCAGTGTACAAAAATAAAGTTTTGTTGGCACACAGCCATACCCATTTTTTTTGTTGTTGTCTATGGATGCTTTGGCCTCTGATGGCAGAGCTGAGCAGTTGTAGCAGACTGTATGGCCCTCAGAGCTTAAGATATTTACTAAGTGACTTTTACCTAAAAGTTTTGTGGACCTCTGTCTTATTTGAGTCTTATAATGTTTTTATCCCCTTTGTACTAATCCCATTTTAATCTGCTATCCCATTTTTATTCCCTTTCTATTAAGGAGAAGAACGAGAGGTTATGCCACGCCCAGGGTTATGCAGCAGGAAAAGCTCGTCTTGGAACCCAGGTATCCTGGCTTCTGAGTTCTGGCCCTGCCCACTGGCCTAGAATCCTCCTCATTAGCTGTGCCTGAGACTCACCCTGGGGAACCCCCAGCCTGTGGCCCATCATCCTGGTTACAGCAGAGGCTGGTCCAGCATGAGAGACTGCAGTGTCTCCTCAGATGGCCTCACGGGGCACCTCGCCAGGCCCTTTTTCCCTCTGGAGCCCGGCCTAGCTCACACAGGCTGCTCTGTGAGGCTGTGGGCAGGAGACCTCTCTTGCCAGCTGTGTGCAGTTACCCCAGTGACATTCAATTGTTCCTAGGGGAGGAGGCCCATTTTTGGCAGCTCCTAGACCTGGATTCCAGGAAGTTCTGCCCGACTCATTTTCTGTTTGTTTCCAATCAGCAAGTCGGCCTGTATCACTTCCCACCGGGTTGCGTAAGTCCGCCTGCTGCTCTCACTCTCTCTGTCTCGCTGTCATCTTTATTTATGCCACTCTGAGCTCACTGCCGGTCGGGGAGGAAGACCTGGGGCCTATAAGGGGAGGGGACAAGATGCAGGGTGCCTCAGCAGGAGTTTATTGCTGCCCAGATAAACCCAAATGGCAGCTTGACCGAGCCCCAACATTTCCAGGGATGCATATCTTACCCTAGACAGAGGAGCCCAGGCTCTCAGCCCTGAGAAGAGATCCCTGAGGTGGCAGCTCAGCCCTGCAGGTGAAGAACCCATGTCTGTGTGTACACTGATATAGCCCCTCTACCCTCTGCATGGTAGTGTGGCAGGAGCTTAGAAAACTCCAGGTTGAACACGCAACCCCAGAGGCAACTGTCCAAGTACAGATTCTAGCTCTGCCACTCATTGGCTGTGTGACTTTGGGCAAATTACTGAGCTTCTCTGTGCCTCAGTTGCTATATCTGTACTATGGAGATAATAATAAAACCTCCCTTATTAGACTGTAATAAGAATTGAATCAGTTAATACATGTAAAGGACTTAGTACTATGCCTTGCACATAATAAAGGCTCAATAAATGTAAGTGATTTTACTATAATTACAATAATAATAATCATTGCTATTCACCAGAGAGAAAAGGTCCTATTTGTGCCCAAGGAGATATGAACAGTAACATTTATTGAAGCACTCTTTTTAATAATGGTAAATTGAAAGCCATCTAAATACCTCTCAGTAGAGAATGGCTAAACAAATCATGGTACACCCACACTATGGATTTCTGTGCAGCAGTTAAAAAGAAAGGGGCAGATTAATATGGCCTGAGGTGTTTTCACTTCCAAAATATAGCATTCAGTGACAAAAAGCAAGAAGCTGAAGGATTTACAGACTTGAACACTGATGTAAAACACAAAAATGCAAAGCAGCGTGTGAGTAATATATATATGTAAATGCACACGGAACAATGTCTGGGACAGCACCGTCTGATATGGTTGTCACTAGCCTCACATAGCTATTTACATTTAAAGGTAAAAGTTTACTTAGTTATTTATTTTTGAATTTTATTTTATTTATTTAAGTGTAAACGTTTATTTAAAATTAAATAAACAATTCAGCTTCTCAGTGGCATCAGTCACACGTCAAGGGCTCAGTAGTCACATGTGGCTAGTGGCTAGTGTATTGGACAGTGCAGATACAGCCTCCCTCCATTACTGTAGAACGTTCTGTCGGATGGTACTGGTCTAAATGGTTGAAAATGCCAAACTGATAATAATGGTTAACTTGGCATGGAGGGGGCAAGGATGGCAGGGTACCATTTATTCTTTTAACAGGTATCTACTGAGCACTAACTCTGTACCAGGCACAGAGTGGTCCTTACACAGGGACCACGGCTATGAGTAAATCACTGAACTCCCTGCCCTCTTGGAGTTTTCGTTCCAGTGGGTGGTATGTCAAGTGGAAACTGGTGCTTTGGTGAAAAATAGAGCAGGCTCGTGGATAAAGAATGTTGGCAGGTGGCACAGGGTGGTCATTAAAGACATGTTTTACATTCACCTGCATTTTTTAAAAAGGAGGAGACTGCCTTACTTGTGTAATTAAAAACTGATAAAAGGAAACAAAAGTACCTCAGCCCTGGAGAGAGGAAACCTGGGTTCCTGCCCCAGTTCTGTCCCTAACCCTTGCGCCCTGTGCCTAGTGGTTTCAGCTTTCTGGTCCCCCAGTTCTGTATCTCGATGTGCATTAGATGAGGGCTCTGAGGCCCCACCGACCCCTCCATCCTGTGGTTGGATGTTTGCATGAGTCTCTTCATCTGTCCAGGAAGCCCATGGATCACTGGAGTCCTTTGGAAGTGTTAACATGTAAAGACTCTGCACGAACCTGTTGCAACAATCATAGCAAACCAAGGAGGAAAAGGACAGAGAAGAGGAGGAGGACGGGATGGAGGGAGGCGGGGAGAGACAGGAAAGCGGGGAGACCTCCTGCCGTCAGCAGAGGCTTGGATTTCCAGCAAACTCAGCCTAAGAGCTGCTTCTGCATAGCCAGGTTAAATTAACACAGAGTTCTTATTATAGCAGTGCAGACAGACACTTTATAATCATAGCTAATGTTTATCGAGATTGATCATGCTGCAGGCACACTTTACGTGGATTAACTCCTTTAATCCTCACTACAGCTCCATGGAGGTCAGTACAATTTATCAGCCGCATTTTACAGATGAAAAACCTGAGGTTCCAACAAACTAAATAGCACCCGATTGTTAGGTGGAGAGGGATGGACTTCAACCCCAGAGGTCTTATCCACCGTGCTTCAGCTCTTGTGGCTTATAGTCAACTAGAACATGAAAGAGAAGTAAAGGCTTTTGCTTGTTGAAAGCAGTCCATGCGTGTGTTCTGGGGGCATAGACCAAATGGGGATTAATTCTGATTGAGGGTGTTGGGTCTTCTTACTTCTGCCCTTGCTAGCCACTCCCCAAAAGCTAAAGGAATCTTAAGTCAGATCCTGTCCCTCTGCACAAAATCTCCCACGGCTCCCAGCTCATTCAGAGTAAAAGCCTTTCTTTGATCAGCAAGGCCTTCTGTGATGGCCCCCACCCATGTTACCTCTGACTTCGGTCCTCCTGCACCCCCCCCACCCCCGCAGCCCACTCCAGCCACACTGGCTGCCTCCCTGCTGTTCCACCTGGCAGGGTGTGTAGGTGTATTTAGCCTCAGAGAGTGGGAAAGGGAGGGGAGGTTTTCAGGGAAAAGGGGTGTGTGTTGGGGGAGAGAGGGGGGCAGGGCTCATGCAAGGGACATAAAGAAAACCAGTGACGTCCATGTTCCTGAGAAAAGAGACTGAGTGGAAAAGGTGGAGGAGGAATGACAGGTGCCCAGAGATCAGTTCATGCAGGTCTTGGCAAATGTTAAGAATATTTGGATTCTCTCTTGAGGGCAATGGGGAGCTATGGAAAAAGGTTTGAGCAGAGGAAGGACACATTTGAATTTGCTTTTCCCCAGTTCACTCAGTCCTTCCTGGGGGCACGTTGCTGCTCATGGTTGGCTACAGGTGACCCTCAGTTTCACCTCCATCAGTAACTCAAACAATATATATATTTTAAAATTGTGTCTTTTTCCGCCTTGAGGAATGTGTTTGTGTTAATTGTTTATTTTATCTTTTTAGTGCAGTTTTAGGTTTACAACAAAATTGAAAGGAAGGTACAGAGATTTCCACATAACCTCCCCCCTCCACCGTGCATAACCTTGCCCATTGTCAATATCACTCACCAGAATGGTACATTTTTTTAAAATCAAAGATGAACCTACATGGACACATCATAATCACCCAAAGTCTACAGTTTACCTTAGGCTTGTATGTTCACTCTTGTACATTCCATGACTTTGGAGAAATGTGTAATGACCTATATGCACCATCATAATATCATAAAGATTATTTTCACTGCCCTAAAACTCCTCTGCACTCCGCCTATTCATCTTTCCCCCTGCCCCCATCCCTGGCAACTACTGATCCTTATCTTGTCTCCATAGTTTTGCCTTTTCCAGAATGTCATATAACTGAGATCATACAGTATGCAGTCCTTTCAGATTTGTTTCTTTCACTTAGTAATATGCATTTAAGGTTTCCGCTTTTGGGCTTTTATGACTAATGCTGCTATGACCACTCAGGTACAAATTTTTGTGTGGATGCATATTTTCATATATTTTTTGTGTATACCTCAGAGTAAAACTTCTGGGTTATGTGGTAACTCTATGTTTAACTGCTTGAGGAACTACCAGATTGTTTTCCAAAGTGGCTGCGCCATTCTGCATTCCCACCAGCAGTGTATGAGGGTTCCAGTTTTTTGATACCTTTTTATACTTTTTGTTTTTTTCAGTCACACAACCATATGAACATATAGAGAAAGAGGTGAAGAAAGGTGAGGATAGGGTGACCAGAGGGGGTTAGAGAGGATGGCTGGTTGGTACCTGATCCTTCTGGGTCCGTAGGCCTCAGTGAGGTGTTGACTTTTATTATTATTTCAGGGCGTGGCTCTTGGAAGTTTTTAAGCAGGGAAGAAGCATAAACTGATTTGCATGTGTGTGTATATGTATGTGCACTTTCATTGTTTCAACATTTAATTCCTAAATGAGTAATGAATGATTCATATGGTTCCGTCCCCCTGCAACAGGTAATTACTATTTTATTTTTGTATGTGTTCATTTAGAGTATCTTTTTTTTTTTTTTTTTTTTTGCGATACTCGGGCCTCTCACTGCTGTGGCCTCTCCCGTTGCGGAGCACAGGCTCCAAACGCGCAGGCTCAGCAGCCATGGCTCACGGGCCCAGCCACTCCGCGGCATGTGGGATCTTCCCAGACCGGGGCACGAACCTGTGTCCCCTGCATCGGCAGGCGGACTCCCAACCACTGCGCCACCAGGGAAGCCCCATTTAGAGTATCATTTTGAATACATGTGCAAATACAAACATACAGTCTTGTTTTCCTACAGTTTTTATACAAGGTAGGTATCATCACACTTATTTTTTCCCATAACAATGTATTTTAGAGACTTTTCCATATCAGTACATAGAGAGCTTCATCATTTTTTTTTTTTAACTGCTGCGTCGTATTCTGTTATTTGATGGATCACAGTTTACTTTACCAGTCTCCTCTCAATGGACAATGGGTTTTTGTTTCCTTTTTTTTTTCTATTATGGCCCATGTTTTTGTTAAATAATTTCATACAAATGTCATCTTTCACATATGCAGGGTTATTTGTAGGACAAATTCCTAGAAATGAACTTGCTGGATCAAAATGTATATGCATTTATCATTTTGATAGATTTTGCCAAATTGTCCTTCAGAGAGGTTGGGCCAATTTATACCCCACCAGGAATTGAAGGTTGCTGTTGCCTCAGACTCTTATCACTCAGCATGTTATCAAGCTTCTGGAACTTTGCCGAAGTGATAGATGGACCATGGAGATTCCTATAGTTTTTAATTTGCATTTCTTAGAATGAGAGAGGCTAAGCAGCTTTTCATATGTTTAACAGCCATTCGAATTTCCTTTTCTATGAACTGTATGTTTATATTCTTTGTTCGTTTTTCTATTGGGTTTTGTCCATTTTTCTTATCTGTCTCTATGAGCTCTTCTTACATGAGGGAGAGTAGCTCTTTGTGGGATGAGTTGCAAGAATTTTTCTCTGGCTTGTCATTTGTGTGGTTTTTTTTGTTGGCCACTTTGGATCTTCATTGCTGCGCATGGGCTTTCTCTAGTTGAGGCGAGTATGGGGGGCTACTCTTCATTGTGGTGCACAGACCTCTCATTGAGGTGGCTTCTCTTGTTGCGGACCACGGGCTCTAGGCGTGTGGGCTTCAGTAGTTGTGGCACGCGGGCTAAGTAGTTGTGGCTTGCGGGCTCTAGAGCGCAGGCTCAGTAGTTGTGGTGCACGGGCTTAGTTGCTCCGTGGCATGTGGGATCTTCCCAGACCAGGGATCGAACCCATGTCCCCTGCATTGGCAGGGGGATTCTTAACCACTGAGCCACCAGGGATGTCCTGTCATTTGTGGGTTTTTCTCTCTCTCTCTCTCTTTCTTTGCCGTAAGTTTTTATTTTAACATAGTCAGATTTATCAGTCCTTTATGGCTTCTGGTCATTGAATCATAATTAGAAAGCCCTCTTTCATATTTTCTTTTAGTATGTATAGTTTCATTGTTTATATGTTTTAAATTCAGCCTAATGTTATCCCCCTGTATGTCTCATTTTGTAGCTTGCTGTTCTCTCACATTATTGATATATAGAGAAGCTTTAGTTCATTCATTTTAACTGTTGCATGGTATGCCATCATGTGACAAATAAAACCAGTTTTTCCCCCGTTCCCCTAATAATGGCTTTAGGTTGCCTGTAATTTTTCAGTGTTATACTCTATGCTGCAATGAACACCCTTGTATATATCCCCTTATGCTCACTTGCCAGAATTTCTTTGGAGTACATATCTAGAAGTAGAATTTCTGTCAATCTCTGGATGTAAAACAGTATCTGATTTCTGGTTTTAGTTTGTATTTCCCTGATTAATCCTGACACTGGGCACCTTTCCATATGTTTACGGGTTACCTCTTCTCACAGAAATGCCTTTTAAAACCCTCTAGTCCTTTTTCATTGGGGTGATTGTCTTTTGTCTCATTGATCTGTAAGAGTTCTTTATAAATTCTGGATATAATCTCTTTGTTATATTGGTTGTGAGTATCTTCTCTGGCTTGTCCTTGTCTTTTCCCTTTGCGAGGTCTTTTGTCATTGAGGGATATTCAGTTTTGATGTAGTCCAATTGGTTAATCTTTTCCTTTATAATTTGTGCTTTTCGTGCTTGGTTTAGGAAATCCTTTTCTCTCCAAGGTCATAAAGATATTCTTCTGTGTGTTCTTTAATCATTTTAGAGTTAGAGGGAAAAAATTTCTTTTGAAATCGAAATGATGCCAAAGGAGACTGAGGTGCTTTTATGTTCATTAAAGGCGGGGTATGGGTTAAGAAAATGGAAGAACAGAGCTCTAACCTCTGCCCATCCTGTGGCCTCTAGCTCAGGGCAATATTACATTTGCTGTCGTATGGGCTGATTGATTATGGCCGGGCTCTGGGATGTTTAGACCCTAGACTCAGACGTTCTCTCACTGCCTTTGGTCAACATTCCTGATTCCTGCCTGTGACCCTGGGGCTTAGCAGCCGCCACAGCTCCTTCCTCTGACCCCCATTACTCTGCTGGGAGTCATGCTGCGGCTCAGAGGATGGGAGGGGGAGAAGCAGACACAGCTGTTTTTCCTTCCTGATACCATGACAATATCTGATTGCTCCAGGCACATGCCACAACATAATGTCCTTGGCTCACTGGCTTTCCCTGTTGCGGACATGGGCAGCCTTTCCTCCAATCAGTGGGTGATATTTGGAGCCCTGTCCGTCCCTTGGGAGTTGGGATATTTTCTCACCCCAGCAGAGAATGAACTGAGCCCAGCTCTGGAATGTCAGCGTTCTGCTCAGGAGCTGGGCTGGTAGGGGCAGCAAGTGGCTTGGAGATGAGAGTCCTCTAACCTTCCCACGGGAACGTTCCAGCAACTTCCCCATCTAGGGTCATTTTAGGATATTCCTGGGCCTCTGGCATTGTTACTTTGTAAGGCCACATCCACATCATATTAAGCATAACAAAATGCATCCCCATGGCTCAGTAGATACAGTTAGATGCAATCGTGTGAGTTCAGAGGTAGATGACTAGCTGACCTAACATTATATTTTGTAGATGTTTTTATTAAACTTAGACTAATTTCAATTTTTGCGGTTTCCTTTTTATATTTTGGAGTCAGTATTGGTCTCAAACATCTTTATGTGCACTTGAAACATTTAGAGACTCTGGGCTCTGGCCTTTGGGGTCCATTGATAGAACTGCCCATCCCACTGCTTTCCTTTGTAAGATCAGATTTGCCAAGCCCACTACAGCCCACAGAATTCCCAAGCACTTGCCAAGCACTCTCCTGTGTATTAAATAATGAACTGCTTCCAAATCCTCTTCCTGTATGTAACATCGAGGGACATTTGTAGGGATTCTTTGTCTTCTCAGCAGAAGCAAGGAGTGTTTGCTGGACTCCCTTTATCTGTGTAAAATCTTGGAATGTGTTCCGAACCCTCTCCTACATATAAAATCATGAGATATTTGCAGACTGCCCCTCCTCTGTGTGAAATCAAGGAATATTTACAGAATACCCTCCTATCTGTAGTATCATTAACTGCACACAGAGTTTCCTATGTTTGGTACCGTGGAATCTTTACAGAGCATTCCTGTTCTCAGTAGAATCAGGGAAATGAACACCCTCTTCCGAGTAGAATCATTAATTGTTTGTAGATCCCTCTCCAGGATCACCAACTGTTTGCAAAACACCTTGGAAAATCAAGGAAGACTCACACAGCCCTTTTTTATCTATAGAATTATGTAATATTTGTAAGTCTCTTCCTAGGTATAAAATCATAAAGTGTTTACAGAGCACTCCCTGAGTATAGAATTTTAGGGTGTTTGATCAACTTTTCCTTCCTGTATATAGAATTATGAACTATTTTTGAGGAACACTCTTATATGTACAGAATCATGGAATGTTTGCAGAACCCCTTTTTGTGGCTTAAATCTTGTACTGTTTGCAGGACACCTGTTTCTATAAAATCATTGAATGTTTGCAGAGCCTCTTTGCTTATCATTATGGAATGTCTACAGAGCTTCCTCGTCTGTATAGACCCAAGGAATGTTAGCTGAACCCACTTCTTTTTTTTTTGGCTGTGTTGCGTCTTTGTTGCTGTGTGTGGGCTTTCTCTAGTTGTGGCGAGTGGGGGCTACTCTGTGTTGCGGTGCACGGGCTTCTCATTGCGGAGGCTTCTCGTTGTGGAGCATGGGCTCTAGGCATGCAGGCTTCAGTAGTTGCAGCACGTGGGCTCAGTAGTTGCAGCACATGGGCCCTAGAGTGCACGGGCTTCAGTAGTTGCAGTGCATGGGCTCAGTAGTTGCGGCGCGAGGTCTTCAGTAGTTGTGGCTCATGGCCTCTAGAGTGCAGGCTCAGTAGTTGTGGTGCACGGGCTGAGTTGCTCTGTGGCATGTGGGATCTTCCTGGACCAGGGATTGAACCCATGTCCCCTGCATTGTCAGGCGGATTCTTAACCACTGTGCCACGAGGGAAGCCCTGAACCCCCTTCTTCTGTGTAGAGTCATGGAATGTTGACTGAGCCCTGTACGGTGTAGAATCATGGAATGTTACTAAGCACGCTCCTCAGTATAGAACCTGAAATACTTATTCTCTATCCCCGCTTACATGTTGGAAAGAAGTAAGTGATACAAATGGTCATGGCCAGGTCATGGAGGGTCTTGAAGGTCAAATGAAGATTATGCTTTCTTCTATAAGCTATAGAGAGCCACCAAAGTTTTTGATAAGAAGAGTGACATGATGAAAATTATGTGCCAGGAAGTTTAATATACTGAAGGAAGTAAATGGGATAAGCTGAAGGGTGGTAGCTTAAAAAGTAATATTTCAAAACAAAGTAAAATTTAAGGTACTGATGGATTTTACTAAGTGCAATAATTTGTAGTAAATACTTCGATACAACAGAGACTCATTCTCTAGTGCAGGGGTTAGCAAACTACAACTCATGGGCCAAATCTGGCCTACTGCCTATCTTTGAAAATAAAGTTTTATTGGAACACAGCTGCATGTCTATGGCTGTTTTTGTGCTACACTAGCAGAATTAGGTGGTTGTGACAGATTGTATGGCCTGCAAAACTAAAAATAGTTGCTACCTGGCCCTTTACAAAAGAAGTTTACTTACCCATGCTCTAGTGGGGAAAGAAATACCTTGAAACATTTTTTAATGATTGGACTTTGAGGGGGAATTTTTTTGTTTTCTTACAGCAGACTCAGATGAATTCATAAACATTTTATTCATGCATTCGTTTAACCAATATTTGCCAAATATCTACCATGTGCCAGGCCTTGATTTAGGCACAAAGGGTGCAAAGATGAAAAAGAGACATTTTCTTGCCCTCAAGGAAATGTATAATCCAGTCATAACTGACGCATAACTTATATATTAAAAAAAACCCAGCTGTGTGACTTTGGGCAAGTTCCTTAATCCTTCTATACTTCAGTTTCTTCATCTGTGAATGAGGGTGGTGATAATACCTCCCTCAAGATGTTGCTGTAAGGCTTAAGTAAAACGCTTAGAACAGTGCCTGATGCAGCGTAAGTGCTATTTGCTTGTTTTATTATGTACACACGTGAAAATACACCCATATGTATGTACGTACACATAAAGCAGTGTAATTGGTGCTCTCACAGAGGTGTCTATGATTATTCTACATCAGAGAATTTTATGTCAGGATGTAGTTCAGGAAATAGAAACCACTCCAGGTACTTTAGTCAAAACAGGATTTGATACAGGATTTAGGTGCTTGCAAAGTCACCAGAAGGGGTGGAAGAGTGATCGGAGTGACCATTCTGGACTTCTCTCTCTTTTTTTTTTTTTTGGCCATGCTGTGTGGCATGTGGGATCTTAGTTCCTTGATCAGGGATCAAAACCGAGCCCCCTGCAGTGGAAGTGCAGAGTCCTAACCACTGGACTGCCAGGGAAGTCCCCATTTTGGACTTTTGATGTTAAGGTTCCTCCACTTTAAGGTTCCTTCTGGTCATGCTTCAGAAGTCACCAAACTGCTGCTGCTCCTGCCATCACCACTGCCACATCCTCCTGCCCCTCACCCTTCAAACTGGGGACTAGACGGAGGACTCGACTGCCAATGCTCCTCCCATCTTCCAGGACTGGCTGGTCAGGGCCCACAGCCACAGGAAGAGGACCACTGCCTCCCTCCCACCCTTCAGATCTCATGCAAATGCATGTAGTTGACAGAACTTAATTTACCACTGGCCTCCTTGCTGCAAGGGAGCCTGGGGAATGTCATTTTAAGCTTTTGAGCCTCTTCCAGTAGAAGGAGAGTGAAATGGAGGTCAAGAGCACCCATCTGAGTATCCAGACCAAGAATTCTGGGAGATATCACACTGGGGAAAAATATTTGAGCTGGGTCTTAAAGGATGAAGAGAAATGAGAACCCAGGGTTTCCAGGTAGCAGAAACTGAGTATGTAAAGTCATGAAAGCATAAAAAAAGCTTGGTATGGTCCACAAACGTCTATTGTTTTTGCCTACCCAGCATCTATTCCACTGGAGTAACTGCACCTTGGTCTCCCTTTGGGGAGTCACCCTTTCCACTATCAGTCAGGTAGTTCATATGAAGTTCCTCTTGCCCCCGGGGTCTGGGTGTAGGCATGTGACCAGGTCCAGCCAATCAGCACACTCCATTCCCTTAGTCCCTGATTGGTTCAGGGATGGCCATGTGACTGAAACCAAGCCAATGAGACTTGATCATGAACACTTTTTTTTTTTTTTTTTTTTGCGGTACGCTGGCCTCTCAGTGTTGTGGCCTCTCCCGTTGCGGAACACAGGCTCCGGACGTGCAGGCTCAGCGGCCATGGCTCACGGGCCTACCCGCTCCGCGGCATGTGGGATCTTCCCGGACCAGGGCAGGAACCCACGTCCCCTGCATCGGCAGGCAGACTCTCAACCACTGCGCCACCAGGGAAGCCCTGAACACTCTTTTTTTGGCAGGGATTCCTTAGCTGTGGGGACCACCTCCTTAGGGGGAGCAGGTGAATCTGATGAAGCCAACCCAAAGGAAAGCAGAGCTAAGATATGGAGAGAAATTGCGTGCTGATATTACATGAGCCCATGTAACCTTGCTTCAGGCCATTATAGTAATTTAAGGCAATAAATTTCATTTTTGTTTAAGCCAGTTTGAGTTGAAAGTCCTGACTGATACGTTATGTCAAGAGAGTAGTTTACTAGTACGAGAGCCACTACACTAAAGACTTTACAGCAGCATTATTCATAGCAGTCTCCAGCTAAAAACTGCACGAATGCCTGATAACAGTTGACTGGAAAATAAAATGTGGTATAGTCACACAATGGAATACTATTCAGCAATTAAAATGAGTGACTTACAACTTCACTCCTCAATATGACTGAATCTCACAAACATAATGCTGAACAAAAGAAGTCAGACATAAAAGAATATATGATTCTGTTTGTACAAAGTGAGTGCCAGGGACGTGCTTCTTGATGTGAGTGCTTGTTAAATGGGTATATTCAGTTCTAAATATTCAGTGAGCTATACACTTGTGATATGTGTATGTTTCTGTATGTATGTTATACTTCAATTAAAAATAAAACAAAACATAAAAAGTTCAGCAGGTAGAAAACTTGGTGTGGGGGTGGGGGAGTGGGGGGGCGGAAAGAATGGCAGGCTAGGACTAGATGGATCCAGGACTCAAGTTATGTCATCAGGACTCGATTTCTCTTTGTTGCTTGCATCAGTTTCTTTCCATGTGCCGGCTTCATCCCCAGGCTCCACATGTGGATAAAATGGCTGCCATTGCGTCAGCCTCACAACCTTTCATATTTATATCTAGCATGAAAGAGAAAGTTGGCTTCTCCAAAAGCACAAATTTAAATGTTTGGGAATTGAGTCTCATTAGCTCTGACTCGTCTACCCAACCCTGAATCAATTACTATTACTAGAGGAATACAATGTTCTGACTCGCCAGGCTGGCTCACCTAACAAGTCTGGAGGCAGAAATGGAGTCAACAACCTCGGAGAACCCCACAGACTGAAAGCAGAGGAGGAGGAAATTGGAACTATTGCAGATGTGAATGGAAGTTAAATATCTAAAAAAGTCCAATAAATATCTGGTACCTATACTTCTTCTCCTCCTCCTCTTCTTTCTTTTCTTAGCATTTTGAAAAATGCCTGGCACCTACTTTGGTAGATATAAATACTTGCTGAACGAGAGAATCACTTCCATCAGTTGATACTCCCTAGGAGCCACCTGGTCATGCCCTAGGCCTTCCTGTCCAGGATAGAAAAGATAGTGTCAGAATTTAGAAAAGGGATATAAGTCAGTCTTTTGACTGCAAAGCCATAGGTCTCTGTAGAATCAATGCTCTTGAAGGTCTTTTGCTAACTTTTTATGCCAGTTCCTCATATCTTACTCTCTTTCTTCGGAGGGGCTTCGTGGCAGAGGGACAGAGCCCTGGAAAAGTCTCATCATAGCAGCCATGGTTGAGGCAGGAAGTCCTTGTTCACTGCTGCAGACAGTGTAAATTGGCACACCATGTCAGAGGACAATTGGGAAACAGTCAGTTAAACAGAAGATGTGCATATCCTACTGCTCAGCAAATGCACTCTTGTATGCTTGTGCTCTGGAGAAACTTTTGCCCTGGTGCGCAGGATACATACAGAAGAGCACTGTTGTAGGTACTATTGCTGCGTAGCAAACCACCCCAGACTTAGTGGTGTAAACAAGAACCATTTTATTATGCTCATGGATTTGGAAAGGGCACAGTGAGGACTGCTTGCCTGGGGCTTCAGCTAGGAAGGCTTGAAGGTGGAGGATGACTTGACAGCTGGGGGCTAGACTGTTTAAAGGTTTGCTGTCTCACGTGTCTGGTGATTGATGCTGGCTGTCAGCTGGGACCTCTGCTGGGGCCTTGACCAGAGCACCTGGACGTGGCCTCTCCACGTGGCCTGGGCTTCCTCACAGTGTGGTGGCTAAAGGCTCTTAAGGTGGATGGTCCAACCAACAAGTCAGAAGCTGCATTTCCTCAGAAGTTGTGCATTGGCATTTCCACTACTTTTTATTGGCTATAAGTGATTCACAATCCCACCAGGTTCAAAGGGACAGGAATTAAAGTAAGTTCCAGAAGAACATGGGAATGGGAAATATTGTTGAGGCCATCTTTGTAAATGACATTATGCAAGAGATGTTCATTGCAGCAACGTTTGTACTGGGCCACCATCCCTCATCCAAACCCCTTTGGAGCCGGATATGTTTTGAAATTAAAAAAAAAAATCTCAGAATTTTGAAAGGTAACATGGTACATACACTGAATATTTATATAACACCCCTTGAGAGGAATGGGTCACCCTGTAAGTAAAAATCTAAATATTTTCTCAGTGGAACATATGATTATTCATATTAAGTATGATAAAGATTATAGATAGCTTTCTGTCTATTGAGGTCAAGTTTTGCCACCAAAGAAGTTCAGGTCAGGTCAGGTCTTAACTGCCAAATAAATTATGAAAAAGCATTTAGGTTTCAGATTTTTTAGATTTTGAATTGTGGCTAAGGATCTATGGACCAGTAATAGAAAAAAAAAAAAAAAGAAACAAATTAACATCATCAAGAAATGAATAAACCTCAGTTACATGTTTCATTGCGGCTATACCTTATAAAAATATATTGAGAGAAAGCATGACGCACGCATATGCGTCATGAAAGCATATACTCATGACGCAAGAGTATATTTGTGATCAGTTAAGATAAGCCAGGTTATGTTGTAGTAAAATAAACAGTAAAATCAGATGCTTAAAACCAAGTTTTATTTCTTGCTCATGCTATATGTTCATCACTGGCCTGATGGGCTCGGGGGAATTTTCTCCTCCCTTTGGGACTCAGCTGGTGGGGCAGCTGCTCTGTGGAACATTGATGGTCACTGTGGTAGAGGGATAAGAGGACACACCGGCTCTTAAAGCTGCTGGCAGGAAATGTTGTCTGTCACTTCTGCTCTGAGCCTCAGTTTCCTCTGAAAGGACTGCCTGGCTGGAGTTTACCAGGGTGAACATCACAGTCAATACTCAGTCAACAGGAGTTTCTGGCACCAGAAGTAATCAATGCCAAGTCTCCTGGGGCCTGGAAAGCAGTTATGACATGTCAACGACCTTTATCTACTCACTGCCTCTGGGAGTTTGAATTCAGATAGTCACTGCTTTGTAATATTATCACAATACTGGTGATTGGCATTTATGGATTGTGCAATGGCTTCCTCGGGGCAGGTGCCTGGAACAGGAGAGTTTGAGGGGTTGGGGAGGGCATAGTGTTATTTCTGACTTACTTCAGGCTCTGGATCCTTTTCTTCACGTGTTTTACTTGGGCTAGTCTGTAATTGAGTGTTGACAAGCATGTGAGGCCCAATTCATGCTCTCTTGGAATTTCTCAAGGGACCACCCCCCCCACACCTTTCTTTAGGCCACTCCTCTCCTCTAAAGCCTTCAAGGGCTCCCTATGGCCCACAGGAGAAAGTGTAAGAATAGGACAGCTCCCATTGATTGAGCGCCTGCTACATGCCAGACACTTTATAGGTACTATCTCTAGTCCTCACAGCAACCCCAGGAGGAAAAACTATGATCCACATTTTACAGATGTGGAAATGGAGGCTCAGAGAGGTGAAATGACTTGCCAAGGTCACAGAGCGAGAGTGAGGAAGAGGCAGGACTGGTTGGTCATCAGATCTTTCTGACTCTGGGGCCCCTACTGAGCTATAGGGTTAAGGCCCCTCTGATCTCACCCCATCCCTTTTCCGTTTCCTTGGAGGCACCAGCTGCTCCAGGCAGGCTGGCCTCCTCTCACTGCCCCTCGAGCAAGCATGTCTCACCTCCCTTTCAAAGGCCATCTAGAATCTCACAGGACACTTCCCCAGACTGCTGATCGTATGAGTCTTGCCCTCATCGCACTGTACCACAGTTACTCACTTTCCTGTCAGTCCTGCCAGTGGGCTGCAGGCACCTCCTCTCGGTCACATCTGCATTTGCCATGCCCAGATGTGCTCAATGCACATCTGCTATTCATTCAGCATTCCTTCAATAATTACTGAGCACCTGCTGTATGCCAGGCACAGTGCTAGATGCAAGGATTCAGCAGAGAATGAAACAAAATCCCTGACTGCATGGAGCTTATGTTCGATACAGGAAACAGAAAAGGAATAAATAAACACATACATGTATAATATAATGTCAGGGATGAAAAGTGACCTTGCTCTCATGCACAAAGGCAGAGGCACCTCTTCCCTCAGCTTCCAGAGCCCTCTGTTTCCTTGGCAGAGTCATAATTTTTGGCTCTGCCATTCAAGGTGGACTTCCTCCAGGCTTGGCTCTAGGCACTCCCTGTTATCCTCTGAATCAGCAGCCCACAGATGGTATTGAGGTGTGGTTTTAATTTGCATTTTTCAGAGGACAAATGAACGCAAGCAACTTTACGTGTGCTTATTGGCCACTTGCATTTCTTCTTCTATGAAATGTGTGTTCAAGCCTTTCCTTTTTTTTCCTTATTTGTTTGTTGGTCTTCATAAATCTGCATGTGTTTTCAACAATATTCTGGATATGAATTCTTTATCAGCCACATATTTCTAGTTCTTCTACTGTGCGGCCTATGCTTCCCCTTAAAGGTGTCTTTGGATGAAGAGAAATTCTTATTTTAATGTAGCCCAACTTATCAAAATTTTCCTTTTTGGCTGGTGTTTGATGAATCTTTGCCTACCCCAAGGACAGGAAGATATTCTTCTATGTTTTCATCTAAAAGCTTTTGTTTTTTTGTTTTATCGTTCGTATTTAGATTTACAATCCATCTTAAACTGATTTCGTGGATAGTGTGAGGTAGGAGTGATGTCTTTTTTTTTTTCCCATATGGAAGTCCAATTGACCCAGCACCAATTGTTTTGTTTCAATTAAACAAAACATTGAATGGTGGTGTATGGGTGTTTATGGTACCATTCTTTCAACTTCCCAATGGGTTTAAAAGTGTTTTAAATAACATATTGGGGGAGGGATGATGAAAAAAAAGGTAGAGGGACTATGGTAGATAAACAAATACTATGGAAATAATTTCAAATGCAATGTGTAAACCCTGATTTGATACTGTTAAAAAAAAAGCTATAAAAGACATTTTTTAAAGCAAAGGGTAAATTTGGGAATGGACTGGATATTACAGGTCATTGTGGTATGATTGTTCATTTTCTTAGGTGTGATAATGTTATTGTGGTTATGTAGGAGAATGTACTTTTTCTTAGGATTTCTGTGGAAGTATTGAAGCATGAAGTACCAATAAGGCAGCAACTAATTTAAATAATTCAGAAAAAAACTGTACATATGAATATAGATAGATAAATCTGAAAAAATAGGGAGAGGGGCAATATAGGGATGAAGGAGTGAGAGGTACAACCTATTAGATGTAAGATAGGCTCAAGGATGTATTGTATGACATAGGGAATATAGCCTATATTTTGTAATAACTGTAAATGGAAAGTAACATTTAAAAATTGTATAAAAAATTTAAAAAGCTGGAAAAATATCAATCCAAGTGGAGAGTGTACAGGTGCTCCTTGTACTAGTCTTTGAACTTTTCTGTATGTTTGAAAATATTTGTTAAAGACAGAGCTGGGCAGGAGGCGGGGGCCATTGTATGGTCCAAACAAAAGTAGTGGCAGGTCAGATTATTCCAGCTAGTTTGAGATTTCTGGTCTAAGGCCTCACCTCTGCTATCTCACTTACTCTGCATCACATCCCTATGGGGTAGGCAACACTGGGCCCATTTCACAGGTAATGAATAGAAGCTCAGAGGGTGAAGTGACTTGCTCAAGGTCACACAGCCAGTTGAGACCAAGCTAAGATTTGAACTCACATCTGCCTGAGTCAAAATTATTTGCTTTTCTTTTTTGTTGTTTAAGCCTCTTCTCTCCCATTCCATTTCCCAGGGGTGTTGGTCAGCTGAGAGCCTGTGTGCATGTATTACTCAAATTCTCACAAGAACCCGATGCAGTCATTACTAATAATACAGGCCATTTTACTGAGAGGCCGAGAGGTTAAGTAACTTGCTTAAGGTCACTCAGCTAAGAATGGAAGAGACAGGAACAGGGAACAATGAACAGGAACAAGGAACCAGGACAGTCTGGCTCTAGAGCCCGAATATAAAGAGTCAAAGAAACACCATAAAAAGATAAATCACTTCAGGAATACAAAGCAGGATTATTGCTGGTTCTCACAGAATCCCTGCAAAGTCCTTTCTTCTCCTGACTGCTATGGCATTCCAAGGGGACACTTGCCTCCCCAGTTCAGCTGGCAACTTCTTGAGTTGAGGCCGAGGCAGGTTCTATTGGCCCTCGCCTGAGTCTCTAGTCACTGCCTACTGCCATCAGAGGTCTTCTGGCCTGGGGCTGATCTTAAACCATTGTTTTGGATATGGCCGCACACCATCCTACGGAGCAGGGTACCGATTTGTCTGCAGGATGGAAATTAGGGTTCAGATGGAATGCTGAGGCACTTACAGCCTAATGGTCAAGGGTGCCTTGGGAGACAGGTCATTTTTTATTTAAGCCCTTATTGCAAGGCTTGGGTGGATTACTTCTCCATCTAGGAGCCTCAGTTTCCTCAGCTGTACAATAAGAATAATAAGAGCACACATCTCAGGCCTGTTGGGGTGATTTAATGAGGTAGGTAAAGCCCAGTGTCTCTCAAGGGCAAGTCTTCATATTGATAACTGTTATCATTAAGCTCCTTAGGAATCTTTGGGATATGGAAACTGCCCAGAGCTACAACCTCATCCCTGTTGCTCTCCCTGCCCCACTGGATTGTATCCATGCTGGCCTTGAGTTAAGCTGGGGTCAGATCAGGCTTTTTAACCTCAGGACCTTTGCATCTGATGTTCACTGTTTTATGTCACCCCTCAGTGAGGCCTTCCCTGACCACATTAGTCTGCCTCAAACATATTCTCCTGTTTTATTGTATTCATATCACTTATCAGTACCTGACATTATGAACTGATTTGTTTCTTTTTCTCCTCCCATTTGAATGTTATGTTCAAGAAGACAGATTTTGTCTGTTTTGTTCTATGTAGCATCCCCAGCGCCAAGAACGGTGTCTGGCATATGTCTGGCTTTCAATAAATGGTGAACTGAATGAATGAATGGAGGTGTATACCGAGCCCTCAAGCCTACAGTCCCTGCTCTTCTGTCGCAGTGGGTGGCCAGCCGAGTCAGACATTGCATACGGCCCCTTAGCTCCCAGGTTGGGGGCGTCCAAGAGCGGACCGACGGGCACTTGAGCGACGTTCCCCAAAAGCCAGGGCGGTGGCCGCGCCGGTAGAGGGGCTGTCAACATTTGGCGACTTTCCCTGCGGGCCGCTGCGCCGCCGCGGGGGCCAAACAGGGGATCGCTCTGTGAGCGCGCGCGTGCGGGTCTTTTGCGACGGTGCCCGGCGGCGCTAGCCCCGCCCAGCCCCGCCCCGCCCCGCCCCCGCGGCCCGCCCCGCCCCGCCCCGCCCCCGCCGCTGCGCTCTCTATCGGGCCGCTCAGGCCCCCGCCCGCTTCATGTGGCCCGGCCAGCGGCGGCGAGCGGCGGCTGGCGAGGCCCGGGAGGTGGCCGAGGCCCAGGCGGCGGCGGCGGCGGCGGCGGCGGCGGCCAAGGAGGCGGCGCACGGAGAGCGGCGGGAGCAGGCCCGGCCCGGCCCTCAAGCGGCCGCCTGGCTGCAGCATGCGCGTCCGCCGGGGGCTGCTGCGGCTGCCGCGCCGCTCGCTGCTCGCCGCGCTCTTCTTCTTCTCGCTCTCGTCCTCGCTGCTCTACTTCGTCTATGTGGCGCCCGGCATAGGTAGGAAGGGGGCCTGGGACCCCGGGGGTGCCTCTCTGGCCTCAAGGGGACCCCGGGAACCCCCGCCCCGCCCTGAGGGGACCCTGGCTTTCAGAAGACACCCGGCTGGGAGGCGACCCCGAGCCTGGCCCTCAGAAGACTACGGGGACTCCGGCCCGACCCTCGGGAGACCCCACGCCTGGCCCTCGGGGGGCTCCAGGACATTCCAGTACCCTGCACCCTGACGGGCTCCAGAACCCCCTCCCCCCGCCAGCCTCCCGCCCACCCCCTGCCCTCCTTTAACCCCTTCCCCGCGGGAACCCGACCATGCCTTCACACACACACATACACACACACACACACGCGCGCGCGCGCGCGCGCGTGGTGGGACGCCCCCTTTCTTGCCCTGGCCTCCCTAGAACCCCCACTTAACGCTCCTCGGCTCGAGAACTGGCGCTCTCCCTCCTCCGGGGTCTCCTCCAGCCCCGGTTCCGGGCATTCCGCGGCCCCCGAACCTCCGCGGCCCGCCCTCCCCTCCTCGCGGAGCCTCTGTGCTGGGGTCTCCAGGAGTCCCACCTTCCCGGTTCCCATCCATCCTTCCCCTCTCTTCTCCCTGGTGACTCCACCGTTTCCTGCTCTCCCTCCTACCCTTTCTTCCCTCGACTTTCCCTTGTTACATCCACCTTCAGGTCCTCCTCCCCAACACACACATTCTCCTCTTCCAAGCGGCCAGATCCCTTTCCTAGCAGGGTGGCATCCCCCACCCCCCAGGGAGGTCCACCCCCCCATTCAGTCTACGAACCCCTGAGCGTGCCACGCCTCCTCTCCATCCCCTCCCCCTGCCCCGCCTACCCCCAAGGGCACTCCCTGTCATCTCCGCTCCCTTATCTCCTATCCTTCCCCGAATCCTCACCACCCCCCTCTGGTCCTCAGGCACAGTTTCTTTCTGATTGAAGACTTGGGGAAGGGGTGCTGTCTGGGCTCTTCCTTTCTCCCCTTTCTTTCACTTCTGCCCTCTCCTAGCCTTGAGGGTAGAAGGCGGCCCTTCAGTAGTATCCTATGGGGCCGGGGGTGTGTACATTTAAATTGGTACTAGAGGAGGAGCTATGACAAGGGCCTTGGGGAAATGGTGCAGGTGGGAAGGAGCATGGAGAAAAGGTGGAATGGGGACTCATTCTTCTCAAAGGCATGTCCTTTAAAGGAAAGACAGCCCTGGAGAAACTGAACCCTGACCAAGCATAGGCTGTCTAAGAGCATAGAGCAGACATTTAGGACGTGAAGAAACATTAGAAGGAAATAACAGCATGAGGGTTAAGGTCAGAGGACATGGAGGTCAGATTTGGATTCTAATCGCTGCCCTTTATGACCTTGAGCAAGTGACTAAGCCTCACCTTTTCTCCTCTGTAAAATGGGGGTACTCATCCTAACCTCAGGGTTTTAAGGATGGAAGTAGATAAATTCCCTTTTAAAGCACTTATCATTGTACCTGATACTTAGAGAGTTTTCAAAAAAAAAAAAAAGCTATTATATGTAGGTTTCAAGAAAGAAGGGAGGGAGTAGATGGAAGGTATGTATTTGCCTGACTTGGCATCACCATGAGGCCCTAGAGAAAACCTCAGTTTAAGGTGAAAAATGATCAGAAAATGCTGTTGGGGGTGGGGCAAGGAGAGTAAATTTTGCTGTAAAAAGTCTGGATCATTTGGATGTTAGGAAAGGGTTGATGGTTTAACTCTAGGGAAATACCCTTTAGGATTGTAGTAATGATTAGTGCCATTCTCTGTTGACCTGTCAACACTGAACTAGCTGAATAGAGAAATTTCCAGATGGAGCCGGAGATTGTCTCCTGATTTTTTAAAAAAATAAATTTATTTATTTATTTATTTTTGGCTGTGTTGGGTCTTCATTACTGCGCTTGGGCTTTCTCTAGTTGCGTCAAGCGGGCTTCTCACTGCGGTGTCTTCTCTTGCTGCAGAGCACGGGCTCTTGGCGTGCGGGCTTCAGTAGTTGTGGCACGCAGGCTCAGTAGTTGTGTCTCGTGGGCTCCAGAGAGCAGGCTCAGTAGTTGTGGCACACAGGCTTAGTTGCTCTGCGGCATGTGGGATCTTCCCAGACCAGGGCTTGAACCCATGTCCTCTACATTGGCAGGCGGATTCTTAACCACTGCACCACCAGGGTAGTCCTCTCCTGATTGTTTTTTTTAAAGAGCATATTTCATTTGATGGCTAATATTGATGATTTGTAGTACAAACTAGACCTAGTTTGTACTACAAAGATAGAACAGGTAATATCCTACTGCCGTAACATTTTATGAAATGTCTTAGGAAAAACATCCCTCTGGGAAGGTGTTGTATGTGGCCTGATGGATCGGATGAGGGGATAGGAGTCTGGGCAGAATAAGAACAGGTGAGTAATTAGTGGAATTAATTGAGAAAAGAGTTCATTAGCATATTGGATATTAGGCTAATAAAAATGGGTGTGAAATGCTGGATTTGAACCTAGAGGCAGTCTTGAAGCCATAACCCCTTTTGTGAAAGTGATGGGTTTTTTCTGGTGTGGGCACATAAATAAGCTATGTCAAAATGGAAAAATATATCCCACTGGGATAGTAATCACCCTCTTGATTAGAAAGATTAGAAGCCAGATTCTAAAACAGAAATGGAACGTAACAACTTAATTAAAACTCTTCAGCAGTAGATTTTTAGGTCAGTGGAACCCCAGTGAAAGGCAATGGGCTTGGGGCTTCCCTGGTGGTGCAGTGGTTAAGAATCCGCCTGCCAATGCAGGGGACATGGGTTTGATCCCTGGTCTGGGAAGATCCCACATGCTGCGGAGCAGCTAAGCCTGTGTGCCACAACTACTGAGCCTGTGCTCTAGAGCCCGCGAGCCACAACTACTGAAGCCTGCGCACCTAGAGCCTGTGCTCTGCAACAAGAGAAGCCACCGCAATGAGAAGCCCCGCACCGCAACGAAGAGTAGCCCCCACTCCTGCAACTAGAGAAAGCCCGCGCGTAGCAACGAAGACCCAACGCAGCCAAAAATAAATAAATTAAATAAGTAAATTAAAAAAAATAATAAAGCAATGGGCTTCTACCACACTTAGATTCCTACATCACTGATAACTGAGAAAGATGCAAAGCACTTAAATATTCACTAATTTCTTCTTAAATGTGGGTCTTCTAAAGGGCAGATCTACTTAAGATTCAATTCTGTTAGTTGGAAAGGGGAGTGGTGGGAAGGATGTGAAGTGGTTTTAGAAGGATACATTGAGCAGTTTGGTGATTTTATTTATCTTGGCTTTCCTGTTTAGGAGCTTAATTTTTTAAATAATCAGCTTTGGACAGAGGGTGGCAAATCTTTTCTAAAAGTTAAGGCAGTCTAGAGAAATAGAAGGTTTTATATGCCTTGGATTATGAAGACCTTATTTGAGACAATTGTTAAAATGAGCTTAGACAATAATACTGGGTTGAACCACATGAAATTTCCATTTTTTGCAGGTCAAAACCAGTTGTATATTGGCAGTTTGATATAGCTCAATCTAATACATTTCCAAATAATGACAATCCTGTTTTCTGGCATAACGGGAAGTGTCAGACTTGTATTTCCTTCCAGGTTTAATATTTTTCCAGTCCTGCTTTTGATTTACTTTGTATACCCTGTGGCCACGCTGTGCTCTAGGGCTAAAGAGAAATCATCAACCCGAGAGTGTGTTACAGCTATATTTGGAATTATGTAGACTTGAATTTGAGATATGAGAAAAACCATGTTAGTTTTAAATGTTTTAAAGCTGCTCATGTGTAATATAGCCCAGCTACAATTTCAACCTAACTATTGTTGGTATTTTTGAGATCTAATGCTAGCTCTTAATGTTAGTGTCCCATAGTCTAACAGCAAAGGGAAATTTTCCTGGACTTGAGGGTCATCTGAAATGGAGGTAGTGGTACCATTTGGCTTAGAAAATTGGGTGTGAGGAATATTACTAAATCTGACTATAATGTGTTTGTAACAAATACAAAGTGCGCTTAGCTACTTAAATAAACCCCTGCCAATCCAGTTAAGTAATTTAAAAATATGACTTCATTGGCCATTATGTTTTTGTTATTAAATCAAAAGTAGTGTTTTATATCAGCAGTTTAAAAGTAGAAATGAAAAGGATGGGGCAGAAAGTGTGAGGGAGGTGGTGGATTTGAAAAAGGAAGAGGAAGGGAATATGGTTATAAAAATGCATACGTGGGCTTCCCTGGTGGCGCAGTGGTTGAGAGTCTGCCTGCTGATGCAGGGGACACGGGTTCGTGCCCCGGTCTGGGAAGGTCCCACATGCCACGGAGCAGCTAGGCCCGTGAGCCATGGCCTCTGAGCCTGCGCGTCCGGAGCCTGTGCTCCACAACGGGAGAGGCCACAACAGTGAGAGGCCCGCGTTACCACACACACACACACAAAAAAATGCATACGTGCCTCTTCTCTGAAGCACCCTGCCCTCCACAGCCTGAGTGATTATCATTTATTTCATCACTTGTTTTACCTGCACTGTTGAAATATCCCTATTCCTTTCAGGGTTCCGAAGAGAACTTTGAACTTATTTATGATCCTTTAACTTAAAAAAAAAAAAAAAATCTAAGAGCTCCGAGTACCTCCATGTTCCAGTCTGACCAGGTCTTTTAGAAGATAAGAGAAGTGAACTATTTACGGATGGACATACATTTGAAGGGCTGATTTTAAAAATCTTATTAACTTTATGGTGCTGTCACATGGCAAGGTTGTATAGAGGTTACTGACCTTTGCAAATTGTTTAGTTACTGATTTTGAGAGAGATGCCCGTGCATGGTTAGAGGCAGTAGTCTATATACTGGTGAAATTTTATTAAAGTTCCACTATTTAAATTAATTTTTCTTTTGTCTTGATTATTGAGGAAAGGAAATGGGGAATGATTTTTCCCTTTTGGCCTGCTTAGTTCCAAGAAAAGTTTGATTCATGGCTGGCTTTTGGAAGACAGGAATCAGTAATTCTAATCCCACCTGATTTGACCAAATGACCTTGAGCAAATCACTTGATTCTCTGATATTATACTTGGCCAGAAAACAAAGCTGCTTGAAAAACTAGAACTGCATCTTAGCCAAACTTTTAGTAAGAAGTTTTTTTTTTTTTATCTTTATTGGAGTATAATTGCTTTACAATGGTGTGTTAGTTTCTGCTTTATAACGAAGTGAATCAGTTATACATATACATATGTTCCCTTCCCTCTTGTGTCTCCCTCCCTCCCACCCTCCCTATCCCACCCCTCTAGGTGGTCACAGAGCACCGAGTTGATCTCCCTGTGCTATGCGGCTGCTTCCCACTAGCTATCTTTTTTTTTTTTTTGCGGTACGCGAGCCTCTCACTGTTGTGGCCTCTCCCGTTGCGGAGCACAGGCTCCGGACACGCAGGCTCAGTGGTCATGGCTCACGGGCCCACCCGCTCCGCGGCATGTGGGATCTTCCTGGACCGGGGCACGAACCTGCGTCCCCTGCATCGGCAGGCGGACTCTCAACCACTGCGCCACCAGGGAAGCCCTAGCTATCTATTTTGCATTTGGTAGTGTATATATGTCCATGCCACTCTCTCGCTTTGTCACAGCTTACCCTTCCCCGTCCCCATATCGTCAAGTCCATTCTCTAGTAGGTCTGTGTCTTTATTCCTGTCTTACTCCTAGGTTCTTCATGACATTTTTTTCCCTTAAATTCCATATATATGTGTTAGCATAGTCAGAAGTTTTTATGTATAGAAAGTTGATAATTCATTCACATCCTATGCAAATTTTGGACCTAAGATTTTAGATAAGATACATGTTTTAAATAACTGAATGCAACTTTCTCTAATAACCCCAGGAAAATTTCAGATTCCCCCCTTGTTTTAAATATATATATATGTGTATATATATATATATATATTTATTTTTTTTTTTGGGTTGCGTTGGGTCTTTGTTGCTGCGCGGGGGCTTTCTCTAGTTGCGGCGAGCGGGGGCTACTGTTCGTTGTGGTGCGCGGGCTTCTCATTGCAGTGGCTTCTCTTGTTGCGGAGCACGGGCTCTAGGCGCGCAGGCTCGGTAATTGTGGTAGTTGTGGCTCATGGGCTTAGTTGCTCCGCGGCATGTGGGATCTTCCCAGGCCAGGGCTCAAACCCGTGTCCCCTGCATTTGGCAGGCGGATTCTTAACCACTGTGCCACCAGGGAAGTCCCATCCCCCCCCCCCTTGTTAAGTGTAGTATGAAAACAGCCTTTTTGTTGTTGTTCCTCACATGAAAGTGTCCTCTAAATGCTTCAGTGCACTTAGTTTCTGAGCTTTTCTGGAGTGAAATACGTCATATTGTGAATGTGGGTTATTTTATTTTAGAAAATTAAAAAGCCTTCCCCTGTTTAAGGACCCCCTTCTCCCCACGTGTGCCTGTACAGACTCACTCACTCACTCAGATGTTTCCTTTGAGTATTGCATCGTGTCAGTCTTCTTAGAAGGAAACCATATTTGGAGAACAGATTGAAGTTATAAAACTAAACAGCACCACTTTTGACCAGTATTTTGGTGATGTTTTATGTCCTTTCTGCCGCAGTTTGCTATGTCGGAAACAAAGTCTTGGGTTTGGAATTGAAGTCTCTTAACAATGAAAATGGTCTTGGACAGTCTTTGGAAGCAGCCGTTCGGCCAGTATCAGTTGTTGTTCCAGGGCATCGCTACTCTAGCCAGTAGATAATTCTGCTCCCAACCCTGACATTTTCCCCCAGAGCTTGACAGGCCAGTGAGAGCAGCGTATAACATCGCCAGGAAGGAGGGTCTTCTTGTGTTGCCATGACTCTTTAGAGCTCTTTAAGAGAGGAGAAAGCCGTAGAAGCCAAAGTGCTACTGACTTACTTGCTTCCCTAATTTTGCAGCGTTTTAGATCATGGAAGATACGTTGTACACATCCAACTATATAAGCAAACAGAACTTTAGTAAGCAAGAAGTAGGCAATGTGATGCTGCAAAGGCCTGTCAAAGAACTAGAGAAAACTAGTGGTTAACATTGGTCAAGATAAAGGTTAATCAGAAGCAAACAGATTGGGTGTTGGCTTAGAAGAAGTTAAAGGAGTTATCGTGAGAAGAGGCAGGCCTGTGTGTACTATTAGTGAAAGGACAGTTATTCTTTAGTTTCTAATACTAGCTAAATAAGAGTATGCCTTCCTTTGCACACTGTGTATTTTTGTAGAAAGCTGTGAGAAAATTAAAGGAATTTAAGATCTGTGGGTCAATAATAATCCAGTATTTGAGCGTCTTCCTGTCATGTTACCAGCTATGGGAGATATTTGGATCCTAGACTTTTGACTGCTGCTTTCATTTTACAGATGATTGTATAAGCCCAGGTTGAGTCATTAACTTGCCCAAAGTTGAGAATTACAAAATAGCTGTAAAAATAAATAAATAAGATAAAATACCTCTGCAGCATATACTATATGGTTGAAAATACAAGATTAATCGTAAGAAATAACTAGAGAAAATAGTATGTAGTCAATTGCTGACTTGTATGATACTGGTCCTTAATGAGGTGAGAGATTCGGACACAGGCACTCATTCCTTTATTCAATAGGTAGTTGTTTTGGAGTGCCTCCTCTTGTCAGATACTCTTTTGGGTATCGGGCAATCTAGAAATGAGTAAGGCAGAATGTTTCTGCCATCCTGGTGATTTCATTCTAGTGGGACGTTTTTGCCCTTTGTGGTGTTTTAATTCTGATGGGGAGACAGCCAATATACAATATAATTTCAGACAGTGGTAGGAGTGACTGAGGGTCCATTTATTTATTTATTTATTTATTTATATTATTTTATTTATTTATTTTTGGCTGTGTTGGGTCTTTGTGGCCGCGCACTGGCTTCCTCTAGTTCTGGCGAGTGGGGGCTACTCTTCGTAGTGGTGCGCGGGCTTCTCATTGCGGTGGCTTCTCTTGTTGTGGAGCATGGGCTCTAGGTGCGCGGGCTTCAGTAGTTGTGGTGCATGGGCTCAGTAGTTGCGGCACGCAGGCCCTAGAGCACATGGGCTTCAGTAGTTGTGGTGTGCAGGCTCAGTAGTTGGGGCCCTCACGGGCTTAGTTGTTCCACGGCATGTGGGACCTTCCCAGACCAGGGCTCAAACCCGTGTCCCCTGCATTTGCAGGCAGATTCTCAACCACTGCGCCACCAGGGTAGTCCCTGAGGGTCTGTTTTAGACAGGGTGGTTAGGGAAGGCTTCATTAATGAGGTGATATTTGACTTGAAGGGGTAGAACAGGTCACAGGTCTGGGGACTGGGATGGTGATGGGCGTGTCAAGCATACGTGAAGGTCTTGAGGCAGAAATGCACTTGAGGGAAGGTTGACTGGATTTTTATAAGTGAGAAATGGTAGGAAATGAGCTTAGAAAGATGGTAGGGGTCAGGCCTTGTAGGACCCTATAGGCCATGGTAAGGGCTGTAGGATAGGAGTGAACATTAACTTAGAAATCAGCCAGATCTGGGTTTGAATCAACTCTGACTGAGCGGGCACACTATTTTCAATTTTCTTATCTGCCCAGTGGAGGATACCATCTTTCTCAGGGTCGTTGTGAGAATTGAGTGGAATATGCCTTTAAGAGGGCTTAGCACAGAGCTTGACACAAAGCTCCATATGTTAATAATTATTATTTATAACCATAGGAGATGTCCTCTTGGCCTAATGCTAGTGCTAAACTGAGAGGAGGATTGAGCTCCAGTCCAGCTTTACCAATAACTAGATGGAAACCTTTACTTCAGTTTTCTCATCTGTAAAATAAAGCAATGGACTAAAGTACAGATTCTAGGGTCGCTCTCAGATCTGAAGTTCCATGATTCTGAGCAAGTGTGAGTTGAACCTTGAAGGAGAAGAAGGAATAATGAGTTCTGTCAAGTAAAGACACCCCATTAAAAAAAATTCAGATCTCCCATTCACTTAGTTTCCCACCTTTAGTGAAATACTGAGCCATGGATTCTGTGAAGTGTCAGTGTATAACCATCAGACTTAACAGTTTCACTCTGTAGGGTGAATGGAGAAATTCAGACTGTGCAATGCTATTGTTTGAGGACATTTGCCCTAAAAATGAGGCAGACGTAGAATGTCTGCCCTGAAGTCTGTCTTTGAAATCATTGTGTCAAAGAAAAAACAACAAAAAGAAGTTTGTGTTGTCTTGGTCAAAGGAAGAATACTAAAAGAATTTTATGGAAATATCTTTGGGATGTTAAGACTTTTTTTTTTTCCTCTTTTCTCTGCTTTTTGTCCCCTGGGTAATCCTTTTAAGTTTTAATCTGCTAAATCAGTCTTTACCTCTAGCCTCACACTTTTGCTTTTAAGCATGAAATAGAGCCCTGGACTCATTAGCTCCTGCCCCATCTTCATTCCTCTAGGTAATTGGATGTTAAATGAGAAATGAATATTACATTTTGACCCAGTAATTCTTTTTTTATTTTAACATCTTTATTGGAATATAATTGCTTTACAATGGTGTGTTAGTTTCTGGTTTATAACAAAGTGAATCAGCTATACATATACACATATCCCCATATCTCCTCCCTCTTGCCTCTCCCTCCCACCCTCCCTAACCCACCCATCTAGGTGGTCACAAAGCACCGAATTGATCTCCCTCATCTCGCTGTGCTATGCGGCTGCTTCTCACTAGCTATTTTACATTTGGTAGTATATGTATGTCCATGCCACTCTCTCACTTCATTGCAGCTTACCCTTCCCCCTCCCTGTGTCCTCAAGTCCATTCTCTACGTCTGCATCTTTATTCCTGTCCTGCCCCTAGGTTCTTCAGAACCTTTTTTTTTTTTTTTAGATTCCATATATATGTGTTAGCGTACGGTATTTATTTTTCTCTTTCTGACTTACTTCACTCTGTATGACAGTCTCTAGGTCCATCCACCTCACTATAAATAACTCAATTTCACTTCTTTTTATGACTGAGTAATATTCCATTGTATATATGTGCCACATCTTTTTTATCCGTTCATCTGTCGATGGACACTTCGGTTGCTTCCATGTCCTGGCTATTGTAAATAGAGCTGCAATGAACATCGTGGTACATGACTCTTTTTGAATTATGGTTTTCTCACGGTACAGTAATTCTTTTTAATATTGTGGCTTATATAGAAGAGCATTCATACCTCCTCTACTGATCCCATGAATCCAGTGTTTTCCCAAGCCTGGGAATCACATTGAATAATTTAAAGTGCTGTCTCTTCTTAGATTCCCTCCCCCCACCCCTTTTGTTAGTTTGAGTAATTATTAGACTATAAGTATTGTTCCGCCTCCTTCCCAGGTTACAAAGATAGCCAGGTACTTTGCAATGACTAGAAGGGAAGCTGGGCATTGTTTCTGAGGTACCTTAGTTACCATCATCAATTATGAACAGTTCTCTGAGGCTTATTAGTGGCATAATTATGATTATGAAAAATGTTGTGGAGTGACACGTACAGGGAAGTGTAGATTGTAGGAAAGCTCAGTGTTGTGTTTTAAAACTTAAATTAGAGGTGTGCTAGTGAGCACAGCTGTTTATTATTTTTATTAAAGAGCTGTAAAACATTTAAATACCAGTAAAGAGGGAACTTTTTTCACCATCTAAAAGTGTGATTAATAGTCATTTAAACTTTTTGCTTAACTCTCGTGTGTTGAACAACTGTATGCTTGGAAAAATGGAAAAGCAGGAGTATTTCTTTTACTCGTAGAACTAGTTGCCCCGTTTTGAGGAGTTGTGCTTTTAGGCACTAAGCCTAAATTATACTCATGATTGTAGTGTATGTGTTTTCAGATTGGTAGACCATTGGCTTTTGAAGGCTAGAAAATAGTATTTTCCTAAATGCTGTGTTGGGGTCATGTTTGTGTAGTTAAAAAAAAAATCCTTTCTTCCATTGCAGAAAAATGAAAACATTGCCAACTTAGGGAAGTTAAACCAGATGGATCAGAGATGATAGTAGACTGACTTTAGGGTTCTTGATGTACTTATTATGAATCTTTATATTTTAAATAAAACCATTTAATCGTTTAACTTTTAAAGAAAAACTCATTTTATCCATATCATCATAATCTATAGAGTAATGATAGGGGAGTTCTCTGCGTTGTAATGTCCTTTTGCCTAGCACGTTATATGCACTTAAATATTTATTGAAATGAATGAAGAAACTATTGCCTGGTCAAGCTAGCCTCTTTGTTGTTGGATTGCATTTAATCTGGGGGAAGGATTGCTTCTTCTGTTAATCCTGATTTTGAAGTGATTTTGAATTCATTTTGCCCAAAACTACTTTGTCTTTTTTTCCCCTATTTCTTTGTGGTAAAATATTTATAGCATGAAATTTGCCATGTATTTTGGTAATTTAAATGTGCAACTCAGTGGCATTAATTACATTCACAATGTTTTGCAACCATTACAGCTATTTCCAAAAATTTCTTTTGCCCCAAACAGAAAGTGTCTTCCCATTAAGCAGTAACTCCCCATCCATCACCCGCCCCCCAACAACTGCTAATCTACTTTCCATCCTGTAAGTTTGACTGCTCTAGGTACCTCATATAAGTGTAATCATACAATGTTTGTCCTTTTGTGTCTGCTCTATTTCACTTAGCAAAATGTTTCCAGGGTTCATTCATGTCATAGCATGTGTCAGAACTGTATTCTTTTTATGGATGAATAATATTCTATCTTGTATATACCACACTTTTTCTCATCTGTTGATGAACACTTGAGTTGCTTCTACCTTTTGGCTGTTGTAAATAGTGCTGCTGTGAATGTTGGCATACAATTATCTGTTTGAGTCCCTGCTTTCAATTCTTTGGGTATTTACCTGGAAGTGGAATTGCTAGGTCATATGGTAATTCTGTTTAATTTTTTGAGGAATTGCCAGACTTTCCACAGTGGCTGCACCATTTTACATTCTCACCAGCAACATATTCCACATCCTTGCAGCCAACACTTATTTTCTGAGTGTGTGTGTTTTTTTTAAAGTGTAGGCATCCTCGTAGGTGTGAAATGGTAGCTCATTGTGGTCTTGGTTTGCATTTCCTTAATGACTAATGAGGTGGAGCATATTTTCATATGTTTATTGGCTATTTGTGTATCTTGTTTAGAGAACTGTCTATTCAGGTTCCTTTGCCCTTTTTAAATTGGATTGTCGTTGTTAAGAGATCTTTATATTTTTTGAATATTAAACCACTACCAGATATATATGATTTGCAAGTATTTTCTCCCATCCTATGGGTTGTCTTTTCACTCTCTTGGTAGGGTCCTTTGATGCGCAAAAGCTTTTGACTTTAACGAGGTTCAATTTATTTATATTTTTCTTTTGTTTGTACTTTTTTTTTTTGCTGTACGCGGGCCTCTCACTGTTGTGGCCTCTCCGTTGCGGAGCACAGGCTCCGGATGCGCAGGCTCAGTGGCCATGGCTCACGGGCCCAGCCGCTCCGCAGCATGTGGGATCTTCCCGGACTAGGGCACCAACCCGTGTCCCCTGCATCGGCAGGCGGACTCTCAACCACTGCGCCACCAGGGAAGCCCCTTTTGTTTGTACTTTAAAAAATATACTACTTGGTAAGTTTTTGACTGAACTTTTGCTCCCTACATTGTAGTCGTTTACTTTTTCTGCCCGTGAAAGTTTTCCCTAAGTTACTGATAGGCATATCTTACACAAGCTATTATTGAGCTGATTTCTGAGAAGCAGGAGGCAAGGTTTTTTGGTTTATCTTTCTCTTACTTGTTTAAGTTTGATGCTGGTTTCTTGATTTCTTTTTTTAAAAATTTATTTATTTATTTTTGGCTGCATTGGGTTTTCGTTCCTGTGCACCAGCTTTCTCTAGTTGCGGGGAGTGGGGGCTACTCTTCGTTGTGGCTCGCGGGGCTTCAGTAGTTGTGGCTTGTGAGCTCAGTAGTTGTGGCTCACGAGCTCTAGAGCACAGGCTCAGTAGTTGTGGCACACGGGCTTAGTTGCTTCGCAGCATGTGGGATCTTCCTGGACCAGGGCTCGAACCCGTGTCCCCTGCGTTGGCAGGTAGATTCTTAACCACTGAGCCACCGGCGAAGCCCTGATTCTTGGTCTTTAAAATGGTTACTCTCTTTGCCAAACTTGACATGCTCTGCAGATGCCATTAAATATTTCAAGTGTTTGAAGAGTCCAAATCTTATTGATGTCTTTGTTGATTATTTTGTTCAGTAGGACTGAAATGTAACTTAAATTTAAATGTTTTCTGTTTCTAATTGCAGTTCTCTGAAAGTCCACGTAAGACAGGGCCAGAAGTTGGCACACCAAATTTTTGTTGGGGACAATACAGTTTACTGATTAAACATATGATATAGAAGAGAAATGTAGAAAATATTATAGATTGATGAATATGTCCATGAAACACTGGACTTATTTTTTTTTTCCATACAGAAATGAAAGTATACGATGATTTTGAAGATAGGGAAAAGTATATATCACTTGGCATTTTGTTAGCCTCAAATCTCCATTAACCAGCACCTTTTATGTTTTGCTGTTTAATCAGTGGTGATACTTAGAACGTAGACCCGGATGCATGACTTTGAGTTTGGTGTTAAGTATGATTTTTTTCCTTCTGATTGTTTGAAACAGAGCACTCTGTTTCCCCTACCTCCCCAGGCCGCCACAGGCACAGGATGGCAGGTAGAGATGAGGAACAGCTTTGCTGAGATGGTGCCTGGCTGACTAGGAGGTGTGTGATGTGAACACAGGATTTGTTTTTTCCCTTTATAACATTTTTTAATTTTTTAAAATTATTTTATAACATTTTCCCTTTATAACATTATCAGAAAGTGAAGAGAACGTTAAAGAACGAGGAAACAGAAAAGTCTAACGTGTAAAAACCTGCTGGACTTCTGCATCTGTGACATGGTAAAATTTGGCACTTTGATTTTTTTTTTTTTCCTGGTATCAGCTGAATTTCAAATGTATTTATCTAAATGTGAGTGATAATGGTAGTGATTAAAGACAGGTGGGTACTTAGAAAATGTTTGTGCTTTGGGGCCTGTGATAAAAGAAAAGATTTACAGACTTGCCTTTGCATTTGCCTGTTTTGGCTGTTTTCTTAGAGCTAACTTAATCTTTATGTGTTAAACCCTTAGAGTGTGCTAGGTTTGGGGGTACAGTGATGGATGATGTGGACACCGTACCTCTGTTATTTTTTAAGTCTTCAGCAAGGGAGCATGGCTTCATTTTAGTAAAAAATTTTCAGAATTTTGAGTGATTTTATATCCCCAGAAGATGTGTTTAATTGAGGGTCAGTTCAGTTGATGTTAACGTGCCTTAATTGCCAGGAATAACAGTGAATGTATTTTAATTGTAGACATTTAAGACAGCAAAAAAATTTTAAAGAAATTCTTGAAGAGTCATTTAGTTTAATTTTTTACCCCACTGGGCCCATTGGCTGTACATGTTCTTGGTGGTATTCATATTTACATGAATGTTTTTGCTGTTTATCTCCTGAACAGAGTCATGGCAATGGTGGTGAACAGTGACCTGAAGTTTCTTAGTAACATAGATGCTCTCTGGACCAGTGGCGGAAGGATGCATTTAGATGCCGAGGCCTCTTCCCTTCTACCTGGAAGAGTATCTGTCTTAGAATAGAGGTCTGGCACTGAGCAGGTGCTCAGAGAGCATTTGTCAGACAGGATCAGTCTGTCTTCTACCCTTCAGTGGCTTTCATTGCTTTTAGGATAAAGTTCAGATTACTTATTGTAGTTTATAAGAATTTTTGTGATCTGACCTCTACCTCCCTCTCCAGCTTCATTTATGCCACTTCTCTACCTCCAGACACATGGGCCTCCCCACCTGGTTTCCAGCATAGACTAGGCTCTATCCTTAAGCTTTTCACTAGCTAACTCAAATATCCCTGCCCATCCTCAGACCTCTAAATCAGTGGCAAATGCATGGGCCTCATTTCTTTTTTTTTTTTGCGGGCCTCTCACTGCTGTGGCCTCTCCCGTTGCGGAGCACAGGCTCCGGACGCGCAGGCTCAGTGGCCATGGCTCATGGGCCCAGCCGCACCGTGGCATGTGGGATCTTCCCGGACCGGGACACGAACCCGTGTCCCCTGCATCGGCAGGCGGACTCAACCACTGCGCCACCAGGGAAGCCCCAAGGGCCTCATTTCTTGTTCATTGTTGTATCCCTGCCTGGAACGCTGGTCTGGCACACTGTAGGTGCTCAATGAATATTTATTTGTTAAATCAGGGAAGTAAGGTGGAGGTGGACAGATCTGAGGTCCTGAAAAGTACAACTAGCCAATTCCCTGCTCATTTGGGTATGTTGAAGGTTGCTGTGCTAACTGCTAGGACTTCAAGGTGAAGAACTAAAAAGGATCAAATAAAAACACAATGGATTTGTAAAAATATTAATTGTAATTGAAAGTATGATTCCTAGCTCAGTCTCAGATTAATTATGTCCAATCCAGTCAGATGTTTGGTTTTGTGGGGGCCTGGTTTGGTGGGCAGATGACAAGTAGGAATTTTAAAGTTTTACCCATTTAAGATTCAACATGGATTTTAACCCTTTTAAGTGCTTTTTGTATCTTACATAGTATGTGTATGATAATGCTTTGAAATTGCAGATCACAAATGAATGTATTAATGGTTAGTCTTGTTCCTCAACTTGAAATCTAGATGAAAAAATTGATAAACAAGGAATTCCCTGGCAGTTCAGTGGTTAGGACTCGGGGCTTTCACTGCTGTGGGCCCAGGTTCAATACCTGGTTGGGGAACTAAGATCCTACAAGCCGTGTGGGGTGGCCAAAAAAATAAATAAATAAAAATAAAATAAAAATTAATAAACATGAAAACCCTCAGTCCTGATTTAGGGAGAAGTAGGTACCAGTTCTTATATATTGCTAGGAACATTGTTTCTAATTTTTAATTAGACACATATTTAGGTTAATGGTTTTGGTGTTTTCAAATTTATGATAAAAGCTATACTTTTATGTCTTGAATATGCTTGTCAGTCTTTAATTTGAGAGGTAGTCTTTGCCTAGGAAATGAGAAATTGTTGTATATTTTACTTCTTCCAAAGAGCAAAGAGGAAGAAACAAATTCTGGAATTGGAAGTCCATATGGATGGTATGGAAAGTAAGTCTGTTATTCATAAACAGCTAGTCTCTTGTGCTCTACGCTGTTGGATGGAAGGTGGAAATAACCTTGCCTCTGTTGCTGAGATTATTTTTGAGCTGACTCGTGCTAGGCTGGCACCCATCAATTGCTTTGTCTGGAAGGGACAACTGGAATCCTTCATTTTGTGTATGTGTGTGTGAATGTGAGTGGGAGGAAGTGAAATGTTTGGTTTTGGTATTGGCTTGATTTTTCTGTTTCATTGTTGACTTGGCATGCCTGGCTTTTTCATTCTGCTTTTAAGTATTCAGAAATCTTAAGATATGTGTGAATTAGAAGATTTGGATTTATTTGAATTTCATTTGGCACTATGGGAAATTAGCTTTAGGTAAGAGCTACTTTTTGGGTTGGCTTTATGTTAAAGATAATTTTTTCCCTTAATTATTTTATTTTATTATAGAAAATTTCAAACACAAAAGTAGAGTGAATAGTATACTGGACTCCCATGAACAAAGGTATTTTGATATGACCTTTATATTTGTGAAAAATATAAATGTGAAAGGGCACAAAGACAGCCCCCATTCCCCCCACAAAACAAAACAAAAGTACAAGCTTAGGCTAATTAATAACCTGTATTTTTAAAACCTTTGGATAATTGGATTTCATTTTTGTTCAGATGTTTTGCTGATCCATTTACCTCAATGAGAGTTTCTTAATATGTCAAAAGGGAAGACTAAAAGTATATAAACATAGGCTTATTGTGAGGATTAAAGGAGAGAGTATTTGTCAGATGTTTCCATGGCTTGGTACCAGTTAGATGCTCAACAGGTAAATGTCTCCTTGCCCTTTCACAGTTCCTCAATCACAGTGCTCAGTTGGAGTAGAGAGGGGAAGGGACACGTGGATGAACTGGTACACGGTAGAGAGTTGATTACGGTGAAGTTTCCAGAGGATTTATTTATTTTTTCTATTACCCTGTCCTTCATTTGAACCCTTGAAGTTTAGAGCTGGAAAAACAAGGGTCAGATGTTTGCCAAGAATAAACCTTTCTGTACTGTAGTGGTACCTCGAAGGCACTCCTTAGCTTGAGGAGCAGGTGCTCTGGCTGAGGATGCTGAAGTCTCCGAGGTGCCCTGGGAGCAGATGATCACTGCTCGAGTGTGTAACACCTGTGTTCTTTTGCTTCTCTTGGCCTATTTTTCTGAGAATATATTGCTGAATTCTGTCACGATTTACATCAGCTTTGACCAAAGCCAAGTGCTAAGCTTGCAAGGGAAAGAATGGCAAAAATACCTCTTTTAGGATCTGTGTTGGCACAGATTTTTTGCTTTGTGTTTAGTAACAAGTGAACAACAACACTGATTTAATTTTAGTATTATTAGTTATATTAATTTATTAGTTCTATAATTAAAAAAGTAAAACAGTCTGCATAGATTGAAGCTATAGTTTCGGGTTGTATGTGTGAAAAACTGACTGTCTCCGTTGTGAATTTTGAACAAACTTACCAGTAGATTATTTATGTAAGCTTGTGTCATCAGAAGCATTCCAGAATGAATCATGTTTAGTTAGGATCTAACAAATGTTACCACCCTTGTTCTGTTAAGCAATATTTTTAAACTATTAAATCAACTTTAAGGATAATAAAGGAAATGACAGTAACTTATTCATAATCATCTTTTCCTCACAGGTGTTTCCATTTCATTGTTTCCTTCTCATCTTTGTATACACACACAGATATTTGAAAGTTTTGTACCTTAGGAATTGCTAGGCTGAGAGAATTGATGCTATAAGGGTGGCAGCAATTTAGTAAATGCTGTGAGTGTTTGATTTGGAATAATCTTGTACAGTCTTTTTGCTGTAACATCTTTTCCTGGTTAGTTCTGTTCTCTTCACTATAACTAAACATTGTGTCTGTTTTTTTTGAATTTTATTTTATTTATTTTTATACAGCAGGTTCTTATTAGTTATCTGTTTTATACACATCAGTGTATATATGTCAATCCCAATCTCCCAATTCATCCCACTGCCACCACCACCACCTTCCCCCCTTGGTGTCCATACGTTTGTTCTCTACATCTGTGTCTCTATTTCTGCCTTGCAAACCAGTTCATCTGTACCATTTTTCTAGATTCCACATATATGTTAATATACGGTATTTGTTTTTCTCTTTCTGACTTACTTCACTCTGTATGACAGTCTCTAGATCCATCAATTTCATTCCTTTTTATGGCTGAGTAATATTCCATTTTATATATGTGCCACATCTTCTTTATCCATTTGTCTGTCGATGGGCATTTAGGTTGCTTCCATGACCTGGTTATTGTAAATAGTGCTGCAGTGAACATTGGGGTGCATGTATCTTTTTGAATTATGGTTTTCTCTGGGTATATGCCCAGTGGTGGGATTGCTGGGTCATATGGTAATTCTATTTTTAGTTTTTTAAGGAACCTCCATACTGTTCTCCATAGTGGCTGTATCAATTTACATTCCCACCAGCAGTGCAAGAGGGTTCCCTTTTCTCCACACCCTCTCCAGCATTTGTTGTTTTGTAGATTTTCTGATGATGCCCATTCTAACCGGTATGAGGTGATACCTCATTGTAGTTTTGATTTGCATTTATCTAATAACTAGTGATGTTGAGCAGCTTTTCATGTGCTTCTTGGCCATCTATATGTCTTTTTTGGAGAAATGTCTATTTAGGTCTTCTGCCCATTTTTGGATTGGGTTGTTTGTTCTAGTTCTTTAAAAATGCCATTGGTAATTTGATAGGGATTGCACTGAATCTGTAGATTGCTTTGGGTGGTATAGTCATTTTCACAATATTGATTCTTCCAATCCAAGAACATGGTATATCTCTCCATCTATTTGTGCCTTCTTTGATTTCTTTCATCAGTGCCTTATAGTTTTCTGAGTACAGGTCTTTTACCACCTTAGGTAGGTTTATTCCTAGGTATTTTATTCTTTTTGTTGCAGTGGTGAATGGGATTGTTTCCTTAATTTCTCTATCTGATCTTTTGTTGTTAGTGTATAGGAATGTAAGAGATTTCTGTGCATTAATTTTGTATCCTACAACTTTGCCAGATTTATTGATTAGCTCTAGTAGTTTTCTGGTGGCATCTTTAGGATTCTCTATGTATAGTATCATAGCATCTGCAAACAGTGACAGTTTTACTTCTTTTCCAATTTGTATTCCTTTTATTTCTTTTTCTTCCCTGATTGCCATGGCTAGAACTTCCAAAACTATGTTGAATAATAGTGGTGAGAGTGGACATCCTTGTCTTGTTCCTGATCTCAGAAGAAATGCTTTCAGTTTTTCACCATTGAGAATGATGTTTGCTGTGGGTTTGTCATATATGGCCTTTATTATGTTGAGGTTGTTTCCCTCTATGCCCACTTTCTGGAGAGTTTTTATCATAAATGGGTGTTGAATTTTATCAGAAGCTTTTTCTGCATCTATTGAGATGATCGTGTGGTTTTTCTTCTTCAATTTGTTAATATGGTGTATCACATTGATTGATTTGCGTGTATTGAAGAATCCTTGCATCCCTGGGATAAATCCCACTTGATCATGGTGTATGATCCTTTTAATGTGTTGTTGGATTCTGTTTGCTAGTATTTTGTTGAGGATTTTTGCATCTATATTCATCTGTGATAATTGGTCTGTAATTTTCTCTTTTTGTAGTATCTCTGTCTGGTTTTGGTATCAGGGTGATGGTGGCCTCGTAGAATGAGTTTGGGAGTGTTCCTTCCTCTGCAATAATTTGGAAGAGTTTGAGAAGGATGGGTGTTAGCTCTTCTCTAAATGTTTGATAGAATTCACCTGTGAAGCCATCTGGTCCTGGACTTTTGTTTGTTGGAAGATTTTTAATCACAGTTTCAGTTTCATTACTTGTGATTAGTCTGTTCATATTTTCTATTTCTTCCTGGTTCAGTCTTGGAAGCTTGTACCTTTCTAAGAATTTGTCTATTTCTTCCAGGTTGTCCATTTTATTGGCATAGAGTTGCTTGTAGTAGTCTCTTAGGATGTTTTGTATTTCTGCGGTGTCCGTTGTAACTTCTCCTTTTTCACTTCTAATTTTATTGATTTGAGTCCTCTCCCTCTTTTTCTTGATGAGTCTGGCTAAAGGTTTATCAATTTTGTTTATCTTTTCAAAGAACCAGCTTTTAGTTTTATTGATCTTTGCTATTGTTTTCTTCGTTTCTATTTCATTTATTTCTGCTCTGATCTTTATGATTTCTTTCCTTCTACTGACTTTGGGTTTTGTTTTGTTCTTCTTTCTCTACTTCCTTTAGGTGTAAGTTTAGATTGTTTAATTGAGATTTTTCTTGTTTCTTGAGGTAGGATTGTATTGCTATAAACATCCCTCTTAGAACTGCTTTTGCTGCATCCCATAGGTTTTGGATCGTCGTGTTTTTATTGTCACTTGTCTCTAGGTATGTTTTGATTTCCTCTTTGATTTCTTCAGGTGTCTCTTGGTTATTTAATAATGTATTGTTTAGCTTCATGTGTTTGTGTTTTTTACGTTTTTTTCTTTGTAATTGATTTCTAATCTCATAGTGTTGTGGTCGGAAAAGATGCTTGATATGATTTCAGTTTTCTTAAATTTACCGAGGCTTGATTTGTGACTCAAGATGTTCTTTGTGCACTTGAGAAGAAAGTGTAATCTGCTGTTTTTGGATGGAATGTCCTATAAATATCAATTAAACATATCTGGTCTATTGTGTCATTTAAAGGTTGTGTTTCCTTATTAATTATCTGTCTGGATGATCTGTCCATTGGTGTGAGGTGTTAAAGTTCCCCAGTATTATTGTGTTACTGTTGATTTCCTCTTTTATAGCTGTTAGCAGTTGCCTTATGTATTGAGGTGCTCCTATTTTGGGTGCATATATATTTATAATTGTTTTCTCTTCTTGGATTGATCCCTTGATGGTTATGTGGTGTCCTTGTCTCTTGTAACATTCTTTATTTTAAAGTCTATTTTATCTGATATGAGTATTGCTGCTCCAGCTTTCTTTTGATCCGTTTGCATGGAATATCTTTTTCCATCCCCTCACTTTCAGTCTGTATGTGTCCCTAGGTCTGAATGGGGTCTCTTGTAGACAGTGTATATATGGGTCTTGTTTTTGTCCATTCAGGGAGCCTGTGTCTTTTGGTTGGAGCATTTAATCCATTCACGTTTAAGGTAATTATCGCTATGTATGTTCCTATTACCATTTTCTTAATTGTTATGGGTTTGTTTTTGTAGGTCCTTTTCTTTTGTTGTGTTTCCCACTTAGAGAAGTTCCTTTAGCATTTGTTGTAGAGCTGGTTTTGTGGTGCTGAATTCTCTTAGCTTTTGTTTGTCTGTAAAGCTTTTGATTTCTCCTTCGAATCCGAATGAGATCCTTGCTGGGTAGAGTAATCTTGGTTGTAGGTTCTTTCCTTTCATCACTTTAAATATATCATGCCACTCCCTTCTGGCTTGTAGCGTTTCTGCTGAGAAATCAGCTGCTAACCTAATGAGAGTTCCCTTGTATGTTATGTGTCATTTTTCCCTTGTTGCTTTCAATAATTTTTCTTTGTCTTGAATTTTTGTCAATTTGATTACTATGTGTCTTGGGGGTGTTTCTACTTGGGTTTATCCTGCCTGGGACTCTGCACTTCCTGGACTTGGGTGGCTATTTCCTTCCCCATGTTAGGGAATTTTTCGACTCTAATCTCTTCAAATATTTTCTGGGGTCCTCTCTCTCTCTCTTCTCCTTTTGGGACCCCTGTGATATGAATGTTGTTGCATTTAATGTCCCAGAGGTCTCTTAGGCTGTCTTCATTTCTTTTCATTCTTTTTTCTTTATTCTGTTCCGTGGCAGTGAATTCCACCATTCTGTCTTCCAGGTCACTTATCCATTCGTCTGCCTCAGTTATTCTGCTATTGATTCCTTCTAGTGTATTTTTCATTTCAGTTATTGTATTGTTCATCTCTGTTTGTTTGTTCTTTAATTCTTCTAGGTGTTTGTTAAACATTTCTTGCATCTTCTCGATCTTTGCCTCCATTCTTTTTCTGAGGTCCTGGATCATCTTCGTCATCATCATTCTGAATTCTTTTTCAGGAAGGTTGCCTATCTCCACTTCATTTAGTTGTTTTTCTGGGGTTTTATGTTGTTCCTTCTTCTGGAGCGTAGTCCTCTGCCTTTTCATTTTGTATGTCTTTCTGTGAACGTGGTTTTCGTTACACAGGCTGCAGAATTGTGGTTCTTCTTCTGCTATCTGCCCTCTGGTGGATGAGGCTATCTAAGAGGCTTGTGCAAGCTTCCTGACTGGAGGGACTGGTGGTGGGTAGAGTTGGGTGTTGCTCTGGTGGGCAGAGCTCAGTAAAACTTTAATCTGCTTGTCTGCTGATGGGTGGGGCTGGGTTCCCTCCCTGTTGGTTGTTTGGCCTGAGGCGACCCAGCACTAGAGCTTACTCAGCTCTTTGGTGGGGCTAATGGCACCTCTGCAGGAGACCCTCCAACACCAGCAGGTAGGTCTGGTTCAGTCACCTATGGGGTCACTGCTCCTAGCCCTGGGTCCCGATGTGCACACTACTTAGTGTGTGCCCTCCAAGAGTGGAGTCTCTGTTTCCCCCAGTCCTATAGAAGTCCTGCAATCAAATCCTGCTAGCCTTCAAAGTCTGATTCTGTAGGAATTCCTCCTCCCATTGCCGGCACCCCAGGTTGGGAAGCCTGATGCGGGGCTCAGAACCTTCACTACAGTGGGTGGACTTTTGTGGTATTAATGTTCTCCAGTTTGTGAGTCCCCCACCCAGAGGTTCTGGGATTTGATTTTATTGTGATTTCACCCCTCCTACCATCTCATTGCGGCTTCTCCTTTGTCTTTGGACGTGGGGTATCTTTTTTGGTGAGTTCCAGTGTCTTCCTGTCAGTGATTGTTCAGCAGTTAGTTATGATTCTGGTGTTCTTGCAAAAGGGAGTCTAAACGTAGTGTCTTGATATAAGATTATTTCTGGCAAGGGACTCTTGAAATGAAAGCTCTAAAGAAAACCTACTTGCTTTCTTTACCAATATGTGGAAAACTTGATGGGAAATTCTAGCCCTTATGGCGTCAAGTCAGTATAATCTCATTCTTAAATACTATTAATAAAGTTAAATAGAAGAACCTTAAGTTTTATTAAATGTTATAACAGTGTGGCTAATCTAATGTGAGAGTGTAGTATTTGATCTGTCTCCTCCCTTGATTGGATTCCACAAAGTAGAAATAAAGTCTTTCTCAGAAACCTATTTGTACTTAGTGGTTATTTTTCTCCAGTCTGATATTTTTTTCTCCAGTTTGTCAAGAGTAACTAAACTTTGAATGAGTAAGAAACTGTTCAAAGACGGATCAGATCAACTGAGCAGAAACCAAAGTGGGTAGGTTAGACTGCCCTGGCCACACTATAATTATATACATTATTGCCATTATTTTCTTTGTTTTTCAAGTGTAAGCTGTGTGACACAGCTTGCCCTCTATATCTATAGTTAAAGGAATTAAATATGTAAAGTTAGTTTGTATGGCCTTCTCTAGGTTGACCTGGGCTTCCTTTAGCCCTTTGGAAGATCCCATCTGGGAGATCCCCATACCTATACCCCATACCTATGCAATTTATTCTTTTCTGTAAAGGTGATTATATCAAATGTAATTAGCTCTGCTCTGACATGACTTAAATGTTTCTAAAAATCACTGTGCTGTACAAAATTGTTGAATAAAAACCTAGAGCTTATGGGAAAAATGGGGTTAAGCACACAACACTTAAAAACTAAATTAGTGTCCTATTAAAAAAGAAAAAAAAAAGGAACCTAATGAAACCAGTACAGTTTTACACATGTTAAATGGTTAAGAAACACCATAAGTAGGGCAGTTTATGTTGATAAAGACCTGAAGTTTGCTTGTGGAAGTGGGCCTCAGAAGGATTGCAACTTGTGAGTTATTGTGGAGGAAGGAGAGTTGTTCTAAAATAGTACTGGATGTTGTAACATCCAGATGTGTATGGGATACTCACTTGGTGAACTGAGGTCACTGGTAGACGTTTGAAGTGTGTGCATAGGTGTGTGTCTGTTCAGCGAGTTGTAGTTTTCTGGGTGTCACTCATGGGTGGAATTGCACATAAGCAGATGCAAATCCACTTACGCTCAGATTGTTCCCAAATATGTCAGTTGTGTTGGAACAAATGTGTACTTTCAAAATAAGCGTTATAGCGTAACTGACTGTGAGACAAAATATGATGTAATTTGTATAAATATGTGAAACTTAAAAAAAATGATTAAAAAAAGTTTTGAAATCTCAAGCTTACAGAAAAGTTGCACATGTAGTACCGTGACTTTTTCTTGAACCATGTGGTGACATTATGCCCCTCACCCCCAAATATTAGAGTGTGTTTTTCAACAAAGAAGGATATTGCAACCAAGGACAATACAACCATTAATGTTAACATTGATACTTCACCTTTATGGCCATCTAATCCTCTGACCTCCATTCAAGTTTTGCCAGTTGCCCCAGTAATGTCCTTTATGTCAAAAGGATCCAGTTCAGAATCGCCCATTGTGTTTGTTGTAATGTTTCTTTAGTCTCCTTCAGGAAAATTTGGAAAAGTTCCTCAGTCTCTCTTTGAATTTCATGACCTTGACACTTTTGAGGATGACAGGCTAGCTCCTTTGTAGCATGTCCCTTACTTTGAGTTTGTGTGATGTTTCCTTACAGTTTGATTCAGGTTATGCATCTTTGGCAGCAAAATCACAGAAGTGTATTACATCCTTCCAGTGCATGTCAGGTGACACAGGGTTGTGATTTGTCCCATTGCTGAGGATGTTTGCTCTGCTCACTTGACTGAGGAGGTATCTGCCTAGTGTTTCCACCATAAAGTGACTCTTTTCCCTTCTGTAATCAGTATGTATTTTGTGGAGAGGTACTTTAAAACTATACAAATATCTTTTTCTTCATCAGACTTTTCAGTGTATTTATTTATTTATACCCATACTTTTTAAAGAGTTTATTATTACCAGCATGGGCTTGTGGTTTTAATCTGTTTACTATCATCATCTTCATGCTCAACTGTCCTCATTAGGCCAATGGGAACCCCTTTGCCCTGGCATCTGTCCTTTTGTCCCTCTCATTCTTTTTTTTTTCTTTTTAAAAATTATTTATTTTTGGCAGCGTTGGGTCTTTGTTGCTACGCACGGGCTTTCTCTAGTTGCAGGAGCGGGGGCTATTCTTCGTTGCAGTGTGCGGGCTTCTTGTTGCGGTGGCTTCTCTTGTTGAGGAGCACGGGCTCTAGGTGCATGGGCTTCAGTAGTTGTGACTCGCGGGCTCTAGAGCACAGGCTCAGTAGTTGTGGCACACGGGCTTAGTTGCTCCGTGGCATGTGGGATCTTCCTAGACCAGGACTTGAACCCGTGTCCCCTGCATTGGCAGGCGGATTCTTAACCACTGAGCCACCAGGGAAGTCCCTGTCCCTCTCATTCTTGAACGCTTCCTTACTTTCTGGGATAACAAGGTGTTCTAGGCACATTTTATGCTTTTTTTTATCCTGGACCTGGAATCAGCTATTTCTCCAAAAAACTCTGATTCTTTTTAGTGGAGAATGGCTACTTAGGAGTCAGGATCCTGGTTCTGGATGTACTCATTGCTTTTGGAGTGTTGTGACTTCTAGGCTTTCTCATCAATGTATAGAGCTCTGGAATATGTGTATGTATACACACACTCTTACACACCCACACATTACATCTATATTTATTTCCCCATTTATGTATATAGAAAATGGTGAGTTCACACCAATACCCACAATTTAAATCTGACAGCTAAGGGGTTCATTCTAGTTTTTTCCCTTTCCATATTTGTAATTCCTTTCTCTGACAGTGAGAATCCTAACTCCCATTTTCCTTACTGTATTTACTTATTTGATTAATCTCCCCGTACGTAACCATGCTGCTCTTGTCCAGTCCCTGTTTGGGCATGTTTCTCACCCCAAATGTAGTTCAACTCTCTTAGCTGGGCTGTCTTCCCTCTTCATCCCACTTGGGTTCCTACAAGCCTGCACCAGGCTACTTCGTCCTCCCTGTGTGGCTCCTCCTCTCACCCCTGCTTCAACTCTGGAACTCCACCGTGGCATCCCCTCTTCCCTGTTGCATGCTTTTCTCACCCTTCCTGGCTCTGACACTCCATGCAGGCCAGCCCCTATCCAGCTGTGCTCAGACATACCTCCATGTCTCCCCTGTCTACCCCTGGCATGGACATCTACCTAGCTTGGTCCCACCTAATAGCTTCCTTTAGGACTGAAAAAAAAAAAATTTTTTTTTTTTTTCCAGAAAGAAAGGAAAAGGGGAAGGCGCTATATAAAACTTCTTGATAAGTAAATTCACATGTGGGGGGAAAATTTTATTTGCCCTGACCATGTCACCTAGTTTTGCATTCTGAAAGTAGAGTCACCATAGCTGTCTGAAATTCTTTTTAGGCTATTTTCTGTGTCTCCTGATGCACAGGTTACTCTTGATTTCTTCCTATAGACTCCACATTTTTCACTAACTAGATGGTGACAAAGTGACATTTAGCCCACATAATTATGATGACTCTTCCTTCCCTCTTGAGTCTTATGATTTAGGGACTGGTATTTGAGAAACCCTATTTCCCAGAAGTGATTATCTCATTGAGTAGTTTGTGTTCCGTCCCCCCTTCTTCTAGCTCAGCAGTCTTCCTCTGTCTCCCAACGAGACAGTGGCAGCAGGTGGTGCTTCCATTTGTTGAGCCTTTCTAGAAGTGTTTTTTGTATTTTATCCTATTAACACCCTAGCTCTGTGAGACCTAGATGTTTTATAGATGAGGAGACCAAGGCTTGGAGAAGTTAAACTGTTCAAGGTCACAGAGCTTGACTGTATTACTGGAATAGGCCCAAAGAAGTGGTAGGTGTGAAGCCTAGATAAACCCTTCCCCACCCCCACCCCTATCTGGGCACAGTTCATCTCTTTGCACTTAGAAAAGGCACTTTGAAGTATGAGGATCAGAGCTTTTTGAACTTCTTTTGGGAAACTAATGTGAAAATTAAGGTCTTAAAAATTATACTTAGGGACTTCCCTGGTGGTCCAGTGGTTAAGACTTCGCCTTCCAATGCAGGGGGTGCAGGTTCAATCCCTGGTCAGGGAGCTAAGATGCCACCGAAAAACCAAAACATAAAGCAGAAGCAATATTGTAACAAATTCAGTAGAGACTTTAAAAATGGTCCACATCAAAAAAATAAATAAAGTATACTTAAGCTGTCTGTTGCTTTTTAAGGAAGAGCAGTTTAGACGTCTGCTTATTTATCAGCCCATCCAGTGCCATCATTTTTTGGTGAATGGAATGATGTGGCTAATTGTTATGTTTTATTGTTGGTTTTTTTTTTCAGCTCCAGAATTTCTACCTGGTTTGTTTAAAAATTGTCTATCTCTTTTTTGATATTCTCATTTTGTTCATACATCATTTTTCCTGCTTTCCCGTAGTTTTTTTTTGGCTGCATTGGGTCTTTGTTGCTGCCCGCGGGCTTTTTCTAGTTGCTGGGAGTGGGGGGGGCTACTCTTCATTGAGGTGTGCGGGCTTCTTACTGCAGTGGCTTCTCTTGTTGCAAAGCACGGGCTGTAGGCACGCGGGCTCAGTAGCTGTGGCTCGTGGGCTCTAGAGCGCAGGCTCAGTCGTTGTGGCGCACGGGCTTAGTTGCTCCCTGGCATGTGGGATCTTCCCGGACCAGGGATCACACCCGTGTCCCCTGCATTGGCAGGCAGATTCTTAACCACTGTGCCATCAGGGAAGTCCTAATTGTTATGTTGAAAGTGGGTTTCCATCATGTGGTTTTCAGTTATTTTCCAGGTACAGAGACAATTGCTTTGTGCCTTTGTCCCCCTTTACATCAGCTCTCCCTTGTCACTGGTGTGAGGCAGCTGTCAGGAATTGGGGAACTTCCCCGCAGGCTACTCCTTATGCAAAGAGTTGTTCTCTATGCAAAGCTGCAGGACTGCATTTGTGCTGCTCTCTAACCATGGAGCTGAGCTAATCATATCTGAGCATAAACACAGTCAAGTCAGTCAGGCTTTTTGAAACTGGTGAGGAAAGTAAACTTGTTTCTTGGTGATGTATAACCATGAGCATAGTAAGGATGTTTATACTTAGAATTCCTGGAGTCCTAAAAATCAGAGGTATAGGATTCTTTCTTTCCTTTCTCTCTCTCTCTCCCCCCCTTTCCTTCCTCCCTCCCTGCCTCCCTGTCTCTTTCTCTATCGTCAATCAATCATCTGGCTTGCAGGCCTTTTAGAAACACAAGTTATGTTGTACCGGCCCGTTGTGCTCTATTTAGGACAAGGGGAATTCGCCTGCCCCTGGGAGATGTAAACCCGCAATAAGTTCTGGAGTCACACCTTCTGAGCTCATGTCCCATCTCTGCAGTTTGCTGGTTTTGTGACTTCAGGCAAGTTTACTGAACCATTCTGTACCTACTTCAGTTTCCTCATGGGATAATATCAGTTCCTACCTTATAGTGAAGTGCTTAGCAAGGTCCCCGGCAATGGTGAGCATGCCCAGTAAATGTTAGCTGCTACTATGATTGATAGTCTGCCTATTGGGAGATTGTAATCTTAGATGTGTTTTCAGGACTAAGTCACACATATAGGATCACAATTTAAGAGAAGAGGATATTCAGGGTTACTGGAACAAACTCTGTATTGTACAGGTAGGGAAATGGAATCTGAGAGATGTTACAGGATTTACTCAGTCTCCCAGGCAATACCAAGACTAGAGCTGATTCCCAGTCTGGTTGTACTACCAGGGATTTTCACCAGTCTTATCAGGGATTCTTATAAAGTTGGCCTTGAATGATGATGATATGATGATACCAGGATTTTTTTTTTTTTTTTGGTTGGGGATAAGGCAGAGAGACATTTGTGTATAAATAGAAAAAGCACACTCAACATACCTATTGTTTTTATAATGCAGGCTACAGGGAAAGAATAAGTTTAAAAAAAAAACTTGGCAGGTGGGAATACACCAAAGATAGTGAGAAAGCATGATTGTAGGGGGCATAGGTTTAAAACAGTTGAATTACCATCTGTTGTCCTTACAAACATGGGGTAAGTGGGATGTCAAGGTGCTTTGCTGCTGGGAGAACCAGGTTATATGCATCTTTGGGGTGAGCAGAAAGATAAAACAGGTACAAAGGGCACTGTAATCACAGTGAGATGGGGATCATTACAGGTCAGTTGCTGCTAGGGTTTTTGTATTATTTTTTATTTTTTTAAGTATGTATTTTGGATTATAAAACTAATACATTCACTGTTTAAATTTGGAAAATACAGCAAAGTATAAAGAAAATAAAGACAGCTTAAAATCTCAACCCAAAGATAATTTGCTATTAACATTTTGGTGCCCTTTCTTTCTTCTCTCTTTCTTTTTTTTTGGTATGTGTGTAATTTTTCAAAAACATAATTGAGCTCACATTATGTACAGTTTTATATAATTAAAGTGTTAAAACAATCTAGAGGCAAAGTGACTGTCACATTTTCAGTCCTGTAAGAAAATCTGGACTTTACCATATGCCACAGAAGAACGTTCTTTGGTGTGTGTTTCGTGCAGTAGTAATGCCTAAGCAGGCTGATTGTGATGCACCTTCACTTCTATCAGAATGACTCACATTTCCCCACCTATAGGAAATCTCAGAAATGAAAAGAATAGTAATTAATTCTCAAGGAAGTTTTGCCTGGTTCAGCTAGCACCATTTGATCGCTTACTTACTTAGGTCTTATCTGCTATCTGTCTAATAATATTCTAGGACCAGAATACAGGCATAATCTGTTAATTTGTGTTAAATTAACTGGTTGCTAGATAATGCCAGGTAACTACAGTTCACAGCAGAGAGAGCAATCCATCCATTCTTGCCAAGAAAGATTCACTTTGGTCATATGCAGAAAGGAAAGCCAAATATTCAAGGAATATAAATTACAGATAACATGGAAGTCTGAAAGTAAGGATTCTTCCTAGAATATTTTGTGCTTCCATGAATTCATAAAAGTAGAATTTCAGAAAACAAGAACAGTTGTTAAATAATGGCTACATATGTTGGACATACCAATCAATGTGCCTTCTTCAGAGCTAAATATTATCACATTGAAAGATACTGGCAGTAAATTAGCTATTACTAATACCACACTTTTAGTTGGTTTATAGGAATTGAAAGATGTCACTTTCTTTCCTACTTTACATGTATAGATACATTAAATTTAACTGCAGGAATGTGCTTCCACTTAATATTTTATAATGAAAATGCTTGTCCTTTTTAAACATTACTTTTCTAAGATTCACTCTTTACACTAGAGACTTGAAAATGTTTAAAATGCAGTTCTGTAACATAGTGGGTTAAAAGTAACACTTGTTCTGGGAGGGGGAAGTGATCATGGAGATTGACTAGGAGGGGGCTTGAGAAACTTTCAGGGGTGATGGTTGTATTTCATATCTTGATAGGGATTTGGGTTACACAGGTGTGTGCATTCGTCAAAACTCAGCAAATGTATACTTGTTCATTTTATGGAATTTTACACCAAAAGGGGAGTATTTATACGGATACCGGTCTCTTATTAATGATATGTATGTTGAAGTATTTAGAAGGCAATATACTGATCTCTGCAGTTTGCTTGGAAATGCATGAAAAAATAAGATGAATTGATGGATAGATAGATGGATGTATTTTTGATGAGAAAGTTAAGAGTAAGGGGGGGCAGGAGAGGATTGGATTGGGTGTTTGGGATTAGCAGACGCAAACTAATATATATGGAATGGATAAACAACAAGATCCTATTGTATAGCACAGAGAACTATATTCAGTATCCTATAATAAACCATAATGGAAAAGAATATGAAAAATAATATGTATAACTGAATCACTTTGCTGTACTCTAGAAACTAACAACGTTGTAAATCAACTATACTTCAATTAAAAAAAAAAGTTGAGTTGAATCAAGATGGTGAGTATATGGGTGTTCACTGTAAAATTCTTTAAACTTTGCTATGTGTTTGAAATTTTTCATAGTAAAATATTGGTTAAAAATGTTATAAATTAGTATCTTTTTTTTTTTTTTTTGGCTGCACTGCTGTGCATGTGGGATCTTAGTTCCCCAACCAGGGATCGAACCTGTGCCCCCTGCATTGGAAGGCAGGGTCTTAACCACTGGACCTCCAGGGAAGTCCCATAAATTAGTATCTTTAAGGCTCTAGTTACCATAGGGCAGAAGTGGAGCCATTTGAATCTGACCACTGACTTGATCATTTTAACTTTGAGACTGATAGAGAGCAAGCTAAGAATTGTTAAATTCTCCATCTTTACTATGTTAAAGCTCTCACAGTCTTTCTCTTTAAGTCCAAAGATTATTTTTCTGATTATTGTACTGTCTTGGATGTGAGCAAGTAACATAAATCCTGTATAATTGTCAAAGGTAGCACCTGTGTTCGTTTCTACATACAGTATCCAGTGGGTACATAAACACTACTTTGCCAAGGCACTTTCTAAGGCTAGTGCTCAGTACAAACCTGTAGTTTTCTATTCTCCTCCCCTACTCTACAAACTTCAATCTGGATGTTTTCTATTGTCCTGACTTCTAGTTCACTAATTCTCCTTTTGTTTTTGCTATGTCTAATCCAATATTAAACCTGTCTACTAAATTCTTAATTTCTTAGCTCTTGAATTTTTATTTGATACTTTTTTATTTTTTAATTTTTGGCTGTGTTGGGTCTTCATTGCTGCACGCGGGCTTTCTCTAGCTGCGGTGAGTAGGGACCATGCTTCGTTGCGGAGTGTGGGCTTCTCAGCGTGCGGGCTTCAGTAGTTGTGGCTCACGGGCTCTAGAGTGCAGGCTCAGTAGTTGTGGCGCACAGGCTTAGTTGCTCTGTGGCATGTGGGACCTTCCCATACCAGGGCTCGAACCCGTGTCCCCTGCGTTGGCAGGCAGATTCTTAACCACTGCACCACCAGGGAAGTCCCAATACTTTTTTATAGATTCCATTTATGGTGAAATTCTTCTTTTTTCTCCCCATCTTTTTTCTTAATTTTTTCCCTCTCTTTTCTCGAATGTACTTATTTTTAAAGCCCATGAGTGATAACTCCAATACCTGGATCACCTGTGGGTCTTTTCCTATTGTCTGGTTCTTCTTTTGATATTCAGTCATCTGGTGTCCTGCCACTTGGCATGCCTGGTAATTTTGATTGAAAACTGGATGTTGTGTATAAAAAAATTGTAGTTGGCCTTACATGATTTTATTCTTTTCTAGAGAAGGCTCACTTCACTTGCTACACAAATAGGATGAGAGCTGATCCCATTTATCCTATTGGGCGGACCAAAGCTAGGGTGTGGTTTTTGTAAGGCTCCATTTACTTCTGCTTTGCCTGCTCTTAGGGAGTAGCCCTGCAGGAGTTACAGCTGAGAACCTGGGCTGTTTACCATGGCCCTTCCTCCATGGTGTGTCCTGAACTTTAATCTTTGTCTCCTCAGCACGTGGGATGGATAAAAAAACCCAGCTGTGCTCTTCAGAGGCTTTTGGCTTGGTTTCTTAGCCCCCTGACTTATGCAGTGTTGGGATTCTACAAAATCTCATAAAGGGAAAACTGGCTCAGTTCTTTTCATTAGGATACTGACCCCTTAAGTCTCCATTTTTGTTTCTTAGACCTGAGATAACTGCCAAAAGCTCTCCTGGTTTCTCTGCCTCTTAGTAGTGGCTTCAGTCCTGTGCCCAGACTGTTTGCCTGCTTCTTCAGCCTTGTTCTTGGTACCCAGAATTGGTGAACACCTGGAGGAACAAACCAACTGCAGTGTGTGGCTCACTGCCAAGGGTTTCTCCCTTCTCCAGGATTTTGTCTCCTCAAGTCCTGGTTACCTCAGCAACTCTCCAAAGTCTCCAAACTTTTTTCTTTTTGTATTTTATTTGGCTTTTCTAGTTGTTCTCTGAGGAATCCCTGGTCTACAGTAAGCTACTCAGTAATAGTCAGAAGCAGACACTACTTTATATAAACCTTGCTCGTGTGTTTTTTCCTTACGTTGTAGAAAAGATGGTATTAGTCTTTGCTTCATTTATAAAGGAAGACATGTTCAGTTCAAAGGGAATTGAAAAGAAATATGATCTGTTTATTAATCTAAAAGTGGGGGCTTCCCTGGCGGCACAGTGGTTAAGAATCCACCTGCCAGTGCAGGGGATACGAGTTCGAGCTCTGGTGCTGGAAGATCCCACGTGCTGCGGAGCAGCTAAGCCCGTGCGCCACAACTACTGAAGCCTGCGTGCCTAGAGCCAGTGCTCCGCAACAAGAGAAGCCACCGCAATGAGAAGCCTGCGTACCGCAATGAAGAGTAGCCCCCGCTCGCCGCAACTAGAGAAAGCCCGTGCACAGCAATGAAGACCCAACACAGCCAAACAAATATAAAATAATTAATTTTAAAAAAATCTAAGAGCGAACCAGATATTAATAAACTTACTTGTACATTACTACTATGCTTTTTGTCTAAAAATATTAATGGTTAATTTAAAAGTAAGTGTTAGGCACAAACAAATTACATGATTTGTCTAAGGCAGAGTTTCTCAATACCGGCACTAGTGACATATCGGGTTGGGTAATTCTTTGTCGCTGGTGGCTATCCTGTGCAGTGTGGAGTGTTTAGCAGTATCCCTGGCCTTTTACCCACGAGATCCTATAGCACCCCCTCCCTCAGCTGTGACAACCAAAAATGTCTCCAGATACTGCCAGCTGTCCCCCGGGGAGCAAAATCACCCCTGGTTGAGAGCCACTGGTCTAAGAGGAGGGATTAGTTTTCCTAATTGGATATATTACCAGAGAAGTGGAATTGAATTTTGAGTTACCCGTTATTGTCTTTCACCACTGGACTAATTTCCAACTTCATTCTTGCCTGCTCATTTGATGGTAGACACTGGGGCCCTAAAACCGTTATAAGAGTAAATAGATTTTGCCACCATTAGCTTGCCTGCTGTGAATTTGGAGCTTAGGTCACATGAGAAGACAGACTTGGCTTTCAGGTGGTAGTAACTGTCCAGCCCGTGTGTGGTGTCTCCTTGGGCTTCTGCAGAGCAGTACTGTTGCCCTCTGGTTTCACGGTGATCTAACACATGTACAGTCTAATCTTGACAGGAGCAAATTAACACAGAGAAGTCCACTCAGAATGTAAATAACCACTGGGAATTTAAGGGACACAGGGCATAAAGAGATCAGAATTAGGGCTAAAACTAAGGGTTAAAAGTGGAAAAGACAGCTTAGAAGAAAAGTGAGTTGGAGTGGACATTTCTGACACTGGCAAAAATGATTTAAGCTGTTTGCTACTCTTTCTCTGCAGACATTTCCCTGTTTTCCAAATCCTTCTGCTTTGATGCCAAGGCTCTTATTAATAATGCATGGCTTTTTTATGGTACTCCCATCGTGCCTCTTAGGTGCTGAGTCAGAGAAGATTGTTATAGCAGCAGCTCAGCACCGGTGAAGAGGAGAAACCCCGCTGCAGTGCTCAAATGCTGCCATCTTTCATGCACGCATATCTTGTAGCAGCTTTTCCACCTTAATTACTCTAAAGCTTCAATTCAGAGGGTGCTTTTTTCTTACTCTTAAAGGTTTTAAAAACTATCCAGAAACGTCTATGACATAAGGTTTTTGAGAGCTCTTAAAAGTGGGTCTGAAAAAAGAAAAAAATTGGTCTGAATGTTAGTGTGAACTGCATTCAATTTCTGGGACAATAGCTGTTGTTTTCCCACTTTTCTAGCTATTGTCTGGATACGTCTCTTCTGAGTTCCCTAATTTCTATTTTGTAAAATTTAAAATGATATTTTTCACATTACCTTTATGATAGGCAGCTGCTAGGAGTCAGATATAAGAGAATAGAAAAAGTAATTCATTGCTCTGTGAGCACTAGGGTCCAGGCTTGGAGCCAACATTTTTCTCCCCTGCCTTTGCCAGCCCACAGCCTTCTGGATGGCCACTCAGAGTCTGACCTTCAAGAGCCCAGCCGCTGCTGTGCCTGCTGTTTTCAAATGCAGGTCTGTTTGGGCCACAGAGTTTTATTTCTGGTTGGTTAGGAAGTAACTATGTTAGGATGGGCCCTGGAGAAAAAAGGAATTTTTGAAGCCGTTGGGTTTGTGGTACGGGTTGAGGGGATACCCCGCACACCTGCTGAAGCTCCTGTTGGAGATGGTCACGTGGAGAACGTGTAGCGAGGTCTGTGGTGAGCATCATAGCCTCTTACTCAGGTCAGCCTTTAAACCATGACACATCTTAACAAACTTGTGAAATCAGTTTATTGATGTGCTGTGGTGCTTTGAGTGCTTAAATCGGGATTTTCCCAGAGTGGTAGTCCTCATTGTTGCCATGGGTTTTCAAGGCAGCCTAGAAGTTATTTACCTCTCTTCACGATCAGAATAACAATATGGATAAAAAAGAAAAATTGTATGGGAACTCTTTGTAATATCGTCACAATTTTTCTGTAAAATTATTCTAAAACAAAAGGCTCATGAAAATAATAATAACTGTGGCTCAGCAAAGGGCCACTCTGTTCTAATCACTAACTTTTGGGTCTGACATTTGTTATATCCAACCTTCACAAGACTGTGAGAAGTTCAGTCTTGATCTTAAGACCACACTGCTGTGCAGGGTCCAGACTCAGACCTTGGTCTTATATGAATGAAAGACTAATCCTACCCCATTTCGCTTCCTCTCTGTTTACCGGGGAATGAGGATAAGTGGTTCTTCAGTGTGTCATTTAAGTCTACACATAAGCCTTGATTTTTTTCTGTTACAGCGCCACTAATATTGCATGGCACATAATTGATTTGCATGCTCATGTTCTCGGTATGTGGCCTCCATCAGTTCAGGGACCAACTTTTTCTTTTTTTCTTTTCTAATTAAAATTAATTCTAAGCTAACATGTGAGTGCTAGCCATACACAAGGTCCTGGTCTTAGAGCTTTGCATTGGTTACTCATTTTCCTTACCCGATGAGGTAGGTGGTGTTATTTCCCTCATTTTATAGGTGAGGAAATTGAGGTACAGAGAGTCTAAGTAACCTGACCAAGGTTCTTCAGTTACCATGTGATGAAGCCAGCACTCAAGCCCAGGTAGTCTTATTCTGGAGGCCAGGCTCTTAAACACTAAGCTGTAGTCCCATTTTAATGTCTTTGGATCCCCATTGCTTCGTAGTAGACACGTAAATGTTGATGGGTGGTTAGATTAATAAATTAATGAATATAAAAGCAACTCCTTGGAGGGTGGAAACAATGAAATTCTGATTTTATAATGTATTTTCCTTTTTCAGTTTAGATCAGAGGGTATAAACTCAAATGCTGGTGTCTGTAAGCACTAGACAGGCCCTGGTGAGGATTAGAGTCAACTAAAAAGGTGTTTTCTGTTAAAAGGAGAGAGCCGCTAGGCTACTCAGCACCTTATGATTGCATTAAGGTGGGAATTGCATGCCCATTTTTGCTAGATCTTCCAATATTTCAAGAAAATCTAGAAATCTGGACTTTTCTGTGAATAATAATAGCAAATATTTAAGTAAATATAGTGCTTATCATGTTCTAGGCTTTATTTTTAGTATGTGACGAATATTAACTCATTTAATCCTAAATGAGGTAGGGATATTGATATCCCCATTTTATGGATGAAGAAACTGAGGCACAGAATGGTTAAGTAATTTGCCCAAGGTCATTCAGCTGGCTAGGATTTATCCCTAGGTAGTTGCTCCAAAATTGATACTTTTAACCACTGAACTCTCTGGCAGTTAATTCACAGTTTGAAAGTGAAAGGAAAACCGGAAGACACCTGATAGGCCAAACAAAACACATTTGTGTGTAGTTTGCAACTTCTCATCTGAACGTTAGCTATTTGTGAGATGAAAACAATTTATTTCTAGGATAATTGCTTCATTAATCATTTTCAGTTGAGAGTTTTTATCTGCTGTAGACAAACATTTCTATATCATTTCTCTATATCTTTATTTTTCTCTTACAAAGGAATATAAGGTTACATAAAATGCAAACATTATAGAAATATATAATCTTAAAAAGTCAAAAATTCTGCATAATCCCACCTGTTGCTCCAGGTAACCACTATTTAAACAGCCTGCTGCATGTTCTTCTAAGCGTTTTTCTAAACAAAAACTAATGTTGTGTTATTAGTTTCTGAGCCATTTCAGGTATACTAGTGTTGTTAAATATCAAAATTGTATTTGTTAAACTCTCTGCCTGTAGGGCTGGTTTGTTACTTGGTAAATTCAAAACCTGGAGTTCTTACAGATTTCCTTTCAGGTTTTCTTGGTATTCTTGGTAGTGGGGCAAACAATTTACTATCATTCTAACATCCTTGACTTTACTTGCGTGATACATTTTTCTTCTTTAAAATATTGCTTATAAAAACTAGAGTTGCCAATTTTGTTAGCACATCGTTGGTTGGTTTTATTTTGCAAACATATCATTCCTTTAACCTACTTCATCAAAGCAGGAGTTGTTTTTACTACTTCTGGTCTTTTCAGCTAAGAGGGTAATATGAAAAGCAGTATTAATGGGATATTGGAATAGAATAATAGGAAATGTATCGAATATTAATTAAAATGTGAATTTTTGAAGATTAAAAATAAAGTTCAGTAGGATATGAATAAATTGGAGATTACAGCTTAAAACAGGTTTCGCATTGTGAGCACATATGATATTTATTACTTAATTGCAACTCTAGACTGGTGTTTGATTTTTTAATTGAGAAATTTAACTTTGGAAGTATTTGTCTGTATTTGGATGTGTTAGAAGCCAAAATTGTGTTTTCAGATTCTTTTAAAGTACGGATCCTAGTTTTTCCCATCTCTTTTGTTAATCATTTGATTTTTACTCCCTACGATTAGAATAGAAATCTTGAATTTAGCCTTAGGCTCACAAACTATACCATGCATACTCTTTGAAGTATATTTAACAAATTTATTGGGCTGTTACAGTATGCCAGGCACTGTTCTAGGCACTGGGATACATGAACAAAACATACAGAAATCTCTGCCCTCATGGAGGTAATATTCTAATGTACTGAGGTCAAGTCAGACAAAAAAGAAAATTACGTACCATAATAGGTGATTGGTGCTATGGAGAAAGATAAACTGAGAGGGGGAAAGGTGTGGCTACGTGGGTTTTTTGGAGGGTGGGGCAAGGGCTGCAGTTTGAAATATAGTTGGGTTAGGGAAGGTCTTGCTCTAGTTGCACAAGCAAAGCCGTGCCGTTGTCTGCGGAAGAGCAGCCCCGTGTGGGCAGTGGCCTTGAGGTGCTAGCTTGCCTGGGGTACCCGCGGAACAGCAAGGAAGCCGCGGTGGCTAGCGCAGAGTGAGTGAGGCAGACAGTGGAAAGAGATGCCGGCAAAGGGGCGAGGAGAGGTGCAAATCATTGCGAGCAGGGGAAGACAGACTGACGCTGTAAAGGGCCAGCTGTAAATGTTTTAGGCCTTATAGTCTCTATAGCAACCACTCAGCTCCGCCCGCCCTGTAACTTGTAGCGCTGAAGCAGCCATAGACAATACATAAACCAGTGGGAGCGGCAGTGTTCCAATAATACTTTATTTACAAAAATAGGCAGTGGACAGGATCTGGCCTCCAACGTTTGCTGACTCCTGATTTAGAGCCTTGTAGGCCATTGTCCAGAGTTTAACTTTACTCTGAGAGACATGAGAATTCATTGGAGGGTTTGAAGAGGGAGGAGTGAGACCATTTGACTTCTGTTTCAAAAGGATGCTGCTGGCTGCCTGGTTGAGAATGACTGTAAAAGGGGGTGAGGGTGAAAGGGTAGAGTTACCACTAACCAGGACAGGACAACTACAGTGGAGCAGGTTTGTGGGCGGGAAGGACAGTGATTTGGCTTTTGACCAGTTAAGTTTGGGAGGACTGTTGGACATCCAAGTGGAGATGTGGAGGATGCAGTTGGTATACAGACAGGGTGTTTGGGGAGAGGTCCAGGCTGGACTTACAAACCTGGGAGTCGTCAGCATAGATGTGGTACGTAAAGTCCTGAGACTGGATGAGAGAAGCAGGGGAGCAGCGGTAGCTTTGCCTGCACTGTTTTGGCGCTTTGGGAGTGTTGATCCTTTTGACTCTTAAGTGGATTTTATTTATTTATTTTAATTTTAATAAAAAGATTTTTTTTGTTGAGGTGTAGTTGACTTACAATATCATGTAGGTATCAGGTGTACAGCACAGTGATTCATTTATACATGTATGTATATACTTTTTGAGATTCTTTTCTTGTATAATATTGAGTATAGTTCCCTGTGGTATACAGTAGGTCCTTGTTGGTTATCTTAAATGGATTTTAAATACAGAACTTTTATGCCCCTTTGGTTAGGTTTATTATTTATCACCTATAATTTTATTGTTATAATTCTAGTTTTTACATACAGCTTTTAAAAAATTGTGGTAACATAAGCAAACTTAAAATTTCCCATTGTAACCACTTTAAGGATACAATCTAGCGGCATTAAGCACCTGCACAATACTGTGCAACCATCACCACTGTCCACATCCAGAAGCTTTTCATCATCCCAAACGGAAACTGCACTCCTTAAACAACAATTCCCCACTTCCCCTTTCTCCTGGCCTTTGGTCATCACATTTCTACTTTCTGTTTCTATGAATTTTCCTGTTCTAGGTACCGCATGTGAGTGGAATCATACAATATTTGTGCTTTTGTGTCTGATTTAGCATGTTTTCAAGATTCATCCATGTTGTAGCATGTGTCAGTGCTTTTATTACTTTTTAAAACTTCTTTGAATAATTAATATCTCATATACTGAGTCTTATTTCTAAGAGGAGTTCTTTGCTACAGAGCAACCTCAATAACCCAGCCTCGTGTCCCAAAATATTCATGGTCTGTGTGTCTGGAAAGCTTTAAGAGTTTGTGAAGTGCCTCTTCAGCCCATGCAGCCTTCTTTCTTGCTTGTGCAGCTAGTGAAACAATGGTGTTGATACTGAGGAGCCGGATGACTTACTGTCTGGCCTACATGACTTGATGGATTTTCTGATATTATACGGCATGTTTAATCAAAGGATAAGCTTGTCTCATTTGGGATAGATAGAAAACCTGAAAAAGTGGCAGCTTAAAGGCAGCAACCAAGTCAGAATAGATTCCTTCTGGTAATGGGCGGGGAGGTATTTGGGGGAGCGTAATTTTACGCCGGCTCATTTGACACATTGCTGAGCTTGGGGCAAAGTCCTGTAAGTTTGCCTCTCCCTTCAAAGCAATTACAGTGTTATTTGCCATATCTCCTAAATAACCTCTTCACTCTGCTTGATAGCAGCAGTGTTTATGGCAGTGAGTGCATTGAGGAAAAATCTGGCTCTCCTTTGGGCTTGGGGATTGAGTCTTCTGCAACCTTAGCTGACGTGTGAACATGGTGATGTTTGTTTAACCAACATTCGGTCTCATAGGCAAGACTCAGTGATGTTCCTGCCTGGAGTGAGAGAATGACTGAGGATAGAATGAAAATTAATGTTCAGCTTCACTTCGGGACTGCCAATTGGAGAAAAATCTTTGTTAGTTAAAAAATAAAATAAATTAACAAAATTGGAGGCAAGAAGTCTTTTTCAAGACGCAGTCCCCGTTTAGTCATTACCAGTGGGCCTTTCAGGTCATTTCCCATAGTTCACTGAGCCATCCCAGCAGTGCTGAAAACAGTCAGCTGTGATGAGAGTTGAAAAGGAAGATCAAAGTATCCATTGTTCTCTCCTTTTGAATTGTGGTTGGCTTTGGGTCTTGGCCCTAGGCTTTATTTTTTTTTAATAAATAAATTTATTTATTTTTGGCTGCATTGGGTCTTCGTTGCTGTGCATGGGCTTTCTCTAGTTGCGGCGAGCTGGGGGCTACCCTTTTTTTTTTTTACCCTTTGTTGCAGTGCGCAGGCTTCTCATTGCGGTGACTTCTCTTGTTGCGGAGCACGGGTTCTAGGCCCGTGGGCTTCAGTAGTTGTGGCATGTGAGCTCAGTAGTTGTGGCTCACGGGCTCTACAGTGCAGGCTCAGTAGTTGTGGCGCATGGGCTTAGTTGCTCCATGGTATGTGGGATCTTCCCAGACCAGGGCAGATTCTTAACCGTTGCGCCACCAGGGAAGTCCCCTAGGTTTTAAATTTTTTCTTTTTTCTTTTTTTTATGTCATCATCTAGTGGGCAAGGGATGAAATTAGTGTGTCTGGGAGGTTGGAGGGGACCCCTCTTTGGGTTCCAGGAACCCTTGAGAACTTTGCATTTTTGCCCCTGTTAGCAGTAGCAGTGTCTGTATTGAAGTATTTTTGGAGGCCAAGGGTTTCCAAGGTCTTAGTAGCAAGCTTAGTGGGAGCTTTTAAGCCAGGTCAGAGCAATGATTAACTCCCAGGTTGTTTTTCTTTTTTTAAAAATAAATATTTATTTAATTTACTTATTACTTTTGGCTGCATTGGGTCTTCATTGCTGCACGGGGGCTTTCTCTAGTTGTGGCCAGCAGGGGCTACTCTTCGTTGCGGTGCGAGGGCTTCTCATTGCAGTGGCTTCTCTTGTTGTGGAGCACGGGCTCTAGGCATGCAGGCTTCAGTAGTTGCGGCATGCGGGCTCAGTAGTTGTGGCTTGCGGGCTCTAGAGCACAGGCTCAGTAGTTGTGGCACACGGGCTTAGTTGCTCCGCGACATGTGGGATCTTCCCGGACCAGGGCTTGAACCCGTGTCCCCTGCATTGGCAGGCGAATTCTTAACCACTGCGACACCAGGGTAGCCCTGTTTTTTTATAAAATGGAAATAATAATACTTCATCAAAATTAAATGAGACCCCTTGTCTCTTAATTTTCTTCTCCATCAAGGCTTGTGCTAGGACGAAGTTTGAGAGGAGTGTGTCCTCGTTACACTGTTATATCTGTCTCACTTTGCCCTTCCAAAGACCTGGTGAGCTCCTGGATGGCTTCCAGGGCTCAGCGATTATGTATCTTATCAAGTATACATTGGTAGGCATTTTTCAAGACCTCATGGCCAGCTGATTTTAAGTCTTGTCCTTCAGAGGTAGTGCCCGCCTATACCAGAGGGTGTATCCATTTAAGGACTCCTGGCTGGTGTCTAGCTTGTGGCTACAGTAGGAAGGCATTTGCATTCTTTGAACAGTAGGTGAATAACTCAGGAAAGGGCCTAAACTCTTGTCCAGCCAAATTATTACCCACCTGTCCTGGGCTATAAATAATGCTATGATATGCATTTAATCCTATTTGAGTCCCAGGGTTGGTTCTGCTTTTCTGTCTTGCTTCCCTTGGGCTGTCTCTGGGAGATTAGTAACCAAGTTGACCTTCATCTTCTAATTTAGCCCAGGAGCCCTAGGCTGTATCTGATTGGCATCTGAGGAGGGGTGAGATCTAGGCTCTCTTCCAATGTCATCTGATTCTTTACCTTGCCATTCTCCTCTGCTCTGAAGAAATAAAATTTGTTTACCCTGAGTCCTAAGATGGAAAATGTCTTTAGAGCATATGCTAACATTTGATTTAAAAGATATTTCACCTACCACGTTAGCCAAATCCATATGTAATTTTGGAGAGTATGACTCTTGTATTGTGTTCTGGTTATATTTAATTTTTGTTTTATCTGTTCAGCTGCATCACAAAAAAAGCAGTTTCAACTCTTCCTCTGCAGAGAATTCCACTTCAGAAATCAGATAAAGATCAAATAGAATTTAAAAAGCCTGACTTTAACATAATCACCAAGGGTTTGCACCTAGCATTTGGGATTAGAGATTTGTGTGTTTACAGTCTAAATGGTGTGAAAGGGAATTAAAAAAAAAAAAAAGAAATAATAGTACACTTTAGCCAGTGTTGAAATTTCAGCGGATTAAAGAATCCTGGATGCTGTCCTGGAAATGCTGCTTTGGGGAAACTGGAGTGGAGGTGTGGTGCTGAGCAGGTGGGGGGAGGTGGGGTAGAAGGAGATTGTGAGCATTTTACCCTATTCAGTGTCTAAGGTGTGATCTTAGGGCCAGACTTTGGGGAGGGAGATTACTTTAAGACTTCTCATACTCAGGGTGAACTTGTACTTGAGTGTGGATCATCTTTGCATGATAGGTGGTGAGGCTGTGGTCATCCTTGAAGCCTTGTGGTTCCCTTTCTAGCCCATGCTCCCTGACTGACATCAGAAAGTTGTAGCACTTTCTGGCTAATACTCTTAAGGTTCTTCTGAAAAGATTGCAGAAGTGCCTCCAGGAACAAAGAAGTTATCAACACTGTAGCACCTTTTAAAAGCTAGGCACACACCTCATAGGCTGGTTTTAGGACACCGGAGTCCCATAATTAGAATGATGATGGCTTTTATGTTGTAGAGGAACACAGAAGTAACTCTGTTTCTCAGGATGCCTCCCCTTCCTTACTCACCAGAAAGCAGCAGCAGCTAGTCATCTTACACACACAGAATGAATGTCATTGAACCTTATTCTTTTAAAGAGTGAAAACTATTGTTGTGTGGTTTTTTTCTCTGTCCTTCCCTCGAGATGGGCCAGGACAGGCCGTTCACAGTCTTCTGTCCCTTGTGCCTCCCCTGCCTTCAGCTGGCTTCCTACTAGTTTTATGTGTGCCAGCTCTAGTCCTAGTACCAGGAGGCCTTCACAGACTTCACAGCCACTGCACAACTGCCAAGTGCAAAAAGTGTGCCCATAAGAGCAGCAGGGCTTTTTAAAGAAGGAAGAGATCAATTGGCAGGTACATTTGCACTGGGTCTTGAAGGGACTCATTCATCCTTCTCTCTCTTTCTCTCTCTTTTTGGTTGGGGGGAAGAATGAGGTTGGTACAGTCTTCAATTAATAGCTTAACTTCATCTCCGCTTTTATTACTGCTCCCAGCATAAATTATTTAACACAAACGCAGGCATAATCTCATAAAATTACTTAGTATTAGTGTCCTGCTGTGAGCATCATTTTCTTGTGTTGTGCTCTAACCACAAATTAGCAAAAGACACTTCAAGACAGCCTTCTGTGGATCCACTTAGAGGGGTCATGTGGGTAGAAGGTTATAGTTGGTGCTGCCCGATCTTTTTTTTTTTCTTTTAGGTGAATTTTTCTATTATTCTTATGTACTTCACAGCTCTCCTAGAACAGTTTTTTTCTTTTTAACTCACTTTTTAACCTGATAATATTTCAGTTCCTTAAAAATTTGCCAATGACCCCATCAGTAGACTGAGTCATTTTATGAGCAGGGATCCAGAAAGTGCCAGGCCTTGTTTCAGGAGCTAGAGTTGGGGTGCCGGGGAGAGGCAGTAATAAAACTCTAGCCAGAAGCCTCAGGGCCTACAGTTGAGTTCAAGAACTAGGTTTGTTTTAGGGTGGCCTCAGAGTACAGCAACCCTACTCTAAAGATGAGTCACTCACTCACCCCTTTAATGATTTGCTTGATCGTCGAAGTAAAGTCTAGAGCTGAAAATTTTGCTCCTCTTTAATAGTGATCTAATTGTGAAAAGCACAGATGGCCACTGACAGTTTATGAATGTTACGCGTTTGCTGATTTTATTTTATTTTGTTTTTTGAATATTTATTTATTTGGCTGCATTAGGTCTTAGTTGCGGCATGCGGGATGTTCATTGCAACATGTGGGATCTTCTGTTGTGGCGCACGGGCTTCTCTCTAGTTGTGGTGCACGGGCTTAGTTGCCTCACAGAATGTGGGATCTTAGTTCCCTGACCAGGGATCGAACCCGTGTCCCCTGCATTGGAAGGCAGATTTTTAACCACTGGACCACCAGGAAGTCCCGGCATTTGCTGATTTTAAAAATAACTGTGAGAAGGGAAAACCAAGGTGAGAAGAGAGACTAAAAATCAAATGGCTGCGTTAGATTGTGGATTGTCAGCAAAAGACAAAAAACAAAATCTGGGCAATACTAAATTTGCTCAGGTAGTTATTTCTAATAGTTCAGGTTTTCCTCCCTGTACACTGAGCCCCTAGTACATTCATCGTAATAGGTTATTGGTCAGAGGCACCTGCTGACAAACCCACAGGGTTGTAAGCGACTTTGAACCCTGGAGAGCAGAGTTGTTGGGCGTGGTGAGAAGTGTTAATTGGCCTCTGATAGGATTCTTATCCCTTGATAAACTTACTCCCTCTGGCAGTCTTGTTAATACTTAAAAATAAAGTGCTAAATCTATTACAAAGGACCGTAATTTAATTTTTTGACATTTCAGTGCTGTATGGTTGCCGGCAGAGGGTCAGTGTCATAAGGCCTTTGGATGTACTGTAGTGTTTTTGATTGTGGGGTGTGCAGGCCTAGGAATTGTCTTTTGTCTGTTAATAAATCCAGTCTCAGGAATTAGCCATTTTTCTTTTGGCCAACCTACAACTGTAATTGAAGAGAGCTGCAAACAAGCCAACCTAAGGAATATGTGAAGGGAGAGGGAGGCACAGCTGGGTTTGGTCTTCGCTGGAATCTTTTCTCCTCCCCTCCCTTTTCATCCCAAGCACATGCTTTTTCTGTGATAGTTGATTTCTCCTGGGAAGCCTTCCTTGTTTTCGTGACTTTAAGATCCAGGCAGTAGGAGCAGAGTTGTCTGAGATCCTGGAGAACTGTTGACATCCATTGTGGCTGGAATTGGGGAGTGGCAAGATCTGAAATTGCAGAGACAGGGGAGAGGTTTTATGGACTCAAAAGTCATGCTAAGCATGAGGAATTTGAACTTGACCTTGAAGGTGGTAGAAAGCCATTCAAAGATTAAGTGAGGGAGCAGGAAGATTTATTTATAATTTCTCTTCAGCTTTCCTGAGGAAAAGAGTAAATGCAACTTTTGTTTCCAAAAAGAAAGTAAAGAATTAGGGAGTGGGGCATAGAATAGCCACTGAGGGGCTTCCCTGGTGGTGCAGTGGTTAAGAATCCACCTGCCAATGCAGGGGACACGGGTTCGATCCCTGGTCCAGGAAGATCCCACATGCTGCAGAGCAGCTAAGCCCGTGCTCCGCAACAAGAGAAAGCACTGCAGTGAGAAGCCCCTGCACCGCAACGGAGAGTAGCCCCCACTCACCGCAACTAGAGAAAGCCCACATGCGGCCAAAAATAAATAAATTAATTAAATAAATTAAAAAAAAAGAATCGCCAATGAATGCTTTAAGTTTTTATGTGACCATCACTAAGGGTATTTACTCCCTGTATTATAATTTTTGACCCACTTACAGAATTCTTAGTATAGCATTAGTATACTTTAATTTAGATGTAGTTGGCAGTTGAGATACATCCAAAATCAGACTTCGCCCCCAAAAATAAGGATATTCTCCTGTATAACCACAATACTATTATTGCAACTAACAAAATTAACTGTACTTTCATAATATCTTCTAATATCCAGTCCATATCCTAATTTCCCCAGTGGTGCTGAAAATGTTACTTATAGCTTTCCTCCCCCCAACTCACATTATTATATCATTATATTTGACTATGTCTTTTTGGTCTCAGTCTGTAGCTGCTTGCCCGGTCCTCCAACCCCCCAGTAACTTTCTGAAGAGTCCAGGCCAATTGTTTCATAGACTGTCCTACAATGTGGAATTGCCTGGTTTGAGTTTGATGTCTTCCTTAATCCCCTGTATTTTTTGTAAACCAGAGATCTAAAATCTTGATTAGATGTAGGTTAAAAGTTTTTTGGCAGGAATTCTCTTGAAGGTAATGTTACCTTGTTTTAATGTTAGCAATGCCCAGTTTGATCCCTTGGTCAAGGATGCCTGTCTAATCTCCCCATTGTAAATGTGTACTTTGCCATTTGCAATCAAGTAATCTGTGGGAAGAATTTGTTTTTAATGTTCCAGAGTAGTCTTATAAGTTTTGAACACGATTTACACTTTACAGCATTCCCTTGTAGAGTAGGTTGGCCCTTCTGTTTCTGTGGACTTGGTGGGCCTTGCATTGCTGTAACATGTGAGCATCACTTAGCTGAAGAAAGAAGAGTTATTGTCTGATCATTCTGGATCAAGTGAAAGGCAAAGCGATATTATAGATGACAGCAAATGAGTGGCTCAGAAGACCCCTTTCTAGGACTACAGTTTGATGTTTGCTAAAGACAAGCCATCTGGTCTGGAGGGAGGGTTTCATACCCACAGGGTGTTAAGGGAAGACCTTGTTTTGCTGAGTGTTTATGCCTCAGAGTCAAGACATTTTCAAGTGCTTTCTTTAGTAATTTTTGTCTTTCTGTAGAAATCATGGCTCTGATTTCATGTGTTTGACAACTGGGTTGCTAATTTCAGCTAGAATGATGCCTTCTGGAAACACTTAACTTCCTAAAGGGTAGATAACCCTATTAGTCTGTTACAATCTTCTAGGGTAAAAATAATATGATTATCATATATTATCCCCATAGGACATGGAGAATAATCACCTTTCCAAAAGAGGATCAGGAGGGAGACCAAAGAGCTGTCTACGGAAAAATACTTTGGGATCGTGGGATGGATGGAGAAAACTTGCTTGATGAAGTTACAACTAGAAGCACCAGAAGTTTTAGGATAATTATGAATCATATGGGGGTAGGCGAAAGTAGAATAATGGTTTGGGGTTGGGGAAATTATTTGGGTCTGGAGCAGTAAAGAGGGGGGAATCCTTAAGAAGGCAAAAGCTTGGATATGTTTTTGTGTCCCTCCCCCATGTAAAAATGTATGATCATTGTTTAAAAAGATGAAAACATCATTGTTTAAAAAAATGAAAAGAAAAAGACCATGTCCTAAGGCAGCATTCCTAGAGTTTGTTCCTAGATATTAAAAATAGGTGCTGTGTGAAAAAGGCATTCTTAGTAATTCTGGAAACTTTGAAATTTTGGATCAACTCAAACAGATTTGGTTACTGCAAGAATTTCCACTGCTGGAACAGAGACTCCCTTTATCATACAAGGGTTTTTCTGACTGTCATGGAAATGCTGCCTTGTAACAGCAAAGGAACTATAGAAGACCCATAATTCTACTGAGCAGAAATGACACTGTGAACTTCTTGATGTACAATTTTCAAAATTGTTTTATGCATGTATTTTCCTCTGTGTCTTTTACTTTAACACAAATGTGATGCCCTGTATACATTGTTACACAATATGATTTCTTTTCATGAAGTAATGATTGCTTAGTTTTCCATGGTATGACTCTGCCACAGTTTTTTCCTCTAGTCCTTTTGTTGCTCATTTAGGTAGGTTTGTGTTTTGCTTTTATAAATAACACTGAGATAAACATCCTTGGACATACTTCGTATTTGTCAAGTTATTTCTTTAGGATGAATACCTGAAAGTGGGTTTAAAGAGTGTGAACATTTCACTTTGGCATAGTACATCGCCAGGTTGCCCTCTATGGGTTATATCAATTGATGTTCCCTTCAGCAAGGTAGGAGACACCTATTCTGCCACATCCTCACCAACATTCATTATTGTCAGTCTTTTGAATCCTTTAGACAAGCAACTTTTAGCCTGATCCTAAAATCTTATGTTATATATTTGCAAAGGGATAGAAGAAACTGAGTTGTAGGCAGATAGCATTTGAGTTAAAGAAATTCAGCTCTTTACTATAGAATTGTTTTCTTTTAAATCATCATGAAAATGCAATTTTTCAACATGGTCAGGGAGGAAGAGAGGAAATATAGGGAATTAGAAGCCCTGTGTGGACCCATGTTCCCTCTAGATCACTCCAGTGTGTATGGAGAAGGCAGTGGCTCTGGGAATGTGCTTTCCCATCTCATTCAGGCTCCACTCCCAGCTTTATCATGAAGAGGGCTAAAGCGCTGTTGTTCTGGAAGGGAAGGCCGGGGTGTAAGGACAGCCAAACCCTACTCCCTATGGAAAAGAAGGAGCGAGAAGGTAGACAAATGTAAATCTGAGGTGTTTGTAAGTCAGTTTTTCCCAAATGAAGAGAGGAGAAGACAGTGAGTTTATAATTGTGGTATTTTGAGCTGAAAGAGACTTTGCAGTCTAGTGATTCTCAAGATCCAAAGGGAAGGGAGAAGAATCAGAATTTACAGGGGTTTGTGTGATTTGCAAAAGCACATTCAATATTATATAAGTTTATGTCTTGAAGATATTCAGTGTAAATATAAACATTTTTATTTGCAGAAGATCTCCTATGTATATCAGTGATGGGGGTCAGGCTTGGTAGAAAAGGATAAGGAAACTGTATCCAGTTCAGCAATGCCATCGTACAGATGGGGTGGTCGAGGTCCGGAGAGGACCACAGAGCCAGCCAGGGACAGGACTCGAACCTCTACCTTTTTCCCTTAGAATATGAGGGATTTCTTCTCCTTCCCCTCAGGTCTGTTGTTTGTGCAGTGTAGATATACTCTACTCCCAAGAGAGAAAACTAGAACACCTTGTCCATGCGTAAATTCTTGGTTTCTGTAGGCAATTCTAGTCTAAGAAGCTCTCCTGGCCTTCAAGGTAGGGAGGACTTAAGGAGAATATAGCAGCCATTATTGGCAACCTTTCTAGAACAGAATGTGGATGTGGAGATAGTTCAAGTGTGGCAGCTGCACACTTTATACACCCACCTACCCCCTCTCCCATTAGCCTGACAAGCAAAGAACGGAATTGTGAATATCTTGTTTATAAATGTCATGTTAGATAAATTCAGTCTGGCTGGAGGAATCCTTTATTTTTCCCTACTGTATATTAACAACGACAAAAAGCTGTTACAGAGAAAATAGGAAAAACAGAAGAAGGAAAAAAGTCAATTCATATCACTGTTACCCCCTACCATCTAAGCATATTAGTAAATTTGCTTCTAGTCAGTTTTTGCCTTATGCATGTGCTTATTCTTTAGCAATAATCACCATAATATAACAGAACTTTCTTTCATATTCTTAAGAGTATGATAGTCTATGCTAGGTGTTCCACATTTATTCTGTTTATAAGGCTTCATGGCTTTTGCTTTTAAAGTTGTATAAGATTCTACCAGGAATATGTATTACTGTTAACCTATCTGTTCTTTAATTGTTGCTTTTGAGTTGTTTCCCAAGTTTTTGTTTTTAGGAATAATTTAATTAAAAACTTCGTGCATAGAATGTCCTCATATTTAGGATAATTTCCTTGAAATTGCTAGATTAGAGAATACGAGTATTTTTATGGCTCTTTGTTGAATTTGCAAATAGTTTTCCCAAAAGGTTATACTTTACACTTACACCAGAAAAGTTGGTCAAGTATCAGTTTCACTATGCTGTCTTCTGGCTTATAGAATCTTTCTTGTATGGTTGCAGAAAAAACAGTCTACTTCTCATTTGAGAAAACAAGGCTCACCTCCACCAAATGGCCATAACAGCATGCTGTGTGCTGAGCTGTAATTCAGTAATTTAATAAGTAGCTAAGTGTCTACTGTTTATCAGATATTGTAGATGAAAAAAAAGAGTAAGACAGTCTGTACTCGTGAGGAGTTTACAGCCTGCTGGAAGAGATAGGCTCACATTTATAGGGGTCATGGTAAGAGTTTATCAGCTGGGAAAGAGTCAAGACAGTTCTGATCTTGGGGGTGGGATGATATCAGGAAAAGCCATGAAAAGAGCCATTAAAGCTTAGTATGAACAGGTGTCACCAGAAAGCATTCGTACAGAGGAGTGTGAAAATTGTCACACAGTTGCTCCAGAACGTTAAAATAGATGTGCCGAAGGGTGTAAATTTATTGTCAAAAAATTCCTTGCGTCTTAAAAAGAAAACCCAAACAGCTTTCTTTTTTTCTTCAATGTTTGTCACTGTGTACCCACATCTTGGGTCTTCATCTCTCTCTGTATAGTATGAGTATCCAACATTTTAAGTAGATCTGAAATGCAGAAATTTGTGATTCATACTAAAGCTTCAAACTGATAAAATTTTAATAAAATTCTAGGGATGTACCAGACTATACCATGATCATTGGCACCACCACTGAAGTGGAATATTGGAGGCCAATCATGTATGAGTTCAAGGTAAAGATTCAGATGAAAGGAATCAGCGAGCAGAGTGTGGTGATGACAGCTGGGGGTTCACAGGACTCCTGGGCATCCAGAACCTGGGAGATGATAGAACATATTTGTTAAAAACCTGGACTCTGGAAACAAAGACCTGTTGGGAAATCTTGGCTCCAAATAGTTACTTATATCCAGACCTCAGTCCCCTCATCTATAAAATGAGAGTAATGACCTACCTCTCGGTTTACTGTGAGGATGAAATGGGATAACGCAGAAGGTATTTAGAAAGGCACTGGCACATAGGGGACTCAAGAGATGCATTGCTTTTTACAGGAATCTGTCTCTTTATAAGCAGAATAAGTGGGTTCATTCTTTACGGAACACCTATTGTGCGGAACAGTGAACACTGATAATCTCTGATTTGGCGAGATCAGTTATTTTTCAGGTTCTGGTATTTCTCAGAAAATATTGGTCCAAAAAAGCCGTGCAGGTTTTTCAGATATTCTAGCATGGCAGAAATCAAACTTCAACATTCCTATGACATATTCTGTTCGTTGTTTCCCCTTGATTTTTATTATATCTCATTGGTGTATTTTATATATGGGGGCAGGAGGAGAGAGTGAGCAGCCTTCCTGTTTTCTTCTATTTATTCCTTTTCTACTTCTGTTCCCTTTATATGCTCTCCCTTTCCCCATCCTTTATTTTATTTTGAAATCATATGAACGTGAATGGGGTATAATCCTTGGTCCATTGATTTGTTCCATTGTTTTCCTGGAATGTACTTGACCCTGTTAGAAATCATACATTGTTTGGCCTGTAGGGGGTGTTCAGAACAAAGATGCCAGATGTGAGTCAATCCCGGGAAAGAACACCTACTCTGATGGGCCCACTGAACGCCAGGCCCACCTTTGCCTGCCCCTGCCGCAGCTCTCCCCGGCTGTGTATCAGTAGTACTGGCTTTATATCTTGATGTCTTTCACTCCACCTGCTTGCTCCAAGATTTGGCAGACAGGGCATTCCTCCTGCTGCTTCATGTAGAGCGAAAATACAGTCTTTGGTAAGATTTGGCACCCAGCTTGTAGTAACCAAATGGGATTCTATGTACAGCACCTTATTCAGTTCATCCAAAGAAGTTTCTCCCTTTAAGGAACTTGGGTCTGGATACTAAAATGCTCAGTCTTTTATCTGGAGCCCTGAAATTGAGTAGGGGTGTATTCACTTGTTTTGATTGATTCCTACTAGTTGGCCCACCTGAAATCTGATCCTGGACTGTTTCTTCCATGTCACGCCCCTAAGTATAGCACATAAAGCCCTTTGTGTTCCTGCGCCCCTCTGCTTTTCTAACTCCATCCCCACCCCACCGCGTCCTTGCATTTTGGCCATACATACCCTTCATTCCAGCCATACCCGACTGCTTTTAGTTCCTCAAATGTATTTTCTCCCTTTGTGCCCCTTCATTTGCTCTTCCCTTTCCTATTTCAGCGCTCTTCTTTCAAGACCATATCCTAGAGTCACCTCTTCTTGAGAGTATTTTCTGATCCCCCGCGTCACTATATGAGTTACAGCCACTCTCCTGTTCCCCCTTACAGACAACACTGGCTACAGTCTCCTTGTCTGGCTCTCTGACTGAAGATAGTGACAAGATCTGTATCTTATTTATAATTATCATTTTATTCACAGAGTGAAGGGCAGTTCCTGGCACACAATAGGTGTATAATGAATGTTTACCTGGTTTGACTTTCCCGTTTCTTCCTATAAAAATATGTGTATAAAATTTCACCTTATGTCTTGAACAGCCAGCATAACACACACACGTGCGTGCGCGCGCACACACACACACACACACACACACACACACTATTGCTCTTCGCCTTTTTCCAGTTAACAATATATCCTGGGAATTAGTTCATAGATTTTCCTCATTCTTTTTTTTTTTTTTTTTTTTTGGTAAATGTTATGGAAGTATAGCATACATATTAAAATGTGCACAAGTAGGTGAGCAGCTTGATGACTTTTTCCAAAATGAATATACCTATGAAACCAGTATCCAGGTCAAGAAATAAAAGATGACCAGAAGCCTCCTTTCCAACCCTCCTCCCCTGCCCCACAGATAACTCTTCCCTGGCTTCTGACACTACAGATTAGTCGTGCCTCTTCTGGGGCCCTGTGTACCTAGAATTACGCTATCTGTGCCCTTTGGTGTCTTTGTTCCATGTGATGTATGAGACTCATCCATGTGGTTGCATATAGTTGCAGTTTGTCTCTTCTGGTTGCTGTATAGGCTACACATTTTTAATCTGTTCTACTATAGATGGACGTCTGGGTTCTCGCCAGTTTGGAGCTATTTTGAATGATTCCTCATTCTTTTGTGTAGCTTCATGGTACTCCATCCATGTGGATGTACAGTAATTTATTCAACCAGTCTCCTTTGGGTGACATTTAGTTTTTTTCCCCATTGTTTTCCTATTACAAATAATATTGCACAAGGTTTTGGATAAACTTGTGCGTTATATTAAGGAACATTAAAAAAACAAACAACTTCATGAGGAGTGAGAGTACCAGAGAACATTTTTAGGGAAAAGCTAATCTATTTGGCAGCTCTGCTCAGTTGGTGAAAAGGAATTGCTGAACTTTTCTTAAGAACAGTTTCGTGCAATGAAGCTGGTTAATAACTCAAAGCATTTTGAGTTCCTCTCATAAAGGAGAGAGAAAGGCTTGAAATCCCATATCCACGCCTTCTTGGGCACAGCTGAGTTTAGAGGTCTCCACTGTTCATTGTCCCGACTTAGATACTCATTTATTCGAGTGTTCACTGTGCATCTTCTGTGTTCCAGACACACTGTTCTAGCCACCAGGGGCATAGATCCTTGCCCTCATGGAGCTCACATTCTAGAGGGTGATAACAAGACAAATAAGAAAAGGTGTAATAGAAAAATAAAGCCGGGAGTGTCTGGGAGTTGGTGTTAAGACAGATTTTAGACAGTGGTCAGGAAAGGAATGGCTTTCTTTTTCTACTTCTTAATGCTGTTTTAGCTTACCAAGCCAGATGTAACAAACATTAAGGATACACATGTTTAGGTTAAAACAAATTGTGAACTCTTAAGTATATAGAATCTTCTAATTGTCATTTCCTCCTGGGTTCAGTTGTGTCAAATGATTCTGCTCCTAATCGGGAATGTCAGATTTCATTATCTAGTGAGGAATTTTTTATGAGTCAGAGTCATTTATTAATGTGTGTGTTCAAGTGAAAATCGTGTTACTTGATTCATAGGGATAGGGAGGCTGACTGGAATTCTGATGGAGAGAGGAGATGGTTGCCTTCCTGTTAGGAGGCCCGGTGCTTTGCTCCCGGAAACTCTCCAGTTAAAGCCATGGCCCAAGGCTGCTTACATTGGCATCTGGATGGAAATTTCCAATTATGTAAACCTTAATGGGGCTTATTTTTCTCGGCTAAGTTATGATCATAAGAGATGCCTCAATCTAGAAGCAGGGGCTGGATAATAATTACCATTTCTCGTGAAAGTGTAAAAAAGCTACTGGTAAGCCTGAATTTGTAGTAAATGTTATTTTAGCATTTATCACACTGCATTATACCTTCTTATTTAATTGTGTCTGTACCTTATTCTGTGTTGTCCTGCTCATCCTTGGCCCACAGTGGCCTAGAATTGTGTGTAAAAAAATAAAAAGCACACAGGAAAGTAGGGGCTCAGTAGGTACTTGTTGACACAATTAAGGATTTAACAACCATGTGCCAATTTAAATTTTTTTTATCTGTGATTCAGCTACAGTTGATCAGGAACACATTATTGGAAAGTACCATTTTTCAAAGAAACGTTCATCAAAGTGGTATGGAACACCTAACCTCACCTCGCTCTGCTTTTGACTTCACTAACCATGTGACCTTAGGTAAATGACTTCTGGAGGACTTTACATCTTTATCTTAAATAGGAAATCAAGATGATATCTACTTCACAAAGATGTGAATTTTAAATGAGATCATTTAGATTGAAAGCAGCGCACATATATACTTCCTAGTTTAGGCCAGAACCATGGGCTAAATTTAGTAACAAGACTTTTAATAGGGACACTTGTAAAGGTCCTACAGTTTGATCTCTATAACCAACTGCATGAGCACAGAACAGAGGAAGTGTAGCTTAGCAGCTAAAAAGATTGAGTATTTTGCCTCTAGCAAGCTTAATGTGAATCAGTAATATGGTGTGACTGCTGTTTACTAACAACACTCAGCAGTTCTCGATTGATTATCTACCATGTAGTGGAAGTTTTAAATTCTATTAATAAAAATACCCAAAACAGAATTGCCCAGAGTGAGTTCTGCAGAGAATCACTTGATGCTACTAGTTATATTATGTGGGGGAAAAGGGGCTGTTTTGGGAAATGGTGGATTAGATTATTCAGCCTCTCCCCTGTAGGATTTCTTTGGCCTTGAGTTATTGTGCATTTGCATCTCCAAGAGGGGGTTTTAGTTGACAGCGCTTTGGTAACAGATGGAATAGGGCTGCTGGTAGTTCTGCTTGTTTCTGGGCCCATCAGACTGCACCTGGACCACTGTCAGCCTGGGCACCACTCTTTGTCAAAGTGTAGACCACTGGGTGCATATTCAGAGGACAGCAGCCAGGATGGGAAGGGAAGGTGTGGTGATGGCAAGGGCAGGGGGCTCACAGAGGAAGTGGGGCTATCTAGCATGGGGTTGCAGGAGGAGGTTAGGTGGGGTAGAGGTGAGGGTGGGGGGAGGTTGAAAATGCCTGTCTTCCAATATCTGAAGTGTGGGAAAGGGACTTTACTGTTCTGTCAAGGGGCAGGTTGAGAACCAGTGGGTAAATGTGGCTGGGAAACATTTTGGACCCAACCCAAAGTAGAATTTTCTTTGAAGATGGCTTTATTTTACTTACTGATTCTGTGTTCTTGGAAGGCATAGTTTTTGGGTGGTGTATGAGGAGGTATTGAAAAGTGTTCTTTAAAATCCCATCCAACCCCGAGTCTGAATTTGTGATTATTTTCTTTTGTTTGGTAAAATTTATGTCTTCAGCCTTTTGTTTTTTCAGGCTTGTGCTAATTCCTGTGGATAATTAGAAAAAGCATTGATAATACGTGGTTTGTGTGAATTTGTTAATTGAATGACAAGACTAACACACGAGACAGTTGTTAGCAAACTAAGACAAAATGTAAACAAAAGGCAAAATTTTGACAATCTTTAACAGTACCACAGAAATTCTAGAAGGGGAAGACTGGAGAATTATATAAACTGGGGTTTGAAGGATTAATGAGATTTGGACGGCAGAAAGGAGAGCAGAAGCATTGCAGATCAACAGAAGCCCAGGCATGCAGGAAAGAGACGTAGAAGGCTTTTGAGGAGCAGTGTGGCTAAATCTGTAATTAAGAAAGATCCACTGGGCTTCCCTGGTGGCGCAGTGGTTGAGAGTACGCCTGCCGATGCAGGGGACACGGGTTCGTGCCCCGGTCCGGGAAGATCCCACATGCCGCGGAGCAGCTGGGCCCGTGAGCCATGGCCGCTGAGCCTGCGCGTCCGGAGCCTGTGCTCCGCAACGGGAGAGGCCACAACAGTGAGAGGCCCGCGTACCACAAAAAAAAAAAAAACAGAAAAGGAAAAAAAAAACAGAAAAGAAAGATCCACCTGGCAGCTTTGTGTAGGAGATAAAGACTTGAGAGCTATCTCCTTAAGAGCAATCATTTAAGTCATGTGGGTGTGTGAAATCTTTGAGGGACAGGTTGTGGCTAGAATATGGATGAGCAAGTTCTTAATCTCAGTGGTTAGAGCGTAGGTCCACCTGGTTCAAATCCATCCCTCAGTGACCTTGGTGAAGCAGGGTGGAGAAACTGAAGCCTAGAAGTTGACTCTAAGTTGGATAGTATTACTTGCCTCTTAGGTTATGAGGATTAAACGAGATAAAGAATTAGGTAATTAAGTGCTCAATAAATGTTACTCACTATTATTTATTAGGTAGCTGAAGTCTCCCTCGAGCCTTGGTTCTGGAAGTGTGGTCCTCTGACCAGCCACACTGGTATCACCTGTGAGCTTGTTACAAGTGCAGATTCATGGGCCCCACTCAGACTTACTGAATCAGGGTCTCTGGGGGTGGGAGGCTTCAGAAAGCTCTCCAGGCAATAGGCAGGGAAAGGTTTGAGAACTGCCCTAGAGGAATCCTACAGAACTAAGAAAGGGAGGGAATTTTTAAAAGAGGGGCTAACAACAGTGCCCTTTACAGTGTAGAAGATAAGAAGCTCAGAGAAGATGAAATTCGGGAGAAAAGAGATAGTGTATTTTTTGCAGTGCCTAACTGACAGCTTTACACACAATGTTCAATAAATATTTGTTTCTATGTTATTGAAGACAACTGGTTTAAGTAGTATGTTGGGGATAGAAGGAGGATTTAATATAGTATGTATAATATACATAAGTCTAAGTGATTAAAAAATATAGTACAGAACCATATTAGAAATATGATATTGGAAGAAGTTTAAATCTTAGGCTTAACTACCTACCTACCTACTATGACCGGGCACAGTGCTCTCTGCTGTAAATAGAAAATGAGATGCTACTGTTGTTTTCAGAGGCTTCACAGCATGGTACTTTCTTTAAGGATTTGAAGCTAATTTTTTTTCCTGTAACTTTTTCTTGCTACAGAGAGTAAACACTGTATCTGATCTATTCTCAGCCAGTGCCAGGAGTTAAGCATGCAGTTGTCTTCCAGTCACAGCCGGGCCTAATCTGAACCTGCTCACTCATTTCTAAAAGCATTCTGAACAGTGATTTCTTTTGTTAATTATTTTACGGCTCTGGATTTATCTTAGAGATGATTAGAAATCTTTTGAAAGAGTTTATGTCCCCGTTTAATGTGGGCCACCTGATGTTTTCCACATTGAGAGTTGTGCCATTTGATTTGTCCCTGTCCCCACCCCCATCACAAGTACAAGCACCACACACAATAGCTTGAAATAAAATAAATAGACTTCTAAGCCTCATCCATTTAGTCGTTATTTACTGCCCATTATGTGCAGGACACTGTGATAATAATGATGAGACAGCGTCCACAAAATATGTCTTGCTGAAGAACCAGGACCGCCCGAGGCTCTGTGTATTGAGTCTGGAGGAGTGGCCCAGCCTCTCTGCTGCATACCTGCCTGGGGCCTGGTTAGAGGTCAGTCAAGTGTTCAGATGATCCCTAGCACACGCCAGAGTTTAGACTTATAAATGTGCCACCCCTGAGATCGTTTTCCAAAGATGACGATGATTGGGCAGTTAATATTGTTAAGAATATGGGGTTTTTTTGTTTCGCTTTGTTTTTATTGAGATATAACTTGCATATAACATTATTTTAGTTTCAGGGGCACAACATAATGATTGGATATTTGTATGTATCGTGAAGGGAATATGTTTTAACTGACACTTGGACCAAGCCCCCTGCTCCTTTCCCATTGCTTTGAACTTTGGGGCTGAGGTGGGTGGGTAGTGAAGACTGCTAACATTCTTCCGTTATTTTCTTCTTCTCTCCAAATAAAGCAAAGAAAAATAGCTGGAACCTTCATCACCACTTTCGAAAGATAGCCAGGACCAGACCTACATCTAAGTGTTTCCAGAAGGCAGGGCAATTGGTGGTTTCCTTTCTCTGAGAATAGCGATTGAGTATTGAGAATGTGAACTTAAAGAGAGCGGAGATCTTTTTCAGAATGTTTTAACTGATCCATAGAGGTCTTTCTGATCATAACAGTGCTAGAATACAGCTTGGGTATTTGAAGACCAGGTAGAATATAATTTTTTTTTCATTTATGGTTTTTCTAAAACTGCTGAATATGGACAGAAATACCCCTAAGTTCTGCTAGCTACCCAAGGAATATTGGTGTCCTGAAAACGTAGAACCCAGTATGGAAAATAGAAGTTACAGCATTTGTAGGGTTTTAGAGCTGAAAGAGGTTTCAAAAAGAAAAGGGGATAAAAAAGAAAGAAACCCAAAGTTATGTGAGGTTTTCTGTGTGTTTTATGTTACTGATTGCTTTTGAATTAACCTCTTTTCCCTCCCCGTCTGTTTCCTGCAGTGAACACCTACCTCTTCATGATGCAGGCTCAAGGCATTCTCATCCGGGACAACATGAGAACGATCGGCGCTCAGGTTTACGAGCAGGTGGTTCGGAGCGCTTATGCCAAGAGGAACAGCAGCGTGAATGACTCAGGTATATTTTTAGTAAAGAGGTGGTCTGCTCAGAGGGCCTCCTCCCAGGAGTTCAGCTAAGCGGTAATGATGGACCCAGGAGTGAACATTTCTGCCTCAATCTTTGGAACTTTTACCTGTAACTTTTATTATCTTATAAGCACTAAGTATATAAAGAGGGGAAAAGAACATCGAGGTTAGGTGGCTTTGCCTGACATTATATTGTAAGAACTTGTTCCCGAATCATGGTTTTCACTTTAACTACTTTTACAAAAGACTGTACATAGCAAGTTCTTCACCTTTGAGAGGAGGCTGTCTTTTTTATGCCTCTCTTTTTAACTCTTCCAAAAAGTGAACAGAGGAAGTATTTCCAGATGGTTAAATGGGTCTGTCGTGAAGCCTCTCCAGTCTCCAGCCAGGGATGGTTTTTATTTAGAAAATAGATTCTGAGATTTCATTTTGCTTCGCATTCATGATTTGCCACTTATTTCTTTAACTGAGGACTAATGTGCTTCCCCTGTGGCTTCTTAGTGATTTCACTCAAGCCTAGTATTATAAAATATGTATATTTTTAAAAATATTCTTTCCTCCAAATCAATCCTTTTTTCTTCTCTAGTAAGTTCTAAGATTGTCCAGAGCTCACCGTAGAATGTGAAATTGCTTTGCAACCGTTGCAAGTGAGAATTATTCTGGGGTGTTGGGATATCAAGAGAAAGCATTGCCTCTGAAAGGGAAGTTAAATCCTGAGAAGAACTGACCATGCCCTAATTTATCAGTCTGTCCTGCTGGCCAGTTTAGCAGCAACCAAGCACTACAGTTAGCAAACCCATAAGCTTTGGTACTTACTTCCTTTCTTCTTGTTCGCAAAGAGCGAACGATCAACTTTTCAGAGCTTCTCAGCCAAATTGTGGCCTCACGGGACACACTGCCTGAGCTCTGTACCGTACCTGGAAGAGGAGTCCCTGCAGCTCCTGAAGTCAAGGGAGAAGGCCAAGCAGATTTTTGTTTCCTAATTCATCCTGTGTGGTGTTCGGTTTAACAGATGATCCCACACACATTGTCTCACTTGACTCGGATATGGCTCCATCGGGTAGGCAGGATTTTGTTACTTCCATTTTTCACATGTACAGGTAATCTTGGGGGTGTTGGAGTGGCTTGGTCATGTGACTTTCCCTAAACCCCGCCCGAACCTGCTTCTAGTTGGGTGATAAAACTCGGGAATACTTTGACCGCCATTCAGAGCTCTTTCCCCTGTATCACTCCAGATAAAGGAGCATGTGTGCTGTCATGACCTTTACCCAGTCCACGTGTTCATGCCTCTCCAAGGTTAGAGGTTGCTGGGGCTTCTCTCTGGGCCATTGGCGAGGTAACCTGTTTTCTCTCAAAGTTAGAGGGTGCGCGGCAGGTCTCCATCCCTGCACCACTGCTGGTCTTGCAACACAGGTCATGCTAATTCCCTGAGGGGTTATTGTCCCTGGAAGTTGAGCAGAGAGTGAGTTGCGCCCTTGGAAGGCCTATCCAGGGACCCATTGTTACTTGAATTTGCATGTGTTTAGCCTCAAATCATCATACTCTAAAATAATTCTTCCCAGCATCCCTCTGGTTGGACTAGTTAATCATTCATTTTGTGTTTAATGTGTCTCTCTTCCTCATAAATCAGAAGTCTTTGCTGTCGGGGCCTGCTTATCATGGGGTAGATGATTTTTTTTTTAACTTGGAATCTTTATTCTTGATGATTTTGTAATAGGCTTATCCTTAGTTTGGTTAAGCAAACTCTAACTTGGCTATGAGAACTCTTTCAAATTTGCTAAAGGAACTATGATGATAAAATTATACAGCAAATTGGGAAAAATACCCGTGAAATAACACAACTTTTTATAAAATTGTGAGGTTTCAATTCCAGTAACCCATAAGACAGGGCCTAAAGCCAATTCATAGTCACATCATTCCAGAATGAGGGGCTATTGCCAGAAACTTTTTATGGGGTGGGAAAAGGAATAAAAGATGGTCAGTGCTGATAAATACAGGTTTAATGATACAGTGCTCTCCACAGACAGCTACAGAGACTATAAACTATTATCCAGAAACTTACAACCATACAACACAGATCACTTAGCCAGATCTAAAATAAACTGGCTTCTTGTAAATACTACAGCCCTTCTTCCATCCAAAAATGACCCTAATCTCACATGAAAACAGTTACTGTAGGGGAATCAGAAACCCAGCTTTGTGGCCCAAAGTAAAAGCCAAAGGAAAAATAGCGATTCAGTGGCTAGCTGGTGAAAATGGGAGATCTGGTGCCCTTCACTGTGCTGCTTTGCTCTTCTTCCTCTTTTTGTCCCCCTTCTCCAGTCCATCCATGTTAGCTCTCAGTAGGCTTGAACAAGCCATCTGAAACTGAAGCATTTCTTCGGAGCTCACCACAGTGCTGATCTTCCTTTTCCCATCAGTAGCTCTTAACGGACACTTGTCATCTGAGGGCTCAAAGCCCTCCACAGAACCCTTCCTTGGAACGGGTTTATTAGTTCTACCATCATCTGCTCGCTCTCCAGTGGCACCATCCTGGCGCTGCTGGCTCCGCTCCGTCGGCATAAAAGCCCTGGGGTAGATGATTTGCTTGCATTATCTCATAGGCTCCTCACAAGAACTCAGTAAGATAACGACTGTGTCCCCCTTTCAGGGATGAAGGGGTCGGAGTTATAGGACTCTCTGCAGCAGTGGGGTTGGGACTTGTTGACCTCTGAACCCCAGCAGCGCTCCTCATTGCCTGTGTTGCCTTTGTACTACCCCTGGTACCTGGTACACTGCCTAGCACATAGGAGGCATAGAGTAAATGATTTTTGAGTGTGTGAGTGGGTAGATTTAACAAGAAAACACATTTTAAGTGTTGTAACCTAGTTCTGAGATTACCATCTTGATTGGCTTCTATTTTATTGGCACATCCTTGGTGAGTAAGTGTTGAAGAGGAAACATCATTTCATTGGAAGTTATCCAGTAAAAACCAACTATTTTTATTCATTTCAAAGTAATTTTCTGCCTAGCACAGTCAGAAAGAGCATTTGGGGCCTAAAGCTGCTGAGATAGCCAGATGACCACCACCGCTGACCCCGGCCACTCCCGCCAGGAGCACCGTGGGTTTGGTAAGAGTAGCCTGGACTGAGGTAGTTCATGAACTGTGTTGCCCCGCTCTGGAAGAAAAGTGCTGTGGCACACACCCATGTTCAAAGGCCTTCAGGAGGCCAAGGGTAGCTAAAAAGCTAGTGTGTCGTTTAAGTAATGCTAGCTTTCTTTATCCTTGAAAGCTAAAATGGCTACTGCCTAAAAAGAAAGTACTTTGAGGGACCAGGACTGTGACCTGGAATTAAGCCTGAAATAATGACCTGGAGAAACTTCTTGTCACTGAAAGCCTTTGGTATGTGAAATTGTGAGTCCTGTAAAATTTACCCAGAGCACCGGGGGGAGACACTCAAGAGAATATTGGCATCAGAAGAGAATCCCTGGGTTCATCCAGTCCAGCCACTTAGTTTGTATATTTGAGGTGAGTGGTTGGGTGGCCTGGCGTTTCTCATTCTTAAGTACGAATTTCCAGGTGTCATTCTATGCAGTCACTTTTACCCAGAGGGAGATTTCTTCCCTCTGTATTCACGTGCACATGCACACAAACCTCCCCGTGCTGATGGCCTCAGTCCCCTTCTGGTCACATACTCAGGGAAGTATCCTGTTGCCCACATCCTTCAAAACAGGTCTGTTGTCATAGGCAAATAAAATGAACAGAGTCACTGCCACTACGTTTCATACTTTATTCCGTGAGGTCGATGTTCTTTCTTAACCTCTTTCTCTCTGGCTTTTGCCTGCTCAGCCCATAGTTGTCTTTTCGTCTCCTCTCCCAGCAGGTGGTCAGCCTTAAGCGAGCTAACTCTCGAAGAATGCAAATTCTTTATATTTTACAAATGCTTGTCCTGATGGCATCTTTCTAATATATGTATATTTCCACTTTTTTTCAGTCAGAGAGGCAAGGGTTTGACCTTTTTTCAAATGGGAGGAGAAAGTAGTGATTCTTCCTGGCATCTGTTAGTCAGCACTTTTCAGTCCCCGCTCAGCTGGATTTGGTAATTTGAGGGAGAAAGCAGAATTTTCCCACCACCGTGGACTGGGGTAGCCGTGTCAACCTGGAAGCACACTGGACTCCCCTGGGCAGCTTTACAAGATGCTGATGCCTGCCCCCACCCCCGACCCCCAGAGGGTCTTATTTAATTAGTCTGGGGTATATCCTGGGCATAAGGATTTTTAAAAAGCTTCCTAGATGATTCTAGTATGCAGCCAAGGCTGCTGAACCACTGATGTAAAGCAAAGTTGACCGAGCAGGCCATTTGAATCTGCAGGTAGGAAGGATGTCTGTTGTGGTCCCATGTTATAAATGTAAAAGCAGCTGCCTTCTTTGCCGTCTACCTCCCTTGCTGGAAGAACATGTCCTGATTCGAAATGGATTAGATTTAAATTAAAAAGTAAAACCGTGACCATAGAAATTCAGCAGGCTGGCTTTTTCTCTCAGCAGTTCCCTCATTCAGTAGGGTCGTGCTTTAGAAGACTAAGAAATGGGTGTTTGGGGCTTCCCTGGTGGCGCAGTGGGGACGCGGGTTCGTGCCCCGGTCTGGGAGGATCCCACATGCCGCGGAGCGGCTGGGCCCGTGAGCCATGGCCGCTGGGCCTGCACGTCCGGAGCCTGTGCTCCGCAACAGGAGAGGCCACAGCAGTGAGAGGCCCATGTACTGCAAAAAAAAAAAAAAAGAGAAATGGGTGTTTGGAACCCCTGAAGAGAGTATGCAGTATAGTCTAGGCAGCTGGAGGAGAGCTAGGACTCCACAATAACCAGGCACAGCTTTACCAGGTCGTGAGCAATTAATTTCCTCTGCCGCTTCCAGTTTAAAAGGCTTCTACTACTAGTGGAAAGGTAGATTTTGTTTAAATTTTTATGTAAAGAATTTAAAGTTAGAAATGAGGAAATTAGTGTTTGTTGGGGGTGGGTGTTCTCCACGGTGTAGGGCAAGGTTATGGAGGACTTTCACTTAGGAGTTGTGTGTTTCAGGTTTTCTTTTTTAAAAATGACATTATTAATTTAGTAACCAGAAGAAAAGAATAAGTGGTGTTTTGTTTCATGCTAGCTGCTAACGAAACAGGAGGGAAGGGGGCAGGGCACAACCTTTAAAAGAATGACATAGCCCTTGGGATATGACATAAACTGGTTAGAACCAACTAGGTCCAAGATGGCGGAAGATTCGACTTCCAGTAGACCTTGAGCCTCATAATATACTCTCCGTAATACATTAGCTAAATGACACACCCACAGGCGCATGACAGTTCCGAGGCTGACCGTAAAAGGTCAAAAATTAGGCGGTGGCCCAATTCCTGGAAATTCTGCCCCTTCCCCCCAAAAGTTGGAATTATCCTCCCACTAGTTAGCCTATGAAGTTACCTGGCTCAGAAAGACTAACAACAACCCCATATTTCGAGTCCTCGCACCTTCTGAGATGGTCCACACTCTGTCTGTGGTGTGTGTTTCTTCCAAGGCCATTCTCGCCTTTTGCAATGAACTGCATTCTTCTGCCTATGGAATGTGTATCTCTAAACAAATCCACTTCTTACCTATCACTTTGTCTGTCACTGAATTTGAATTTCTGTGCTGAGACATAACCTGAGCTTCAGTAAGTCCTGAGACCAGGTGTGTGATCTCTGTTAAAAGACAGTAGGTTCATGGGACTTCCTGGTGGTCCAGTGGTTAAGACTCCACGCTTCCAATGCAGGGGGTGCGGGTTCGATCCCTGGTCAGGGAACTAAGATCCCACATGCTATGGGCGTGGCCAAAAAAAAAAAGACAAAAGACAGTGGGTTCAGGTCCCAATCTGGGTTGTACAGTTTCACTACCAGGCCTATTATATATATATCAGTGTTGGAAGGAAGTAGAAAGGAATTTATCTGTGTCCCCAAACAGACCCCCAAAGTAGGATCATTAAGGTTAGACGGTGTCTTGTCTCCTCTCCCACATGTTTTTTTAACTTCTTGTTCCCTACTTAGGTTGTAGCTCTAAGGCTTGGTTCTGTCTTTGCCCAGAATTATCATTCTGTTTTTGTTGATTTGCTTATGAAAATGCCTGTTGTAATACTTCTGGGAATTTCTTTGCCTAATTACTGTGATGCCGTTTCTTTTTTTTTTCCCCTTAAAAAGTATGTATGTATGTATTTATTTCACACACACACACTGTATTTTATTTTTACAAGAGATAAATAAACTGACACCAAGCATTGTAAATGGATGACCACAACAGAAGCAACAATGACTGCAATTACCAAACACGAAACACACTCACACTATGTCATCATATTGACATTCAGTCCAGGAATCCTCCACTGTAACAGCGCCTTTACTTTGCAGTGAAAATTGATCTGTATATTTGACATGGGACTGAGTGAGCTGATGAGGATGACTATAATTTTTGTGATGCCGTTTCTAACCAGCTTCTCCCTCCACACATGCGCACATCACAGACATACACGTTTTCTAGAACACATGAAAACTGCTAATTTTTTTTCTTAAAAAGAATCATTTTATGTACAAAAAAAATATGTGTGTGTATATATATGTATACAATTAAGCAAAATGAGAATCACCCAGAGTAATGATTAGCATTGGAGGTTCTTGGCTTAGCTTTTTGAAATGTTAATACCTTCAGAAAGGGCTGGACTTAGGATGGATTTGCATGTGTGAACTGAGGACTTTGGGCTAATTTCTGTGTAAATGTAATTTTACCTTTAGTGTTCATGCTGACTTGGTTTATGTCTTTATATAAATGCAAGCTTATTGTTTTTCAGGAAAGCTGAAACTAAAAAGGACAGAGCATTCTGTCCCTTTCCTGCCCTGTTAAGAGACTTAAAAATTATTGTATTTACGAGATGATATGAAACCTATTATATATATATGAATCCTTGTATTCAGCCATATTTATAATAAATACTCATAATATAAAAAAAAAAGAGACTTCAAATTCTCTTCAAGTTGCCTCTCATTGAGTTTCGTCCTCCGAGTACTTGTAGAATAGGCAGCCATGTGTCTGTATAAAAGGACTCACTGTATTAGCCATTTGATTCTTGGAAGCCTTTTCGTAGTGCTTTTTAAAAACTATCCATGTTGAAGATTCTAGAATTCCAGGGTGCAAAGTGAATGTGAATAGGAAGTTTTAATTTTCATAGAATCAGCATGAATCCAAAAGGACTGGAGAAAGAGATTTTCATACTCTGAAAAAATAGTGCAGTGTAATGGAAAGAGTTCATTCGGGTCTCTGTTACGTACTAGCCAGGTCTCCTTGTACGAGTTGTGTATACGGTGCCTCACTTTCTTTATCTGTCAAAAGATAAAGAGTTTGGAGGACCCCCTTCATACCTCCCCCTAGGAAAAAGGCCTCTGCTTTACTCTTTAACACGTCACTAAAATGACAGTAGATTGTGTGTGTGTGTGTGTGTGTGTGTGTGTTTAATGGCGTAAACCCCTGAAAATGAGAACAAGAAAGGAGACCACAGCAAAAAATTTTGGAAGTTGGAAAGCAGATGGACCAGTGATAAAGGACTTAATGGACCCAAGAAAACTGACTGCTAATGTGGCAGCAAGGAAAGCCAGCAACCACTGCAGTTTATACCCCAGAATCCCTCAGAAGCTCAGGAATCAGCAACATCAAGTACTTTTGGAGATAAAAATAAAGGTGGCAACTAAGATAAAGGTTGGTTGAAAGCTGTTTAAAAAGCAGTCAGATACCCAGATTCCTTCCCCCCGTCCTGGCAAAGTACTAGAGACTTGATAACCTCCAGAGATGGTAAAATAGAGGGTCCTTCAACTGGGGGGACCTGGCTTGGTTTAGGGTACCCTAGCCTTTTCCTCTTCCTCAGTTTTAGGGTGCTTGCAGCAAAGAGCATATGATTCTGGCAGGAGATTAGAATAGACTTCTCTGGGGAACCTGACTGGACCAAGACGAAAGACCCAAAGATATTGACACTGGAGGTTTCCAAACCAAACTTTTGGCCAGAACACCCTCCAGTGAAGAACCTCAGTCCAGACCCTTCCAGTTAGCTTTCGCTCCCCACTCTTAAATATTAGCAGATGGCCAAGGATCACTGTGCCAGAGACCAAACAAATAAGAAGCAGCAAATTGAAAGAAACAGAATATGCTGGGAGGAAAAAAACTTAACTATCACATATGTTCTCAAGGGTCAGAGGAAAAGGATTGCAAACATGGAACAAGACATTGGAAAAAAAAATGAACATTCAGAAAATTAAAGGGACACTTTGAAATAAAAACTCTAACAGCAGAAAATGATAATTAAAAGAAGGACTGGGTAAAATTGAGGAAATCTCTCAAGGTAGAGCAGAAGAATAGCAAGATGGAAAGTCAGTTAGAAAAGATGAGAAAATTATAGGGCCAGGAAGTCCAACATCTGAGTCCTATTTTCTGTTCTCCAGAAAGATAGCACAATACAGAAGGGAGGAAATCATCATCACAGTAATACCTCCTCCTCACCCCAAAATTTTAGAACAGAAAATGAATTTCCAAACTTTAAAAGCCCACCAAAAGGTCAACACGGTGGGCTAGGCACACCAGTATGAAATTTCCTGAAGAGAAAGTTCTTTACACTTCCAGAAAGAAATTACTTCACCTTTTACAAAGATAAAGAATGGGAATGGCTTCGGACTTAACAGGCACAGGGGAATCTAGAAGGCAGTGGGAAAGCACCTTTACAATTATTTCCAGCCTTGAATTCTATAAAACCAACCAACCGTGTATCAAGTGAGGAAGAATGAAAATAATCAGCTATACAGGGTTTCAAAATCACTGCCCTTTCCCCCTTCTTAGGAAGCCACTGGAAGAATGTGCTCTACCAAGTGAGAACAAGGGAGAAGCTGAACTTAGGAAAACTGAGGTTCGATACTATAGGAAGATGAAGGGACTCCCCAGGACACTGAGGAAGGGAGATCCCAGAGTAGCATGTGCACATCAGGCTCCCAGGAAAGCCTGTCCAAACTGAAGTGGATCGGGAGGTGCTGGACCTTCTTAAGGAAGAGGAAATTGAGGGAAGACCTGATGCCTGTGTCTTCAGGGGAAATGAAGTGGCAAAGGGCATGACGTCAGGCTGTCATCATTTCACATAAAACTAAGCAAACAGGAAAACAAGACAGTCGCTCCAGGAAAAAATAATTATGCAGGAAAGGAAAAGTAATCATAACTTTCCACATTTCTCAGCTACAGCGAGTATTTATCGAATCGTCATAATATAAATACTGAAGGTTGCCCTAACCACGATTATCATATTTGACTGGAGGGAGACTGGAGGATGGAAAGCGTATGTGTGTGGCGGGGGCAGGGGAGGGAGGGAGCGCAGTCTTCAGCTCCCGCAGTGAGAAGTCAACAGATGGACCTAAAACCGAAGCATCGAGATTGGGTGTGCAGGCTGATGGAGATAAATACTGAGGTAGTAGGCGAGGAAGTGAGAGCGGTTCCTTTAGAGAAAGACATGGGAGGGGGCCCTGTGTTGTTTTTTTTTAATTACGTTGTAAGGTTATTTGACTGTGAACTGCCTGCATATAAAGCTATAACAACAGTAAGAATAGAAACACTGGTAAACTAGTATCATCTGGTTAACATTTTTATTGACAGGTTCAGATTTTAGCTGAAGAGCTAGGCCAGCGGCCTGCCTCCCCAAAAGATGATATCTAAGAAAAATACTCCTTTGGTAGGCATCGAAGAGTTGCAGGAGTGATGACATGTACCAGTCTGAGTTGCCTTTTTTTTCTTACCTCTCTAGATTATCCTCTTGACTTGAACCACAGCGAAACCTTCCTACAAACCACAACTTTTCTTCCTGAAGACTTCACCTACTTTGCAAACCATACCTGTCCCGAAAGGCTCCCTTCCATGAGTGAGTAGAGCTCTTGCTTATCTTCCTCTGCTTTTAAAACTGATGCCTTCTTATTTGAGTAAACTAAAAGGGAGAGTGTTCTTGAGCTGTCGATATGTCTACTTACACAGAGATTGTAAACGCCTCCCGGCCGTTGGGAACAGGGATTCTGAAAGTTACTTGTGCCCTGGCTCCTCTTCAGCGCTTCTGTAGGGTGGCCTGTGTTCCTGGTGCCATTTTCTACCACATTTTTCACTTTGCTTTACACATGCCCCCCTCCTTTGTAACTCGGGGTCTGTTAAGATGTCCTAGAGAAAGTGTAGGCAACCACCTTTGTCTTTTAGTATAAATCTCACACTGATCATATGACTTGCTCGCTATGAGGGAAGTTATTTTCTTAACAAAGTGCTAGTTTAGGAAATTCTTGGATCTTTTCTTTCTCTTCCTTTTTCTTCTTCCTCTCCCCTTCCTCTTCCCCCTTCCTTTCCTTTCCTTCTTAGAATCTCATGTATAATCTGAAGCAATGACAATGTACTGTTACACCTTTTCTGTACTTTGGGGCTTCTTGGACAGTCCTCTTCTGGACTTGAGTCCGAGACGATGAGAGTTCTGAGTTTGGACGTGACCAGTCGGGGTCACTGATCAATGAATTGGGATAGTGTGTCTATACATGCCTCAGGAGCACACAGCGACGGTGCCAAGCTCAGCTACTTTTCTCCTTCCATTTTCAGAAGTTCAGCTGCTGTACACCCTTGGCAGAAGCAGAACTCAAAGGCTCAATTTCTTGATTTGCTGCTTTACACAGTAATAGTAATAGTGATTTGCTGAAATGCAATGAGTTGGAAAGCAGAGGAAGGGACCCCCATCCCTGTTAAAAACACAACCCACTGAAAAAGCACTGAACTGCTCCAGAGATTACAACCCTGAACATAGGAATAAGACTCTACCATTTTCTGGCCTCTTAATTATTATTTTTTTCCCTCCTCTGTTCAGAGGGCCCCATAGCCATAAACATGAGTGAAATTGGAATGGATGCCATCCATGAACTCTTCTCTAAAGACCCAACCATCAAGCTCGGAGGTCACTGGAAGCCATCGGATTGCATTCCTCGATGGAAGGTAGGGGGTGAGGTCAGACCCCAAGTGCTGGAAGCCTACCTGCCATCATCTGAATCACCATGGGTTTCACTCTGACCTTTTGTAATTTGCACCCTACTTACTACTTAATGCAAAATATTTGCATTTGATGGGAACATACTGAAGGAATGGATTTCCCTGAGGACTGTTCTGTAGCCACGGAAATTCACGTTGTTCTGATGACTGAGCCAGGACCCTTTTTCTTCCTTACAGGAATACTGGCTAAGCAGGGGGTAGGGGGTGGTAGGTCTCTTGTGACACATTTGCAGAAGCCATCTTCACAAATTCAGTGCTTCATGCCTCATTTGGCATTGTTGCCGTGAGTCTAGTGGAATAAAAAGTGGAGTTATCTAGCCTGACACTGAGAATTGTTTAGTTTTTTTCTGCGTGACTCTAATCAGGAGACATCGGTAGTGTGGATCAAGCTTATGGCACTGGCTTAAGTCCATTCTTTCAACAAGTATTTAGTAAAGTGCCTGTTCTGTGCCAGCCCTATGAGATGCTGTGGTGCAGCAGTGATCAAAGCATGTCTGGAACAGATCAGTGTTTCCAGCCCATCACTGGGTTGTAAAATCAATTTAATGAGCAGCGTTTAAAAAATTTATGTATATATATAAAAGTGCATTGCATGTTTTAAGGGGAAATACTGTTCTGTGAAGCGTGTCTTAGTTGTATGTCTCTATGTTTGTGCACTGGGTCACAGTGAATATGAGTGTATGTCTTTCTCTGGGCTGTGGTCTCGGATTCATTTGCAGGCCCACTGTGTACATGGTATGGCACATGTAAGAACGAGGTCCACTTACTTCCAAGGGTCGACTTGCCACCATAGGTCTTTATTTAGAGAAGCTGAGGATAAGACAGCTCCCAGAACTCCCCAAGAGCTGGTCCCCGATTCTGCAGAAGTGCCCTGCTGCAAAGCAACAGATGAGGGGACTAACAGGGCGGCCTCTTTTGCTGTGACCCATTGCAGGTGGCAATCCTTATCCCCTTCCGGAACCGCCATGAGCACCTCCCGGTCCTGCTCCGACATCTGATTCCCATGCTCCAACGCCAGCGCCTACAGTTTGCATTTTATGTGGTGGAGCAAGTAAGTGGTCCTTTCTTCTCTCTTCTTTCTCTTCTGAGACAGCAGTTTAGAGAGCTTCAAGCTAATGCATCCTTGGTGTAAAGATCCAGTAAAACTGAAAGCTCACAGTCGACTGAGTCGCCTGCGGCAGGAAGGGGAGCAGAGAGCAGTCCTGCTCCTGGTTTGAGATGTTGCTCAATGTCAGCAGATTTGAGTGCAGCCTGGAACTTTGTTTACCCTGAACAAAGGCCTCTTGTGGGCTGGTTTTGCTAGAGCTGCTTTAAGTGTTGTCTTTAGGCTCCAGACCCAGGAAATTCCCCTTAAGATAAGGAGCCACAGGTCGAAATGGCAGTGTTGTTCTTCCTTCCGTATATGGGGCTGGGTACCCTTCTAAATGCTGTTTACATGGCTGACTGTCTGCCTTTACAACAGCCTTGGGAGAGAGGAGCTTGGGTTTATCTTTATCACCCCTTTTTATTTCCAAGGAAGTCAAGGCCAGAGGTCAAGTGATTGTGAGTCAGTGATGAGCTGGGCAGGACCCACCTCCCTTCTGGCCCAGGATCTCTCAATAAGCTCTCCCTTAGGCAGGGCTGAGGCAGCAAAGATTGTGCTTCAAGAGTCCTTTTAAAAATAAAGGTCTGCTTCTTTTAGGTTGGCACCCAGCCCTTTAATCGAGCCATGCTTTTTAATGTGGGTTTTCAAGAAGCAATGAAGGACTTGGACTGGGACTGTCTTATTTTTCATGATGTGGATCATATACCAGAAAGCGATCGTAACTATTATGGATGTGGACAGATGCCAAGGCACTTTGCAACTAAACTGGATAAGTATATGTATCTGTGAGTATCATTTCCCCTTAATTAAAGAGGTTAAATCTAAAAGGATGGTGAGAGATGCAAAGATGACAAAATCCAATTAGCTCCAACCTGAATGGCAGTCAACTGATGAATGGATAAACAAAATGTAGTATATCCATCCATACACTGGAATGCTATTTGGCAATAAGAAGGAAGGAAGTACTGATATATGTGACAACGTGATGAACCTAGAAAACATTATGCTCAGTGAAAGAAGCTAACTACTAAAGACTGCATGTTATATGATTCCATTTCTATGAAATGTCCAGAATAGGCAAATCTGTAGAGACAGAAAGGAGAATAGTGGTTGCATAGGGTTGAGGGGAATAGGGGGAAATGAGTGACTGTTGATGGTGGGTACAAGGCTTCTTTCAGGAGGGTGATGAAATTAATTAAAACTGATGGTGGCCATGGTTGCACAGCTCCATGAATATACTAAAAACCATTGAATTATACACTTTTAATGGGTGAATTATATGGTATGTCAATTCTGCGTCCTTAAAGCTGTTATTAAAATAATCAATTAGGAAAAAGTTCAATTAGCTACTCAGATTGATGCGTCCCGTCCTGAGGAAACAGTTTCAGGTGGTTCAGGGCAGTAGCACAGAGAGTATTGTTTTACTTAAGACTTAGTTCTCCAGTGAGATGGCCTGTTCTAGGGGAAAAAAATCACCCTTTAATGCACAGATGATTGATACCATACATCTCCTTTTAGGCTTCCTTATACTGAGTTCTTTGGTGGAGTGAGCGGCTTAACAGTGGAACAGTTTCGGAAAATCAATGGCTTTCCTAATGCTTTCTGGGGTTGGGGTGGAGAAGATGACGACCTGTGGAACAGGTACTACCTTCTTCTGATGTCTTCTAGAAATGCTACCTTAGACTCTCCAGACTATCACTGTCTAATAGGAATATGATGTACTAAGCCATGTATGTAAATTTCAGTGTTCTAGTAGCTACATTTAAAAAGGTTAAAAAAGAAAAAGGTGAAATTAATTTATTATATTAATAAAAATATTTTTAAAATTATATTTATCATAGTATATCCAAAATAATACCATTTCAACATGTAATCAATATAAACTATTAATGAGATATTTTACATTCATTTTTTTCTGACTAAATCATAGAAATCTGGTGTGTACTTTACACTCACAGCACATTTTACTGAAACCTCCCCAAACCAGAGGTCAGATGTTTGTTATGCGTACACAGATTTATCCATGCCATCAGATAAGGCTTGTATTATGTAAGTTTGTATGAACAATCCTGTGTGTGATTAGTGTAAAGTAGTATTTTTACAGAGTAAGTAAATAGTAACCTAACAAGGAACAAATAACCAAAAGAATTTCTACCTTGTATCCACTTTCTATCTCAGCTTTAAAAAAAGAAAGGGTGTGTTGGTTGTTAATACAAAATAATATTTTCGGGTAAAAATTCAGATGATACAGATGTGTCTAAGCCAGGGAGTATAAGTCTTAATCCCCATTGTTACCCTGTTTCCTTCCCAGGAAGTAGCCATTTGAGCAAGCTGTTTCTTTCTATAGACTTCTTTCTATTCATACATAAACAACCCAGACACATCCCTTCTCCCCTTCCAACCATGTTAGAGAGCCACTTCATTATTTTTAACAATTGCATGGTATTTCTTTATGTAGATAGACAACAATTTATTTTAATCCTCTCTTGTTGATGAACATTGTTTAATTTTGAACATGTTTTGTTCACATGTGCGAATATATCTTTAGATTAAATTCCTAGTTGCAGAACTGCAGAGTCAAGAAGTAAATGCACTTTTTTTTTATTTAAAATGTTTTTTTATTAATTTATTTTTGGCTGTGTTGGGTCTTTGTTGCTGTGCGTGGGCTTTCTCTAGTTGCAGTGAGCAGGAACTACTCTTTGACGCGGTGCGAGGACTTCTCACTGCGGTGGCTTCTGTTGTTGTGGAGCACGGGCTCTAGGCACACGGGCTTCAGTAGTTGCGGCATGCGGGCTCAGTACTTGTGGCTTGCGGGCTCTAGAGCGCAGGCTCAGTAGCTGTGGCACACGGGCTTAGTTGCTCCGCGGCATGGGGGATCTTCCCGGACCAGGGCTCGAACCCGTGTCCCCTGCATTGGCAGGCAGATTCTTAACCACTGCGCCACCAGGGAAGTCCCAAGAAGTAAATGCGCTTTTAAATTTTGATAGTTATTGTCACATTTTCCTCCAGAAAAGATTGCAAAAATATTCTGACCAGCAGCACGTTAGCGTACAAATTTTCTTACACCACCAGCAACATTGGATGTAAACAACCTTTTCAGTGTGTGCCGTGTTTCAGCTCTGTAGTAGCTCCATGTGGCTTGTGGCTGCTGTTAGGCAAAGCAGCTCCAGACAGTTCTTTCTCAGTCTGTTAGGTAGAAGTGGCATCTCATCCTTTTAACTTGGGTTTCTTAGGAACCTGGTGAGGATGAACAGCTTTTCCAGACATTTAACTACGTTTGACTGGTTTTTGAATCCAGCTGAGCTCCCCCAGGATATCTGCCATAACTCTCGTCTTGCCCTTTCCTCAGCTCAGCAAGGAGGCCCTCAGTGCAGGAACCTACAGCTGGTTTTCCCCAGCGCCCCACAATTCCAAACACACAGTAGGCATTTCGCACATGTTCATCAAATGAGAGTGGGAACACAGCTTCACACAGTCGGCCCTCCGCACCCATGGGCTCCGAAGTTGAGGATTCAGCCAACTACGGAATGAAAATATTAAAAGAAAATTCCAGGAAGTTCCAAAACGCAAAACTTGGATTTGCCACGTGCTGGCACCTATTCACATAGCATTGTATTAGGTATGATAAGTACGCTAGATTTGGTTTAAGGTATCCTGGAGGATGTGCGTGGATTATATGCAAATACTATGCCATTTTACATAAGGGACTCGAGCATCCACAGATTTTAATATCTGTGGGCCCAGTGCTGGAACCAGTCCCCCACCCAGAGACTGAGGGCTGACTATATATGAAAATGAGAGTATAATTTGGAGTCGAGGAGGATGTTGAAATATGAAAATGATCATAAATATCGCATAGATATCCAAAGTCTACCCCATGTATTGAGTATTTCTTGGAGTCCTATCAAGTTTCCAGTAAACCCAGCCTGGGAAACCTTGTATTTATCATGTTAAGAATAAATATCCTGAACACCTCCTCTAAATTCTTCTCGCCTCATGGTGACTTTTCATAAATTGTGAAGTTTTACATCTATATCGGAGGACATCATATAAATTAGCTCATCTCCCTGGTGATGGGGGAGGTGGGCGGAGACATAAGGTCTCTCTAGGGGGGACACACGGTGACTCTGACTTTGCTGACTTGCTCTGTGGTAGGTCATGGAAGACAGGTGTGCCCACCGGGGAGAACATGTTTCTGATAGGACCCAAACAAGCCGGCCCAGAGGGAGTGTGGTTGTACCTGTCACTGAGACCCTGTGTCACACCTCAAGAATTTTGAATTTCTTTTTGAATTTCAAATTTCTTTCCTTCTTCAAAACGTTTTTGTATTGTAGACTTCTTTTCTAAAACCGTGAACTTATCCAGAGGGGAAGCAACATGAATATTTAGATGCAGAAGTTCTGTTGTTCAGCTTGGGGTCCTTCAGCCTCGGGATAGGTTTGGTCACCTATGGGACTTGATCATTTTACCCAAAAGCCCACCCTCTTTGTCTTGGACAGAGTGCAGAATGCAGGCTATTCTGTGAGTCGGCCAGAAGGTGACGCGGGGAAGTACAAGTCCATTCCTCATCACCACCGCGGAGAAGTCCAGTTTCTTGGAAGGTTGGTGCAGTTTATTTATTCCTTGTACAAATATCCTGTATACTTCGCATTTCCAGGTGTCCCCGAGCACTGCAGCCCCTGTCTTGCTCCCCACCCCTCTCCAGGGTCTTGTTCGGACAGCTCTTTTAGAGTTCCTATATATATTTTAATTTAAGCGTGAGGCAGGCGTTTGGGGGCAAAATCATACCATTGGTGAAATTTTTTGACAGTAAGATCTTTTAAGGAAATCACTCATTCTGTGTCTTAAGCTTTGTCGTCTCCTCTGTAGCCTTCAGGGAGTTGGGGAAGAATCCACTCCGGTAAGGGTTTCTGTGTAACTCACAGTCACATGACAAAAAGTTTGGCACCCTCTCTGCAAGCTCTGGTTCTGGAAGGGTGTCCCTCAGCTTCTGTTTGCGTGGTTGCAGCTGCTTTATTACCCTCTGTACGTTCAATAAAGAAATTCCTGATCGGACTGAGCGGGGCATGTGGGCGGAGTACGTCTCTGCGTCCTCAGGAGTGGCTCTTTGTGTCTTTTGTTCGTAGTGGGGAGCACTATTCTCTAGACAGTCGATCTGGCTGCTGCGTGAACTCTGTTTTCATGGGAGTAAGCAGGCACTGAATACAGACTGAACTTTCTCATCCCATGTGTTTAGCAGCTTACCTCCCACTTCCCCACTCTGTGGTTTTGGGAAAGCCGGTTAATATTGAGAGCCGTGGTTTCCTCCTCCGCAAAGGGGCAGGCACATTAAATGAAATAATGCTGTAAGTAAAACACCTCGCATGAAATAGGACGTGTTTCTAATTCTAATGATGACGTGTAGCCTGGAGGAGCTGACATTAAATGAAATAATGCTGTAAGTAAAACACCTCGCATGAAATAGGACGTGTTTCTAATTCTAATGATGACGTGTAGCCTGGAGGAGCTGAACGGCCAGTCACCCGCCATGTGGGGCAGGAACATCGTTTTGGGTTGTGCCGCCTCCTGTGGTCTGCCCTGCCCCGTCCGTGTCGTGAGGAGCTTGGACCCTTGCTCAGAGCCACCCCTCTGTTCTCTGCTTAACAGGTATGCGTTGCTGAGGAAGTCCAAAGAACGGCAAGGGCTGGACGGCCTCAACAACTTGAACTACTTTGCAAACATCACATATGACGCCTTGTATAAAAACATTACTGTCAATTTGACACCCGAGCTGGCTCAGGTGACCGAGTACTGAGACGAGGGGAGAATATATGTTTGCTTCACCCACCGCCCCCAAGAAAGCAGCCTGACGACATGTCTCGGGGCTCCGCAGAGGAAGAAAACAGAAATCCAGTGTGGATCCTTGAGGGATCACAGGGTTCAAGGAAAAAATGTGAACAGAGCACACGCACATAACGCCTTCACCGTTTGGACCCACTGGGCTTGAGGGAGTCAGCCGGGAACTGACTTGCTCTTTTCACAAGACAGACGTCTGTCCTGCTGCTCTTCTCCCTCATCTTCTGCCCTGACGTCCCATCTCCTCCACAATCTGCAGAACCGGAACTGTGATCCGCCACCATCCCGCCACGAATGGCCTTGGGAGCTTCTTGCCCTTCAGAGCAAAGAGGCAGACCCACCACAGGGCAGCTGTGTTTTAGGAAGAGCAAAGGCAACTCCACACAACCATTCTTCTACATCTCTGGTGTTCTCTTTGGTTTCATTAAAAAAAAAAAAAAAAAATTACCTGCTTTGGGTGGGGATGAGGGGGGAGTAGGGGAGGGATTGGGGAAGATAAATAGACATATAACAATCACTTCTTGAAGAAGTATAATTGTAAATAAGCCATGTAAAATGCCTTTTTTAACTTTAATTTTCTAGCTGGCTCCAATTCAAACCGAGGGTTTATAAATTAGATCCCGTATTTGTTTGGCAGATGCAGGAACTCAGCTCAAGTGGAATAACATCGTCTCCCAAATTGCTGTCACTCTGGAAGGGAGTGGTTATAGGGCATGTCACAAGAGAGCAAAACAGTCCAATCTTTATCACCGGTAGCTAACTTCTTGTGCCCCCACCCCTGTCCCCTTTTCCAAAAGTCTTGCTCCCGACTTTGGCTCTGGAGTCTCTGCCCTGCTGGGCACGTCCACTCTCATCCCAGTCTTGTGCTGAACACGAAGCTGCTGTGTTAGAACACTGCTCTCCCGCTTGAAGCAAACCCGTCAGGTGGGCCCACTGTGCACACACCCCTGGATCTCTGGACTTCCTGTCTTGTCCTTCCATCATGGTAAAGAGAGAGTGTGGGTGTTGGTTTTCCCTACTTCCGTCTCTCTCTCTCTCTTTCTCTCTCTCTCTCCTTCTTTCGCTTGCTCTTATGGAACTTGGCCACAGTTTCTGAAGTCTGTGCCTAAACTACCAACCAGCTTCAGCGATTCCTTTGAATATTTCCCATTTTGGTTTCTGGAAAGCTTTGTCGTTAACACTATTAACTAGGACATAGAATAATGAGCAACTGAATTATGAAGAATTCAGCCAGGGAGCAGGTGACACTCGTGTGCTATGGGTCAGCTGGGATCCAGGTTAGACCAAATCCAAGCTTTGGGATTAGACTAACAAAGCTGCCGGACGGCCGCAGGAGCCCAAGTGCTCCATTCACACCCCCATGTGCTTTCTGAAGTCAGATTCTCAATCACATTTGAAGTTGTGCCTTTGTGTTTTTGCCTGAGCCGAGTCCCTCACCTCATAGTCCCCTTTGGCTTCTGCAGAATTCTGAAAAATGCCAGGTTTTTCCCCTCCTTTTCCATAAAACATATTTATATATCATTATTAGGAGTACTTTCTGAAGAGTACTTCATGTTTTTTTTTTAATTGCCTTGTTTGCCTTCAACTTCCTTAATTTTCATGGTTTACATGGATGTGTGTAGAGGCTATATTTGTTTATATACACATGGGTTGGGGGTTTCTTCCATTGCATGTGTTGGTTCCATGGACGTATGATCCCCACAGGCTGTGGGAGTGATTGGCCAGGCCTTGTTTTTTTGTTGTGTTTTTGTTCCTTCGAAGAGGAGAATGCTATTTAGAAAATAAACTGCATTGCAAAGCTCTTACCAGCTCATATGAGAGAGCAGACTCCTGCCCTTGAACACGCTGGTAAGTTGTATCATAATGTTTTAAAAGAGTTTTTTTTTTGTTTTGTTTTTGAGCATTTCTTGCTTTAAAAGACCTTCACGAGGAACATGACACACAGAAGTTCTTTTGGCTTTCCTTTGACGTATGGTGCATATAGCAATAAAGATTTTTTCCCCCCTTCCTTTGAGCACCCCCAGGCCTCTGGGCTAGCCTGGCCTCTTCTCTCTCTGAGGGCTGTGAGCTGCTTTCAGTGTGACAAAATTATGATGTCATTTGGAAGAATTTGCCAGGACAGACTGATTCTTGGTCAAGAATGGCTCGTGTACACTCGGCAGCGTTGTAAAATGATATTGTTTGAAGCCTTTCATTAACACATTTACCATCAAGAACAAAATGTTGGCAAAAGGCTAACACCTGATTTGAAAAAGAAAATGCTGATTTGAGGACAAAAGGAAAAGTCTCTTTCCACTGCTCAAAGTAGGGTCATTTAAATCATCTTGCAGTCATGTGTGAGTTTGTTTTATTCATGTGAAATCTCTTGCTGTGCACTGTAAGTCATTTATCCACCAAGCTGAGTACCGTGTGGGGAAAGGTAAAAGTTGAAAACACAGCCAGGCCTGTGTGCTGTTAATAGTGTGCAATTCTCACGTTAAGAAAAAAAGAACAATAAGAACCAAACGTGACCTTGCATATATTTTGACAGCTGAAATTCTTTAAGGCTACCAACGAATGACCCCTTAAATCAGTCTTGTCTTTTGATTGCTGCATATAGGAAGAAGTTTTCCTTTCACGCTGTTTTGTTTTGGGGGGGTTATCAGCAAAACTATTCATTCTGACATTACAGGGCCTCTTGTGAGAGCCTCTCTACCACAGACATTAAGAGCTAAGCAGCAGCACACGTACTGATTGTATCCACTCACCAATGACCATTACATTGAACGTAGCTCGCTTACTTCCATCACTACGAGTTTTTTGAGCTTGCTCTTATGTTTTAAGAGGTGCCAGGGGTACATTTTTGCACTGAAATCTAAAGATGTTTTAAAAAACACTTTTCACAGAAAATAGTCCTTTGTCATTACATTATTTACTCATGTGTTTGTACATTTTTGTATGTTAATTTATGAATGATTTTTTCAGTAAAAAATACATATTCAAGAACCAAACCTTGGTGGTTGTCTGTCTTTGTCTGGGACAGTTTGACTTCTTAGAGCCTTGGCTTCCACTTTGCCGGGCTGACCTCCAGGTAGTCCTGAGAGAAATACTGCCAGCCCGAGCCCTGCAGTCAGACCACTTGAGTGAAAAACGCTGCCCATGTAGCCAAAGCATCGAACCCCACTGTGCTACCAGGCATCCGCCCACACTTGGGTTTTCGTTCAAGAACTGGCCCAGGCGATGCCCATCAAGTCAAATAAGACACCTGGGCAAGGGGTGGGGTGAGGGTCGATGGAGTTTGCCTCCAGGAGGTCCTCTGGGGCCGGTCCACAGTTTGCCGTCTGCCTGATACTGCGTGGAGTATAATTGTAGCTTCTTTTTGTTGAATGTTTACCACTCACTAATATTTATTGCGTGGAAAGTTCTGTGCCCAGGTGCTAGGGATATAATGATTAGCAAAATAATAAAGCGTCAGTGGCTTCATAAAGCTTACTATCCTTTTCTCCTCCTGCACTCCCAGATGGAGGGTATGATTTAACTACAACCACAGTAAGTGCTATAAAGGAGGTAACTCCGGACCATGAGTGCACAGTAGGGAAGGCGTCCCTGAGGTGCGGTGGGTGGGCTGAGGGGAGATGAACAGGGTACCCCGGGAGCTGCAAGAACAGAAAGCCGGTAAGGCGGGAGCAGAAAGGGCAAAGGGGCGCAGCGGGCAGTGTTAGGCTGGGGAGGTGGACGGGGCTGGACCATGCAGTGCAGGGCCCTGTGAGCCAAGGTAAAGCTTTCAGGTTTTATGTTTAGAGCAGTGGATTCAAGCGCTTCCAGTAGGTAGGGCTGTGTGTGATGTGAGTTGAGAGTAATTTGAACAGAGGCCTCTGGCTGCAGGGAGAATGGCGGATTGTAGAGAAAGAAGTAGGAGGACCAGGTAGGTGAATGCGGTCATGGTGGGGCGTGGTGTGCAGGACGGAGGAGAGGAGATGGAGGGATGCTGACGTAATACAAGACCTGGACATGGATTGCTGTTGGGATGGAGGAATCCACTAAGCTGGCTTTGCCACTTGTATGGATGGCAAGGCCATTTTCATGAGATGAGGGCACTGGATGGCATTGGACCAGGTTCACGGGGAAGGTCATGAGATCTGTCATGAGTGTGCTGAGTTCAGGGGGTTTTGAGACAACCAAGCCGAAACAGCAAACAGGCCATTCTGCGAATGCTGGCTCGGGGACTCAAAGGAATAGTCGGGACCACAGATGGATTTGTGAGTCTCTGGGGTAGGAGATTAGTGAAAATCTAGGAGTGGATGAGATTGTTTAGGGACGGAGTAGAACAGGACGCATAGAGGGAGAACAGAAGGTGGTCTTGACCCAAGACTCTAAGATCTCCATTAATAACAGTTGGGAAGAAGAGGATTAGCCAGTGGGGCAGACAGGAAGAGTGATAGGAGGAAGACAGGAGTGGATAGGACAGGAAGGTCAAGGGAGGAGACATGTTCGAGGGGGTGGTCAATAGCACTGAATGCAGCAAAGAAGTGATGCAAGATGAGGCATGAAAATTAAGGATTAGCAGCAGGGAGGACATTGGTTGAGACTAGAGCCATTCTGCTGAAGTGGAGGTGCAAGGGGAGCCACACTGGAGAAGACCAAGAAAGGAGCGGGTGGAGTAGCAGTGAGTGCAGGCGTTTCTTGAATTTCCTATAAAGGGATGAAAAAAGAAGGCTGGTACCTGGAGGAAGTGTGTGAGGCTTAGGGCAGGTTTTGATTTTGGCTTTCCAACAAGAGAAACTTCAGTGTGTTTTTGAACCCCAGGGAGATGCCCACCAGAGAAAGATAGCTGAATATACGTGAGACAAGGAATAATCCATCAGGAATGCTCCTGAACTAGTAGCAGGGGGTGAGATCAAAGCAAACACCAGGAGGAATTAGGAGCCCTTCCTATGCCATCTCTAACTGGCAAACAGCCCATGAAGACCCATGTTGCTGTTAAAAGATCCAGGATCCTTTCTAGTAAGTCACGAGAATCGGAATTTGGCCGAATTGATTTCTGGTTCTACCACTTCCTCCCCACTCAAAAATTTTTTTAATTTGGGGGAAGTCCAGGGATAAAAATAGTAGTTCCCATTTATTGAGTGCTGCTTCAGGGTCAGGTGCTGTGCTAATTAAGTGCATTGTGCACTCTTAATCCTCAGCCCTGCAAGGTAGACTCTGCCCCGTTCTCTAAAGCGGGGTTTCTCTGTCTCGCCTCTTGACACTTGGGGGCGGATAATTCTTTGTAAGGGATGGAGAGGGAGGGTTGGCATCCTCTCTGCAATGTAGGCTATTTAGCTGCACCCTTGGCCTCTACCCTTTAGATGCTGGTAGCATAGCACTCCCTCCTCCCAGTTGTAACAACCAAAAATGTCACCAGGCATTACCATGTGACCCTGGGGAGAGCAAAATCCCCAATTGGGAACCATTGCGCTAGAGGTGGGGAACGGCAGCCACCAAGCCACCACTTGCCTGAGGTGACAAAACTAGCGGATGGAGCCAGCCAGGATTTCAACACCAGGTCATTTTTACCCCAAGGTAAATGCTCTTAACCCCTAGGCTACTTGTGATGCAACTTCTTTTTCTGCATATGTGCTCTTATTAGCTTTTGTTCACAAACACAACTCACAAATATTTTTATTATAAAAGTAATACGTGAGCACATGCTTGCTGAAAAAAATGTTTCAATTCTCCCTTTAATTTTAGCAGTTTAGCTGGTGTCTGTATGTACCTATATGCCTACGTGCATGTATAGGGAGATAAAGACATGTATACTTTTTTTTTCTTTATTGGAGTATAATTGCTTTACAATGGTGTGTTAGTTTCTGCTTTATAACAAAGTGAATCAGTTATACATATACACATGTTCCCATATCTCCTCCCTCTTGTGTCTCCCTCCCACCCTCCCTATCCCACCCCTCTAGGTGGTCACAAAGCACCGAGCTGATCTCCCTGTGCTATGCGGCTGCTTCCCACTAGCTAGCTACCTTACGTTTGGCAGTGTATATATGTCCATGCCTCTCTCTCGCTTAAGACATGTATACTTTTAAAGAAACTTAAATTGTATTACTTTTGGCTTTGTATATTACTATTTCTTGGTGACCTCTTCTCTGTGAATGAAGAGCTGTCTCAGAGTTCAAATGTCACTCCCTCCGGGAAGCATTCCACGGGCACCCAGTCTACTGTGCATCAGCCCTCATGCACCTTTCTTTTGCTTCACAAGATCTCTTACCCTGAATCCTACTATATGGTTATTCGTTCTTTGTTCACTGACTGTCGGCCCCACCCAAATGTAATCCCCATGAAGGTAGAGACTGTTTTATTCCCTGCTCTATCCGCAGTGCCAAGAACCAGTCCTGGCACATTGTAGGTGCTCAATGAATATTTGTTGAATGAATGAATGAGCAAACCTATATTATTCCTGTGAATGGTCGCATGTAGTATGGATGGATGTAATTTATTTACCTATTCTACTCCTGATGGACATGGAGGCTGTTTCCAGTTTTCCACTATCACATGATATGCACCACAGTGAACACAGCTGCCCATAAATTCGGGTGCATATATGTAAGCAGGTCAACTTGAGAGAGTCCAAAAAGTGAAATTACTGGGGCGAAGAATTTGCACATTTTAAATTTTGATGGAATACACCAATTCGTCCTACAAAAAGGAAGTCTGAATTAACCCTTCTACCATCTATGAATGACCATGCCCTTTATATCTTTAATCCCCTGGAATTGATTTTGTGTATGAGATGAGGTGGGGGGGAGGGTCCAAAGTTTTATTTTTTTCTGAATGGACTGCTAATTGTCCCAATATTGTTTATCATAATATGTAATTTCCTCATTTTTTTGAAATACCATGTCTCATACATTAAATTCTTTAACAAGATTCTTTTTTTTTTTTTAGTTAATTAATTTGGTTGCACCGGGTCTTATTTGCAGCAGGCAGGCTCCTTAGTTGCGGCTCATGGGCTCCTTAGTTGCAGCTCACTGGCTCCTTAGTTGTGGCATGCAAACTTTTAGCTGCGGCATGCATGTGGGATCTAATTCCCTGACCAGGAATCGAACCCGGGCCCCCTGCATTGGGAGCTCGGAGTCTTAACCACTGCACCAGCAGAGAAGTCCCCTTTAGCAAGATTCTTGCATTCCACCAAGTTCTTTGTCTCATTCTGCTTTACATAGTTCATATTTATCCCTATAGTATATTTTCAAAAGACAAGTATCTCTCATCTTCCATATCCTCCTCGAACTTTTAAATGTAAGCTTTTCTAGAAGTGGAGTTTACATACAGAAGAATCCATAAATCATAAGTGAATAGCTCTTTGAATTGTTAGAGTGAACATATCCATATAACCTCATGATTGTTTATTATTAAAAATTTCTTGGCTATTTTTATGTATTTTCTTAATCCAGTGAAATTTAGATTCATTTTGTCAAGTTCTGTTAAAAAATCGATATAGGATTATGATTGACATGACATTGAAGTATTAATTTGGGAAGTCTTAGTATCTTTACAGTATTAATTCTAATCTCCAGAATTACCAAATCCTTTTGCTCAGAGAAAACATGAACCATTCCCTCTAGCTGTGACCAACTCATGATCCTGCAACGATGTTTTTTTTTTGTTTTTTTTTGCGGTACGTGGGCCTCTCACTGTTGTGGCCTCTCCCGTTGCGGAGCACAGGCTCCGGACGCACAGGCTCAGCGACCATGGCTCACAGGCCCAGCCGCTCTGCGGCATGTGGGATCTTCCCAGACCGGGGCACGAACCGGCGTCCCCTGCATCGGCAGGCGGACTCCCAACCACTGTGCCACCAGGGAAGCCCTGCAACTATGTTTTTATTAGTCAGTGGATTCACAACAAAAATACTATGAAAAAAGAAAAATCCCTAAATGATAGGCAAACAAATCTGATGGCATCTTTCTATTTTGTTGTATTATTTTGTATTTCATTCCATTACAATTTTTCTTTTGACAGAAATGTCTGTGATCTTGTCACCAGCTAGAAATCTTGGCTCCAAGTTACTTCTCCTGTGGGTAAGTTGGTCTTAAGAATTAGGATTTACTAATAGTAAGAATACCTTAGATTTATATACCGCGCTTCATGGTGAAGCTGCCATGATGAAGGAGGCTCCGTTGGCTGACCACCTATTATGCGTCAAGCATTGTGCTAAGTAACTCACATGTCTTTGCACTTACCCTTCACAATGACATCATATGGCAAGTATTGTGACCTCCCTTTTGCAAAAGAGAAAACAGGACCGGAGAAATGTGACTTCACTTAAGGCCCCAAGCTCCTGAATGGGATTCAGAGATGGGTGTGTCTGGCTCTTTCTACATTCATCTTATCTCATCTGATTTTTTCCATGTCAAATTGAGATGATTCATTCTTTTGTTCGTTCAGGAAATTTTTGAGCACCTACATGATACCTTAGGTCCTGCTGTATACAAGTCCTGGACTGGGTGCTGGGGATTGAGCAGTGAGAAAAACAGAGTCCATATTCTCCAATCCAGTTGGGAAGAAAGACAAACACAAACAAAACCCACTTCATAGTATCTATCAATATATCATGTTAGGGAGTGACAGGGTACAGCTAAGGTTTCAGTTCTAAATTGTTTCGCCTCCAATAAGTGTTGACAAGGATGTGGAGAAATTGCGTCCCTTGTGCACTGTTGATGGGAATGTAAAATGGTGCAAATGGTATGGAAAACAGTCTTTCTTTGAAAATTTAAAATAGAATTACCACATGACCCAGCAATTCCACTTCTGGGTATATATCCAAAAGAATTGAAAGCCTCAGAGAGATAGTTGTACTCCCATGTTCATAGCAGTGTTGTTCACAATAGCCAAAAGGTGGAAGCAACCCAAGTGTCCATCAACAGAGGAATGGATTAGTAAAATGTGGTATATATAATGGAATATTATTCAGCCTTGAAAAGAAATTCTGACACATGCTATAAAATGGATGAACCTTGAGGCTATTATGCTAAGTAAAATAAGCCACTCACAAAAAGACAAATACTCTACGATCCCATTTATATGAGCTTCCTAGAGTAGACAAAATCATAGAGACAAGAGCTAGAATGGTGGTTGCCAGGGACTGAAGGGAGGGGGAAATGAAATTTTGCTGTTCAGTGATAATAGAATTTCATTTTTGCAAGATGAAAAGTTTTGGAGGTGGTTGCACAACGGTGTGGATATACTTGACAATACTGAACTGTACATGTGAAAATGGTTAAGATGGTAATTTTTACAGTAGGTATATTTTACCACAATTAAAATTAAAAAAATAATAATCATAAAATTCTGCTTCTCAATAACCGCATCCAATAAGAACTGCCATTTTCCCCACTTTTAAGTCTTGGTAGCCCCTAACATAGTAGGTCCTCATTAAATATTTGTTGAATCAATTTGTAAATTAAAAAAAACTTTTGCCTCTGTTCTGTTTTTGGTCGTCTGTTCAGATGACAGACATAAATGTTTGTCAGACATAAAATGACAGACATAAAGACAGAATGACAGACAAAAGCACCATGCCCCCCATTGCTCTGAATCTCTGGTTAGCTCTCTCCAGCCATGGGCCAGGATCAAGGAATGGACAGTTTAATATTGTAATCGGCACATCCTTCCTGTGGTGCATCCTTTCTTCACTATCTGGCTTGCTTTTCCGTGTTTCTGTCACTCTTTGCTGTCACTTCCTTTTCCTTTGTGTTGACAGAGCTTAGCATGTTTGTCTATTCTTGTTGGGCGGTTTGATTTCCTTCTGCGGGATTGCTATTACGTGTTACATGGTGATAAACTGGCCAGTACACATTGTTAGCTTTATTTTTCCTGGACTTCTTTTTGTTCTGTGATCTTCCTTCACCATTCATATTTCTGTTAATTTTTAGCCTAATTTTTTTTTTCTTTTTTTGGGCACGCCGCTCAGCGTGTGGGATCTCACTTCCATGACCAGAGATTGAACCTGCACCCCTTGTGTTGGAAGCACAGAGTCTTAACCACTGGACCACCAGGGAAGACCCTTTAGCCTAAAAATTGACAAAGGTTGGCAAACTCTGGCCAGCCAGCCTCTGGTAAATAAAGTTTTATTGGCACACAGTCATGCCCGTTGGTTTACATATTGTCTACGGCTGCTTCAAGTTACAACGGGAAAATCGAGTGGTTGAGTTGTGACAGGGACTACGTATGGCCCCTAGAGTCTAAAATATTTACTATCTAGCCCTTTACAGGAAAAATTTTGCCAGCCTCATGGCTAATTAATTCAGTTTAAAGGATTAAACTTTGTAGGGATATCTGGCATATCTTAGGTAGGGTAGTAAGTCAAGAATTGGAGTGCATTTAAAGGTGACGCTGGAGACATTAGCTTTGGGGAAGATTTTCTCCTTTTCCTCCCTCTGCTGGGAGCACTCCATCAATTTCAGGTGTCTTCCCTAAACACCCAGTTTGGAGCAGCCGACTGTCCCAGTTCTGTGTTATTTTTCTTTATACCACATCACTAGATGAATCTGCTTGTTCATTTATGTGTTCACTGGTTTATTATCTTTCTTCCCCCTCTACATTGTAAACTTCTGGAGGGCAAGAATCTCAGGTCTCCTCGCCATCCAGGGTAGGGTGTGACAGTAGATGGTCTTAAAATATTTGTTGAATGAGAAAGAGAGAGAGAGGGAGAGAGAGAGAGAGAGAGAGAGATGCCTACCCAGCTACCCAGGCTTCTTGGCTTTTCAATTTGTCCTTCTTACAAAAATCTGAACCACTGCTAAGGAAATGGAGCCCCCGAGACATGAAATGACTTCCCCAGGCTGTGGAGTTCTAGCTATGGAGCTAGTTGTAGAAGTGGAATCCAGCTATAGAGCATCTTTCCCAGTCCCTCTTCTTTCTAGAATTAAGAGCAGAAGATTTTACATCTCCCTCTCCCCTATTCCTTCCCCCCGCAAAGCAGGGACCTCTTTCCCATTTGGCTACTTCACCAAGCCACCCACCATTGTCCCGGAGATTAATCACACAGTGCCTGTCAGTGCCACATGCAGTAGTAGTGGGCAGCTGAGGGGGGCAGGGCAAGGTGGTAGGGAGGGAGAGAAGGTCGCAGAGCTGTGCTTTCTTGAGCTGCACAGCTCCTAACCTCCCAAGGAAGTTTTCTGCCAGAATGGGGAGCAGAATTCATTTCACAAGTGGCATAAATTACCCTTAACAAGTTTCCCTTGAAGCTAATTCACAGGTGATGGTAAATATGAATCGTTAATCAGCCATCATGATCGTTAAAGGAACAGCTCACCCCCCACTGTAGCGTGGGGTCCTGGGGCCAGGTTAGGAGGGAGCGTTGGCATCTGTCACGTCAGGCCTGGGGTGTTATCATGGTCAGTGGTAGTGTCAAGGGCTGGCATCAAGGGCTGTGGGAAGTGCCTTTGTCTCTTCCCCGTAATTTCAATGCCTCCAAAGCCACTCCAGATACACACTCACCATAAGACCAGTTTGCTAAGCCACAGTGGCTTCGCATAGCTGCTTCTCCTCCATCCCAGCTCTGCTCCCATCCCACCTGCAAATCAAGAGATTTGAAAGGGTCTGAGAGGTGTGCAAAGACCAGAAGAACACCAGCAAGACCGTAAGTCCCAACAACCTTCACTGCCAGGGCTGTGGGTCTTCATGGTTTTGGTCAAAATCACATGAGAGTGTGTTTACTAATCTGATGCTGCACAGCTCTTAGAATTGGAGGATCTGATAATTATCATCCAAATCATCCCTTCCTGGGGCTTCCCTGGTGGCGCAGTGGTTAAGAATCTGCCTGCCAGTGCAGGGGACGCAGGTTCGAGCCCTGGTCAGGAAGATCCCTCATACTGTGGGCCAACTAAGCCCGTGTGCCGCAACTACTGAGCCCGCATGCCACAACTACTGAAGCCTGCACGCCTAGAGCCCGTGCTCTGCAACAAGAGAAGCCACTACAATGAGAAGCCCATGCACCACAACAGAGTAGCCCCCGCTCACCACAACTAGAGAAAGCCCACGCATAGCAACGAAGACCCAAAACAACCAAAAATAAATAATTTAGGGGAAAAAAAAGAAAAAAAACCAAATCATCCCTTCCTGAGAGACACTGCCGGGCTGATTGCTGGTAGTTTTCAAAATTTCCCTGTTACCACAAAGCCCCACCTCTACATACTTTTGAAACCCTGACCAGGAGCAGTGACCTGAAACAGTGAAACTACTCCCATATTCTAAATTTGGAAAGTGCCGCTCTCTGAGTCTGAAGCTTCCTGCATCTGAGCCTTCTCCCTTGCTGGCTCCCCAAGTCATAGTGAGGCCGCTTTCTCTCACTCACTCACTAATTCTTGTATTTATTCATCAAACGTCTCTGATGCTGCTGACAAAGGGCTAAATGCCAATAGACCAAGATGAAGACCGCCAAGACCCCACTCTCAGATGGCTCTTGGCAGGGTGTGGGGAGACGGACACCTAACCGATCCACTTCCTAACAGGCCACTATGAATGATTTATCTTCTGGGGGTGCAGTGAGTACCCAATGTGGGACCAGTTCAGAAAGCTTTGAATATCACAAAGAAGAGTTTGCTGTCTACTCTGTAGACAGTGGGGAGCCAAGGAAGGTTCTTGAGTGGGAGAGTGGCAAGATTAAATGTGTAGTTTAGGTTCATTTTTCTGGTTGCGTATGAATTCATCCATCCATCCAACAGATGTTTACTGAGCATCTACTCTGTGCTACACACTGTGCTGGGTACCTGGCTTCTGTCTATAGCAGCGAACAAGACAGATATAAATCCCTGCCTTCGTGGAACCAACTTTCTGGGGAGGAAGGGTGGATGGACAATAAACAAGTAAACAAATAAATGACTGAGTTCCAGATGTGCTTAGAACTGTGAAGGAAATAAACAGGGAGATGGGGTCGAGAATGACCAGGACACAGGGTGGGGCTCCTTCAATTGGATGGTCGGGGAAGAGACCCCTGGGAAGGTGACAGTTCAGCTGGGGTTTAAAAGAAGGGCAGTTATGACAAGAACAGGGGAATGCGAAAGAGGAAGTGCAAACGTCCTGAGGCAGGAGAGAACTTGGCTTGTTGGAAGAAGTAGAAGGAAGCCAGAGCAGCTGAAGGGGAGAGGAGGAGGCAAAGACGGGGCCTTGCGGGCCGTGGTGAGAACTCTGGTGATTGCGGAAGGGCAGCTAGGAGCCACTGGAAGGTTTCAGCAGGTGAGTGACATGTTTGGATTTACGTTTCCAAAAGTTCCCTCTTGGGAGCTCCCTGGCTGTCCAGTGGTTAGGACCTGGCGCTTTCACTGCCGAGGGCCCAGGTCGGGGAGCTAAGATCCCACAAGCCGCACGACGTGGCCAAAACAATTTAAAAAATAAAGTTCCCTCTGGCTGCTGTAGGGAGCTCTGTGGCAGCGGAGAAACGAGCAAGGAGGTTGTAGGTGAGGATGGCGGTGGCTTGGAGCGAGGTGGTGGCAGCGGAAGTGGACGATTCAGGACACATTTTGGAGGTAGCGGTGAGGGGCACAGGGGAATCAAGAGTGATGCCTGGGGGGTGGGGTGGGAGGGAGGTCCAAGAGGGAGGGGATATGTGTATACATATGGCTGATTCAGTTCGTTGTACAACAGGAACTAACACAGCATTGTAAAGCAACTCTACCCCAATTAAAAACAAAAAAATAGTGATGCCTTTGGAGCCTGAGCCACTGGGTGGTGTCACCAGGAGCAGAGACTGGAGGTTTGGGGTGGGGATGGGGGAGGAATAAGTGTTTGGAGAAACGCAAGATGTCTTCTTAGGATGTTTCAAGTCGGCAATTCGATATATTCCAGTCCAGAGCCCAGGAGAGATCAGGATGCTGATAGGAATGTGAGATTCATCACGCATGTTTATTTCAGGCAGCAGAATGGGTGAGGTCACCAAGGGAGGGAGGGGAGCGCTGCCGGCAGGGGTCCAAACACAGGGCTCCGGGAGGACATTGCTGAGAAATGATGTTGCTGAGAAATGATATTGCTGAGCACGGATGCCACAATTGGACTTGGCAACAAGGATTGTGACATTGAGAGCCATTTGGTGGCACAGAGGGTGGAAGCCTGGTTGGGGGACACCGAGGAGGGGGTAGGGTGTGGAAGTGGGCCAGGGAGTGTGGACTCTCACCAGGTATGGGGGGGAATGGAGGGAGGGGTGCTCGTGGTAAGGTGATGGGGTCAAGGGAAGGCATTTTATGTTTTTTAACATGAGGTCCTGGGAGTGGGGAAAACTGAGGCTGCACAAAAGAGGCAATTGTTGGAAGACTATCCTGAGTGGGCAGGAAGAAAGGGCACTGTACCCCCTGTTCCCTGGCTGTGTCTGCTCTCCCCCCTGTGTGACCCTGGGCAAGTTACAGGCAACTTCTGGGCCTCCCACCCCAAAATGGGGCACACAGGCCCCAGATGACTCCTATGTTGAGATGGGCTCCTCCTGGGTGGGTTGGGTCCCACGGACAGAGTGGCCTCCAGCATGATGGCCAACAACCCCAGGGAGGCCACCAGGCTCCAGGACCACCTTGCTGCACTGACCAACCCTGCCCTGCTCCAAGGTCCACAGCCAGGCCTGGCTGGCCCCTGGAGGCTCAGTCCAGAGTGCTGTACTTTGTGGGGAAGAAAATGAAAGCTTAAGAGTCTGAGGGGCTACCAGGCCCAGTCAAAGGGGCTGTGGAAGGAGAAAGGCCTGGATTTGATGCTGGCTGTCCCCCTTCCTGGCTCTGGGACTTTGAGAGAAAACTTTTCCTCTTTGGGTTTTAATTTTCTCATCAGTAAAATGGGTATCATCATCATCGTTGGTTGTTATGAGAATTAAATGAGATGATAGCACTAGAATCCTTCCTTCCTCCCTCCATCCCTTCTTTCGTCCCTTCCCTCCTTCTCTCCTTCCTTTCTTCCCTCACTCCCTCCCCTTCTCTCTTCCTTCCCTCTTTCTCTTATAGAAGCCAAGTTCTGCCACAGGAGTCTCCCTCTTCTTGGGTCATGTTATCTGTGTGGGACCTGGGCTCCTGAGCTTCTGATGAGGTAGGCTTGTCCTCTGCTCCATCCACAGGAGTCTGGCCTAGTGGGGCCCACAGGGGCTTCCCACTGCCTGCATTTATCTGTCCTGCCCTCTGCCCTCAGGCCTGGGCCCGGTATCAGCAATGGGCCAGGACTCCACACAGGACAACACGCGCGCTGAGGGCTGAGGTAGTGTAGCCGGAACTGCCGGGGAATCAAAAGGGCATGGAAGCACTTCACAGCCACTGGGGCAGGCCACCAAGGAGTGACCCTGCGAGGGACACCTCCCCGGGGCAGCTCTTGGCTGCTAGAAATTAGCTCTGGGCCCAACCTGGTGACTCAGGAGACCTGTGTTGGGTCCAGTAGGTGTCTTTCAATCCGCCTCCAGCCCTGCAGGCCCCAGAGACAGACGGGGTGGGGAGTGGGGGCGGGGGCGTTGAGCCCTGGCTCTGCCTCTTATTGGCCATATGACCTAAGGTAAATCATGCAAACTCTGGAGCCTCGGTCTCCTCATCTGTAAAATGGGGATGATGATAATGGTGAAGCCCTTTGACTAGGAGGATATAAAAGGTGAAGGAGACCAAGCCAGTTCCCTGCTCACAGCCCTCCAGGGCGCCCGCTGCATACGGAGGGAAGTCCTGTCTCCTCGCGCCACAGGCCCTGCAGGCCCTCCTGTCCCTTCATTTTCCCTCCTCAGCCATTAGGGCCTCCTCGCCGCAACTCCCTCTCACTGAGCTCATTCCCACCTCAGGACATTTGCACTTGCTGGTCCCCCGGCCTGGCATGCCCTTCCCTCAGCTGCTCCCATGGCTGTTCCTTCAACTATCCCCTCAGAGCCACCTCTTCAGAGAGGCCAGCCTGACCCTCACCTCATCACTCTGTCTCACTCCTGTTTCATCCACTCCAGAGCACATCACGTCAGACGCACATTTGTTTACCTGTTCCTGGTGTGTCACCGAAATGTGAGCTCCACAAACGCAGTGACTAGACCTGTTTAGTTCTTGGCTCTTCCTAAAACCCAATAGTAGATGCCCTACATGTGTTAGCTACTATAATCTTTTCTAGAGCTATATCTAAGTCCCTCGAGGTATGTAGTGCTGTGTGGGTGGGGAAAGGCAGAATAAGGGCAGCTGTCAAGTGGCTGGGTTCCATGCGCTCATTATTTCGTTTATTCATTCAAAACCATTTCCCTGGGCACCCACTGTGTGGCAGGCTCCAAGCTGGGTGCAGGGGCTGAAGCTCTGAAGCGGAGGATCCTAACTATGTCAAGTCTCATGCAAAGAGCAGTTGGGCCCTCAATTCCCAAACCTTCCATGGCTCCCTAGTGCCCCAGGCCAAGTCCACACCCCTTATCTCCACATGTCCGCTCTCCTTTCTTTGGGTGCAGCCAGCTTTTCTAGTAGGACCTGAAGCACCCATGGCCACTGTGTAGTTTTCCAGCCTCAGGTTCTCTTCTCTTGCTGCTCCCCGGCCTGAGATATGCCTTCTCACCCTGATCCGCGGCCAAGCTCGTCAATGTGTTCACACAATACACGGGTGTTGCCTCCTCTGCCCCACGGCCCTTCCAGGTCCTGCTCGCTTCCCCGTTCCCCTCCCAGCTCCTTGGAGCCTTGATGCCTACTCAGTTATGGGTCATCAAAGCGGACCCTCAGCCTGTCAGCCATTCTTTGTATGAACCTTCTCCCATCAGGACCTTACACCCACCCCATGGCCTAGTGGGGATGATCTTACCCCTGTTTCACAGAAGAAGGCACCAAGGCACAGAGAGGTTTCGTAACTTGGCCGAGGACACACAGCTAGTACGGGGGACTTGAACCCAGCAGGCTGACCCAGATGCATCATTCTTCTGCCATATCAGCCATTTAGCCGGGCCTTTCCAGAAACCGTTCCTGTTGTCAGCTTGTAGGGAACATGCCCTTACACTTCCCACCTGCCCTCCTGAGGCTGCCCTCTGAAGCCCTGGACCCCACATCTATAACCACAGGCCCCCATGCTGGGGTCTTTTTAGCCATCGTCCTGTGTCTGGCTCTCATTATCCCTTAACCGAGGCAAGGAGCAGGGAGATCACACCTGCCCCAGGCTGGAAAGCAGGAGATCTGGGTCAAACCCGGGCTCTCTGAACCGGAAACCCATGCCACGCTCCCCTGCTGGTCTTCATACTTAGTACCACCATAGCCAACCGCCACGGCCAGCCACCTGCTATCAAGCTCCTACCGCATAACACCTGGTTCCCACGTGGCCTCACACTGTCCTCTTTTTCACTCCATTTTAGAGGTGAGGGAACTGAAGCCCAGAGAGTGGGATGATGTGGCCAAGGTCGCTCAGCTGGCGAGGGGTGGGGGGCTGGACTTAGAATGGGGCCGTGGGAGCTCAAAGCCTTTACACAGCTGCCCAGTGTGTCCAAGTGACCAGGCTGCCCGTGTTTCTCTCCCCGACCCAGGGAAACTTGAGTCTCCTGGGAAGCTCCAGACTTTCAATTGTTTCCAGCCAGAGCTTCCTGGGAGCTGACAAGAGGGAGCCAACCACTTGGGCTGCCCTGTGTCCTTCCCATCTGGCCGTGAATTAGCCTTTGTGTGACCAGGTGTAGCCCAGTCCCTGTCCACACCATCAGGCTTCCTGATGACTCAAGTGCTCTCAGCTGTGCGTGGCCTGGGAGCTCACCACCCAGTGAGCAGACAGGCCTGCTCCAAGGCAGGCTCTAGGGGTTCATCAGCCCCTGGGCCTTTGCACTTGCTATTCCTTCTGTCAGTAGAGACCTTTCCTCAGTTTCTCCCGCAACCAGTCCCTTCTCATCCTTCAAGTCACAACTCAAATGTCAGCACTTCAAAGAGGCCCTTCCTGACCATCTGGCTCACCAGAACTTGAGCTCTAAGAGGGCAGGGGTTTGTCTGTTGTGTGGGGGAGATCCACAGTAAAGGAATTAACATTTTAACAGTATCCTTTCTGCTAGTGATAATGCGCTGTAAAAATATTCAGGTAATTGGGTAGAGAGTGTCTGGGACAGGGGGCCTTTGAGGTGGTGATATATATATATATTTTTAAGTCTTTACTGAATTTGTTACAATATTGCTTCTATTTTATGTTTTGGTTTTTTGGCTGCCAGCCATGTGGGATCTTAGCTCCCTGACCAGGGATCGAACCCGCACTCCCTGCATTGGAAGGCAAAGTCCCAACCACTGGACCACCAGGGAAGTCCCTGACGTGGTGATATCTGATCAGAGACCTGGATGAAATGGAGGAGCCATGACAATATCTTGGGGGAAGAGAGTTCCAGACAGAGGGAACAGCAAGTGCAAAGGTCCTGCAGCAGGAATATGCAGATGAGTGGGAGGAGCTTCGGGGAGGCCAATGTATCTGGCACAGACAGAGTGGTTGAGAGAAGAGCAGGGGTAGATTTTTCCCTCTAGGAGATGACCTGGCAATGTCTGAAGACAATTTTGGTGCATTTGCTGGTCCCCCGGGGCATCGGGGTGTGCCGCTGACATCGAGTGATCGGAGGCCAAAGATGCTGCAGTGCACAGGACAGCTGTCACCACAGAATGAGCCTGTCCAAACCTGGCTGGTTGAGAGATGCTGGCCTGGGATGCTGTGTCCCCGGGTAAGCAGCCTCAGGCCTGCCTACTGTGCGCTGGTGCCACCTGGTGGCCTCGTGAGACACTGCAACAGCTCCCGGAGGAACCAAGACTTCAGAAATGATCCCTCCAGCGTTCCTGTAATAATAATGCCAATAGTATCGAGCAAGCGCTTGCCCATGGCTCACGGTGTGCCAGGTCAATGCAAGATGTTTTATCCAGATGAGCCCAAACTTCACATCCACACTAACAGGCAACTTGAACGGACGCATCTGAAACTGAACTCTTCCCCCAAACACTCAGGGAGTCAGTTGTCTCTGACTTCTCTCTGTCTGTCACCCCCATGTCCCTCTCCTGCTCAGAACCTTCCATGGTTCCCACTTCTCCTTCACAAAGAAATCCAAAGTCCCTAAATGGCCCCAAAGGCCCCTGCCCTTCTGTTTAAAATCAAAAGACACTCCAGCCTGCTTTCCCTCCCTTCTCACTCCATTTTTTATATACAGCAAGAATCACCAAGTGATATACATTTATTTTGCCCATCTCCTCTATGTGAACAGCTCCCTGGGGGCAGAGGCTGTCTGTTTGGTCACTGTTCTCTCTCCAGCATCCAGCTTCGTGCCTGGTACCCAGTAGGTGTGCAACAAATATTTGTAGAATGAATGAATGGATGAATCTGCACAGCCCTTCCCACCTTGCACTAGAACTTTGTGGGGTTTAGTCTCACTTCCATAACCAAGGTTGTGTGACCTTGGACGGGCTCCTTAACCTCTCTGGACCTCAGTTTCCTAACAAGAGTAAAAACAGTACCCTCCTCATTGCATTCTGAGAGCATTAAATGTGTTCCTCCACCAGTGTTTAGAACAGTGTGTGGTGCCCAGTGGGTGCTTAATAGGGGCAGTCCTGTACTTCAGTCGCCATTCCCGGCCTCCTTCATCCTCCCCTCTCCACCCCTTCAGCCCCTGAAGGGAAGGACTTGAATTTCAGTCTCCTTCTTTGTCCTTTGCACACAGTAGTTGCTCCTTAAATGCTGGTGTTGAAGGAAGGACATAGATGATTGAGTGCCTCCTGTTTGCCATGCACTGTGAGGCTCTCCTACCCCATTTTATGGGTGAAGAAACTGAGGCTCCCACAGGTGCAGAAGCAGGACCTGTCCCTCGAAGCTGGCAATGTGCCCTCCTCCCGTCCAGCTCTGAGGGTGAGGGTCAGGGACCTTTGGGAGCAGAGGGAAGGAGTGTCATTCTGCAGAGTGACCAGCAGGGGGCAGCAGAGATCTGGGCCTCCTCTGAGGCTCCTGGGAACTGGGTCTTCGTGGCTCTGAGAGTGAGCACCTCCTTACATTTCGCACCCTAGGCACCTCGCTTGCTTCACCCTAGTCCCAGCCCTGGTCTGAGAGGTCCTGTCCTACCAAGGAGATGTCTTTCTCCTCCCCTGCATCGAGCGCTGTGCTCAGGGCTTCCCACATATGTTAACAGCCCTTGGGACAGCCCGAATGAGGTGGGCACTGTTATTGCCACATTATTCAGAGGCGGTAACTGAGGCTGGACAGCTGAGGTCGCTAGCAGAGGCGATGCTGTTCCGCAATGCGTCTTCAGTGTATGGAGGCAGATCGCGCACCTTGGGATCATAAGCTATGATTGTACTCATTAGACATTTGCGTGGTCTCCTTTGGGGAGGGAGTGAGTGTATCCACACAGTGAAAAAAGGGAGGCAGACATTGTGCCAAGAGCATAATTATTTGTTTAAGATATCCATGGACCCTCCATATCAGAGAATCAGAAACTATGGGAAGACTGGGGAGCTGGGATGGCCCAGAGAGGGGAAGCCTCAGGGGATGCTTCAGGGGAGGGCAGGAAGCCTACCTGATTTTTCCGGAGGAGCAATAGTTACCCATCTGGAAGCAGGAGGATATTTCAGACGGAAGCAGCAGTGTATACAAAGGCCCCGGGGTGGCTCAAGAAACCTCAGTAGCCAAGTCTGGCTAAAATAACATCAAAAAGATGGGGCGGGGTAGGGGGGTACTTCCCTGGTGGCGCAGTGGTTAAGAATCCGCCTGCCAATGTAGGGGACCCGGGTTTGAGCCCTGGTCGGGGAAGATCCCACATGCTACGGAGCAACTAAGCCCATGCACCACAACTACTGAGCCCACGTGCCACAACTACTGAAGCCCGTATGCCTAGAACCTGTGCTCCGCAACAAGAGAAGCCACTACAATGAGAAGCCCGCACATCGCAACGAAGAGTAGCTCCCGCTCGCCGCAACTAGAGAAAAGCCCCCGGGCAGCAACGAAGACCCAATGCAACCAAAAATTTAAAAAATAAATAAATAATTTTTAAAAAGATCGGCAGGGAGTCAGGATGAGGTAGATGTTGGGGCTTAATTCACTGTGACTGAGAGGCAGGGACAGACACAGGACACGCAGTGTGCCATGGGGTCTCAGAAGGCTACCCTCCACCTCCTGCGGGAACCTCAAAGGACTATCAATGTCCCCCTCTTACAGATGGGGAAGCTGAGGCTCAGAGAGGCAGGGCAGCTTGCTCAGCCAGCCAGTAAGCCGAGGGCTGGGATTTGAACCTGCTTTTTCAGGAAACATCATGAACTCAGGAGCAACGTTCAATGAATTTTGGCTGAATGAATAGAATGGGTCCTTCGTGTGCCTGCTGAGTGTTTTCCCAGCAATGTCTTATTGAATCCTCAGAAATAACTGTGATACTAATGCGAACCTACTGTATAGCACAGGGAACTCTACTCAATGCTCTGTGGTGACCTAAATGGGAAGGTTTTACATATTCACTTTGCTGTACAGCAGAAATTAACACAACATTATAAAGCAACTGTGCTCCAATAAAAATTACTAAAATAAACTAAAAGTTTCCTCAAAAAAAAAAAAGAAAGAAAGAACTGTGATGGAAGTGCTATTATTTTCCTTTCTTTTACAGATTAAAAACCCCAGAGCTCAGAGAGGGCAAGTGATTTTCCCGAGATCACACAGCCCACAAGCGTCAGAACCAGGATTCAAGTCCAGGCCCTCAGGCTCTGGAGTCTGCCCTCTTAACCGTGGCACCAGAGTCTCCCAAATTCTGGTCGGCTCTGAGTTTTGTGTTATATGTGCTCCCTGCCTTCCTTAATCTATATTTTAAAGGGACTGCCCACCCACCTTTCTTCTAAACTAAACCTGTTTCTGTACAAAGGAAACTATATATCATTAGCAGAAATGGAAAACCTGTGTAATGAATTGAAGATAATGATGAAAATAAACACAATAAGAGCTAAACAACACCATTGCATCCTTCCAGATGCTTCCTCACCCAGTCTAGAAACAGAGCCTGCTGGAACTTTGTTAGAAGGGATGAGAGGGTTAGCTAGATGATAAGGAGCTGTTAGCAGCAAGAAGCATTTTCCTTGAGGTGCTCAGAGCAAGAGAATCCCTGTGGGGAAAACCGCCTTCCTCTCTGGGACCTGATGTCCCATGTGACCTAGAACAGCCCACAGCTCGATCCCAGCCCAAACCCTTCTCCTCTGGTCATCCAGGCCCTCCCAGGCCCTGCATGCAGAGTCTGTGCCCAGGGTGAGATGGGGGATCCTGGGAACAGAGCCTGACTGCCCCTCTCACCTTCTGCTCCTCCCTGGCAGAGCCCCTCAAGGAGGGTATACAGCTGGCACTCAGCCAGGCCTCCAGAGCCTGGCCTACAATAACTCAACGTTCGGTGTGTGATCTCGTTTTGTTGTTTTTAATAGAAAAATGTTCCCTGCACCACCAACTCTTTCCTGGGCGGGGTTTGGAATCCATTTCCAGATGGGAAATAATTTTAGGGAAGAGGGACTGCTAAAATTATGGGCCATTCTGCTGCCAGCTCCCCTGGGACGAGCCAGCCTCGGTCCTGGAACTTTCCTGAGGTGGGGAAGCTTGGTCTGAGTTGGGGAGAGAAACCAAGATGGATTGTTGAGACTGGATGTCTCGCCTGGCTGAGCTGCGGTCAGGTTACATGGGCACCCGAACCTTCTCGGCTCCTGCATTCAGGGGCTGCCCCCTGGTGCCAGGCTCCTCTCCCATCCTCATTCCTCACAAATATCCCTGATCAGGCATCTGAATCTTTCTGCCATTTTGCAGGAAACGCCAAGGCTAGAGTGTGCTGTGTTACAATCAGCCCCAGGGCAATCAACAGGTTAGACAACCCAGGTTTTGCAACAGGTGAACTGTAAGGAAAAGAAACAAATGGTAGGGGGAACAGAAATTAAAAGACTGAGAACATATCAATTTGCGGGGGGTGGGGGGGGAGTGGCCATGCTGCATGCGGTTTGTAGAATCTTAGTTCCCCGGCCAGGGATTGAACCCAGGCCCTCAGCAGTGAAAGTGTGGAGTCCTAACAACTGGACTGCCAGGGAATTCTCAGTCAATTTTTTTTTTTTTTAATGGGCAAGAAAAAATATAGCCTAGGGATACAAACAGAAGTGATAAAACTATAAAGAAACACAAGAGTTAACTCTAAAAGTCAGGGTCGTGGTTCCTTTTGGAAGGAGGGTGGGGCTGTCCCGGAGTAGGACAGGGCTACTGCAGGGGCTTCTGGGGTAACTGGCCAAGTTCTGTTTCTTCACCTGGAGGTGGCCACAAGGAAGTTTAGTTGCCTTATCATAAATCATTAAGGTATATGTCTGTACTGTGTGGCTTTCTGTATTTGTGTTTTATTAAAAAAATAAAACAAAACAAAACAAAAAAAACCATGGACATGTCCCCATGCAGATGAAGGAAGGGAGGTTTGGTGGAGTGAAGTGGCTTTCCCATGGGTGAGTAGAGAGCTGTGATTTGAGCCCAGCCTATAACCCGAAGCTTGTTTATTCACCATATATTTGCCAAGCCCATGGTCTGTGCCAGGGGCCTGGGAGTGGGAGAGACGCATTCCTGCCCTCACAGTGCTGAGAGGCTGGGCATTGGGACAGGTCAGGGACGGGGACCCCCTCCCCCCAGGACACCTAGGGATTCTGGATAAAACATGGCAAGGAGCCTTTTAAAGGGATGGCTGGGCTTGCAGAATTGAAGGGAAATAAACCTTCAGGGGCTACAAGCAGAGAGGAATTGAACAGTGTAGCCTGAGCTCATGACATGGAGGGTTTACCCACCACAGGGGGATGCTAAGGACTTTGGAAAAGATTTTTAATTTTGAAAGAAATGAAAGTTGCAAGAATGGTATAATGAACTCTAAAAACCCCTTTACCCAGATTTACCAATTGTTAACCACATTTTGCTACATTTGTTTTATCATTCACTCTTTCTCTCTTTCTTCTGGAGAAATCCTTTTTTTTTTTTTCCCTGAATCATTTGAGAATACATTGCAGACATGATGGTCCTTTACCCCTAAATATTTTAGTGTGTATTTCCTACGAACAATGGCATTCCCTTATCCAACCCTGTAGCCATCAGATTCAGCAGCTTTACTAGAGATGCTACCCAAAGCCCGTAACCATTTTGCCAACTGTCCCAGTGGTGTCCTTCACAGCAATTCCTCGCCCCCTCCATCCAGAGTCTAATTTGAATTGTGCGTCATACTTAGTCGTCATGTCTCTTCTGTCTCTCTCTCTCTCTTTTTTTTTTTTTTCCGGTACGCGGGCCTCTCACTGTTGTGGCCTCTCCCGTTGCGGAGCACAGGCTCCGGATGCGCAGGCTCAGCGGCCATGGCTCACGGGCCCAGCCGCTCCACGGCATGTGGGATCTTCCCGGACCGGGGCACGAACCCGTGTCCCCTGCATCGGCAGGCGGACTCTCAACCACTGCGCCACCAGGGAAGCCCTGTCTCTCTCTCTTTTTAAAACATTTTTTTATTGACATATAGTTGATTTACAATGTTATGTTAATTTCTGCTGTACAGCAAAGTGATTCGGTTATACACATATATATATTCTTTTTCATATCCTTTTTTATTATGGTTAATCACAGGATATCGAATATAGTTCCCTGTGCTATATAATAGGACTTTGTTGTTTCCTTCGTCTCTTTTAATCTGACAGATTCTGTCCTTAATCTTTATAATTTTTGAGGAGTACAGGCCAGTTATTGAAATAATTATTGATTGTCATTATCATTTATCGGTGATGTTAAATTCGATCAGTTGGTGGAAAAGGGGCTGGGGGATGAGGGCAGAAGCAGGGAGGCTGAGGAGGGGCTTGTGGCAGTTGTCCATGCAGTGGTGGCAGGAGAGATGGAGGGACTGAGGAAGGTTGAATTTGGGACTCTGGGGGGAAGGGACCTCCTTTTTGCTCAGTGGTGCACCCTGCCCTTCTCCATTGCCCATAAGCTGTGTGACTTGGGAAAGTTACTTCACCTCTCTGTGTCTTAGTCTTCCCATCTGTGAAATGGGGACGACAGCACCTCTCTAGAGGGTGGCTGTGGGATTAAAGGAGTTAACACGTGTAAAGCACGTGGCTTCTAGTAAGTGCTACAAAGTATGGGCCTCTGTTACTCTTATTGTTGGGATCATCGTAATCATCACTTCCCTCCAAACTTCCCAGCAGTGAATCCAGACTCCAGAGCTCCATGTAAATCTGTTTTTTTGTTTTTTGGCCACGAGGCATGTGGGATCTTAGTTCCCTGACCAGGGATTGAACCTGTGCCCCTTGCAGTGGAAGCACGGAGTCCTAACCACTGGACCGCCAGGGAAGTCCCAAGAACTCCAAGTAAATCTGGAGTTTAACTCTTAGAAACTGAGTCCATTATCCAGGCATCTTGCTCTGACCTCAAGAGTCCCAGCCCCTAAAATCTGGGACCCTTGTACCCACTCCTGGTACTCCGTGACCCCCATCACTGAATTTCTGACCCTGGCTCCAGTCTCCCCAGTCCTGTCTGGGACCGACACATTGGTGTCCACTTGGACATGAGATCATGGCACATCCTCCCTCCTGTCCCTACCTGCCTTCACATCTGACTCTTATACTTGCCTCCGGAAACCGGCCATTTCACTGTTTAACAGCCTGTCCAGGTCACCATCTTTTCTCACCTTTACAACTACAACTGCTTCCTTGCTGGTCTCTTACGTTAAAAAGAAAACAGTTTCATGTTTAATTTCAAGTCATGCAGCCTGTCGTACAAATTCAAACAATACAGAAGCATGTCAAAATTTAAGATCGTATATTAAATCTGGAAAGTGGTTAATAGTAGTGGTTTCAGGGGAAGAGTTAGGAACAATTGGTTCATACTGGTTGTATTTCATTGTTTAAATTTTGTGATCAATTGAGTGTTGCTTTTCCATTTAAAAAAATTACATTCAAAACATAGGCAAGACATGTAAATGATAAAAATTCAAATGGCGCATAAAGGTAAGCAGTGAAAATTAAGTCTTTTCCCCACCCTGACTCCCAGCTCTCCCAGTTGTCTTTCCCAAAGCAGCCCTGTTTCCAGTCTCACGTGGGCTCCTCCAGTGAAAGTCTGACCATGACACGACCACAGACACTTTTTATTTACACAAATAGAAGCATAATACAACCCATGTCTTGCATCTTGCTTTTTCCTCTTGACATACCTTGTTGATCTTCCTAATTCATCAAATAGGATGATGTCTTGCATCATCCTTTTCAACAGGTGCGTAGTATTCCATTATGTGGCTGGACTGTATTTTACTTAATCATTCACTTATTGCTGGGCCCTCAGGTTATTTCTAGCTTTTTGCTCTTAGCAGATAATACTGTAGTAAGTGTCTTTCTCCTTAATATCTTTCTTTGTGTGTGAGACTTTATGACACATTTATGCATCTTACATTTTGATCTGTATGATCAAATTGCACTTTGCGGAGACTGTACCAATTTATTCTCCCACCAATGAAATGTGAGGCTTCCTCTTTCCCCACAAACTTGCCAATACCGTGTATTATGAACTTTTGGATTTTTTGGTCACTCTAATAGATGAAAGCAGATATCTTAGTATAGTTTAAACCTCTCTTCTTAAATTGAGAGTGAAGCAGACACCTTTTATTTGTTGCGTTAAGCATGCTATCAGTTGGTTTGTGTCAGGGAACTCCATGGTTTTACTTTGTTATATTTTGTTGTATTTTTTCCCTTCATCCTTAATGCCCAAGCCTGTGACATCTGTCTCTGGGTGTGTATGTGTCTTTGTGAAACAAGTATTATTATTTTACACGTGGGTGTTTTTAATTTACAGACAAGTTCTTCTTCTGTTTCTCACTTCTTTCACTCAACATTCTGTTTCCAAATTCTCTGTGTGTTGCTGGGGACGAGTGTCTCCTGCTATGGTGAAACACCGTTATCTCCACTGCCTTCCTAGCAGGCTGTTTGCTGGGCCCTGAGCCTGTCTCCTTTGAAGGCAGGAGGGCCTGCACCGCTGGAAGGAGGAGAGAGCTCCAGCTGCTACGTGACTAATTGGGTCCTGCTGGGCACACACACCCCCCGCCACGGACAGGCTGGGGCTGGGCAGCTGTCTGCGCACGCCGCCTGGCACGGCCTTGGGAGGAGAGCTCTTGAGGGTGGGGGGCGCCGGCAGAGAGGGGGTCATGGCCGGGACTATCCCCTCTTGGAGCCACTCAGAGCTCAGGCCTTTTCTCTGGGCCTCCCACATGCAGCCCAGGGCCTGTCAGAGAAATGAAAGGTCAGTCCAGGAAGGGGATGAGCTAAGTGGTGAGGGGGTGAGACCACCCACATCCGTCCTCTTTCTGTGGTCTCAGGGTGACAGAGTAGAAAGTGCTCTGGCGGGTACAGCGAGGCCAGGGGCTAAGTCACAGTGCCCCAGCCCTAGGCGTGTTGGGTTCCTCTGAGCCAAGGTCCCATGAGTGAGATGGGGAGGACCCCTGGGGTGTCTGAGCCACCTCCCGGGCCTCCCTTTCCGTCAGCCACCACATTCCGCTCCATCCACCCATCTGGTCACCAAATGTTATTGAGCACTGATTAAGCACCAGGCACTAGGCATAAAGCAGTAAACCAGACGGACAACAATCCGTGCCCTCCTGGAGCTCTGTTGGCGTGTGTGTGTGTGTGTGGTAGGTAGAATAATGCCCCCCCACCCCCATCCACGTCCATTTAACCCCTGGAACCAGTGAATATGCTAGTTACATAGGGAGTTAAAGTGGCAGTGGAATTACGGTTGCTGAGCAGCTGACCTTGAGCTGGGAGATGGTCCCGGATTATCCAGTGGGCCCAATTTAATTGCAAGCATCCTTGTAAGTACAAGAGGGAAGCAGGAGAGTCAGAGCCAGAGGGATGCAGCAGCAGACAGACTAGACCTGCCTCTGCTGGCTTTGAAGCTGGAGGCTAGGGCCACGAGCCAAGGGATGCAGGCAGCCTGTAGAAACTGGAAAAGGAAGGGAGCAGATTCTCTCTCTGAATCTCCCCAAGGAAGTCACCCCTGCCCCTTGATTTTGGCCTAAGGAGATCCAGTTTGAACTTCTGACCTCTGGCACTGTAAGATAATAAATTAGTATTGTTTTAAGCAACCAAATTGTGATTTGTTACAGCTGCAAGAGGAAACTAATACATGATAAAGAAATGAAACATATGTTAGGTGGTGATAAGTGCTGTGGGGAAAAATAAAGCCAGATGGAGGATAAGGAATGTAGGGATGGCTTGCGATTTTAAGCACGGTGAACAGGCAGGTTCACCCTGCTTAAAATGTGACCTTCCCTGAGAAGGTCACATTCAACAGAGGCCTGAAAGAGGTGAGGACATGAGCCATATGGATAATGGGGGAAAGTGTACCAGGTGAAGGGACCCACAAGTGCCAAGGCCCTGAGGTGAGAGCATGCCTGGTATGTTGCAGGCACAGCAGGGCAGCCATTGTGGTGGGAGGCTGGAGGGAGGGGGGCTCAGGGAGATCGTGGGGTGTCAGGTGAGTTCTGGTGAGATGGGCCTGGCACGTGTTGTTGGCCTGTCAGCAAGACCTCTAAGGGCAGTGCTAGGCTGAAGGTCCACATGCTTCTCCAGACAGGAGTTGAACCAAGATCTGCCCCTTGCCCAGCTCTGCCCAGGCCTGCTGACATGGTTTCCAAGTCACTGAAGTGAGGAAGGAGCATACTCCCCTCCATCCCCCATCCCACCCCAGGTCTTGCTTCCTAGGCCAGCCTGTTGCTTGGAATTATTCTCTGGATCTCATAGCCTGATACAGCCTGGTCTAGGCAGGTTGGGCAGAGATACTGTGACCTCTCTCTCTCACCCCAGAACTGCCAGGCCTGGGAGGTGAAGCTTGCGGTGCCTCCCTTGGGATCGAGCGGGCCCGCCTATACCCTAGGCTTGGGCAGCTGGGCTGCAGCTGGGGGATGAAGGTTGCCATTTCCCCTCTACTTCTTGTGCTGTGTGACCTGGGGCCGGTGGCTCACCCTCTCTGAGCCTCAATCTCCATATCTGAGGCACATTGGATTAATCAGGGTCTCAGATTGACAGCCTGCAGTCACATCCTCCCCACAGAAGTGTTTAAATGTTTTAGATTAGCTGCCAGCACTTAAGAGTTGGGAAACTTCTCGTAAACTCTAGATTTCTTCTCGTAAACTCTAGATTTCTGGCTTCTCTCGAGAAATGAGAAGATCTGGCAGCTGGTGACTGGAGCTGCCTAGGGGCTATCACAGTCTGCGGCCAGCCCACTCCATCATTTCTCACTTGTGTCTTGGGATGCTGGGATGTCTGAGTTCACAACCCTGGACCCTGTGGCCCTTCCAGCTCATGGCTTAGCATTTAGTATTTGTAGGACCTAAGAGATAAGCTTTACACTGCTCATTTTACAGATGAGGGAAGGGAGGCTTGCGGGGGTGGGGTGGGGGAATGTAGTTTACTAGGCTCACAGAGTCAGCACTGGGGCTGCCTCTGAGCCGCAAGTGACTGATCAACTGACAACTGATCCCAAAGGTCTTTGCCCAAAATGTATTGAATCCTGACGTGGGCCTGGGCCATGGCCCTGAACTAGACAGACCAGGTCCTGCCTTCATGGGCTGATGTAGTTCCTGGAGCCACAGTGAGCAGCAAGGAAAACCTGGGCTTTCGGGAGAGACGTAGATGAACAGGGTGGTGATAGGCCAGGGACATGGGAGGGAGGAGGTGAAGCTGTAGCTGTTTCCCATGGAGTGAGGGTTTGAAGCCAGAGCCCCAAAGTCCCCCTTCCTCCTCTCGTGTCCATCGTGGACACTTTGCTGAGACCTGTCCTACTCTATGAGCTGACTTTCCACTAAGATAATGGTGACATGTGGCTCTGGAGTCCCAGCACTGCTGCTTACCTGCTGTGTGACCTTGGACAAGGGACTTGCCTCAGTTTCCAAGTCTGTAAAATGGAGACAACATGGGTGTCTACCACCCAAGGGCATTGGTGGTGACATGAAATGAATGATGAATTATAGTCGCCTGGGGCATAGCTGGGGCTCAGTCACGGGGATATGTGACCAGAATGTCCTTCCACTGGGGTGAGGCCAGAGGCTGAATAGACTACAGAGGATCCTTTCCCTGGAGGACGGGGTAGCAGGAGGAAGGGGGAATGTGGGACACATTGCTGGGGGAGCCCATGCACAATGGCGGGATTGGAACCCATCATTGACTGTACCCGCAGGAATTTTCCAACACAGCAGGGGGGCCCAGGCAGCCCCTTGGGCAGACAGGAGGCTGGGGTTGGTGCGAGGCTCTCTGCTGTCTCTCCCCCCACTCCCACCCGGAAGCTCCCTGAGGAAATGTTTTCACCATCCATGTTTTGTTTGTTTGTTTATTTTCGGGTTTTTTTTGGCCGCTCCAGCTCCACGCAGCATGCGGGATTTAGTTCCCTGACCAGGGATCCAACCTGCATCACCCCGCAGTGCAAGCACGGAGTCTTAACCACTGGGCCTCCAGGGAAGTCCCAACCATGCATGTTTTCACTTTCAATGCTCCAGGAGCCCAGCCCCACTGGCCTCAGTCCTGGGAGGAAAACCACAGGTTTTCACTTTTTCCACTTGGTGAGAGGGGCCAGGACTTCTGAGAGAGACACCGTGAAGCCCTAATGCAGCCCCCTCAGGCCCTCCTCGTCCCTGGGTCTCCCAGGACAGAGATTTTCCGGAGAAGGAGAGGAAAGAAGCAGGAATGTGGGAGGATGGGGCTGAGAAAGGCCTGTCTGGTCCCCACTTTGTCCCTCATTCACACAGTGTAGACACGTAGTAGGTCTTCAATAAATGTTCAATGCATGGATGGATGAGAAGGAGGGAAGGAGAGTGGGTGGGTGGGCGGATGGATGGTTAGGACTTAATCCTAAGAACACTGATCTTGGAGGAAAGTTACTGGGCCATCGTGATCCCCACCACGGACTCATCCAGGCCCATTGCAACTCCCCTCCCTCCTGGCTCCCTCAAGTCCAAGCATGTCCAGGGTGAAGATGTGTCTTCCTTCAGAGACTGAGCCATGTGACGCCCGGCTTCTGTGTGGGTTATAATCACCCACAGTACCTAGTACAATGCATTCGTGCCTGTGACATGCCAAGTAAATAAACTCATCTGGAGACCACGAAGCTTCATCAGCCATCTCTGGTGTCCCAGGTGCTTATACAGTCAGGGTGGCATCTAATCACAGCAAGCCTGTGAGGGGTAAGATTATTGACATTCTACGGATGGAGGATGTTGTGGCTCAGAAGAGATCTCGCTAGGAAGGGAGCGGGCGTGAACCTGAGCTGATGTCCTCTGGCTCCCAGGTCAGTGCTTTTTCAGCCATGTCTGCTGGTCTCAGAATGACCTCAAAACGAGATCTGCCCTTTTAGGTGAGGGAAGAGGAGTGACAGAAGCAACCACAATGGTGCTGGTATTTCTTGAGCATTTACTTTGTGCCAGACTTTCTAAGTATTATTTCATTTAACCTTCCTGAATTAGTCAGGTTCCACCAAAGAAACAGAATGTATGAAATAGATGAATGAATGAATCAGTAATGAATGAAAAACCTCCATCTCCATCCCAGTCCTTCCCACACCCCTACAGGTGACTGATCTTATTTCTTTGAAATGGGCTCTTCCAGATCTTATTCCAGTGGTTCTAAACCAGGGGTGCTGCTAAACATTCTGAAAGCACAGGACGGCCTCCACAGCAGAGAATTATCCCGCCCCAAGTGGTGGCCAGGTTGAGAAACCTTGTCTGATTCTTATTCTATGCAGCCACACAAATTTATACAGATTTGTAGAAGATACCAAGGTTTTTTTTGGTGTTTTAAAATAAGTGGTATACTATTGTATATATCATTCTGTGTTTGCTTTTCTCTCTTAATAATACATCTTGGAGATTTTTCAGGTCGGCATACACAAACCTCCCCAACCTTTTAAACAGCAGGACACATGTAGATTGTTTCCAGTTTTGGATTATGACAAACATTGCTTCAAGAAATATTTTTGGTTTCTCATTTACATGAGGCAGTAAGTCATTATTTTAAAAATTTTTTTCTGCTTTGGCCGGGTTGAGCTGGGGTTTTAGCTTTTACCACAAAATCACCTGGAACTCCAAAGAGAGTTGAAGGAGATTATTTCAAAGATCCTTCGAGCTTAGACATTTCCTGAATCCTTAAGTGGAGCATGTACCAGCTGGAGGAGGTGCTCTGTCTGAGAAGGCAGGGAGCTTATGGAGAGGCTTAGCAGAGAGAGGGAGGGTGTGCCAGGTGGCAGGGACAGTGGGAGCAAAGGTCTAGTGGCAGGGGCATACACAGCACACTTGGTAAGCAATGATAAAGCTCGCCCCTGGCAATGGCCTCAAGCGTCAAGCCGTGTGCTAAGGACCCGCCTCTCTAAATGTAGCATCAGCATTACCGGGGAGCCTATTGGAAAAGCAGAATCTCATGCCCTGCCCCAGACCTACTGAGTCAGATCTGCTTTTTTTTTTTTTTTAATGTCTTCATTGGAGTATAATTGCTTTACAATGTTGTGTTAGTTTCTGCTGTACAACAAAGTGAATCAGCTGTATGTATACATATATCCTCATATGCTCTCCCTCTTGAGCCTCCCTCCCACCCTCCCCATGCCACCCCTCTAGGTCATCACAAAGCACCGAGCTGATCTCCCTGTGGTATGCAGCTGCTTCCCACTAGCCGTCCATTTTACACTTGGTGGTGTATATACGTCAGTGCCACTCTCTCACTTCATCCCACCTTCCCCTTCCCCCACTGTGTCCTCAAGTCCGTTCTCTACGTCTGTGTCTTTATGCCTGCCCTGCCACTAGGTTCATCAGTACCGTTTTTTTAGATTCTATACATGTGCGTTAGCATATGGTATTTGTTTTTCTCTTTTTGATTTATTTAAACTGACAGCATGAGGGCCCTTATCGGTCTCCACCGCCTGGAAGAAGAACCCATTGGTGGGGCCTGTCATCTCCGATGGAGAGCAGAGCCCACTGTGGCTTAAAGTGCCAGGACCTTGACTATGATTGCTCAGCTCACCCAGAGGCCCCTGCAACATAAATCCACCTTCTTCAAGTGCTCACGGTCAGGCCTTTGACAGCAACCATCTGTATAAACAAAGTATTTTGGGGTCTAGAAAAGTGGTTCTTCTCTGGGCATAATTTTTTGACTTAATTGTCCCCTCATTTCCAACTCCCATGCTTAAAAAGATCAAGACTGGGCCAAAGAAACATATCATTTTCTTCCACATCTCTTAAGAAAACAAAAACACATTTGAATTCCACACCTCCCTGAGGGAGAAGACTGTTGGCACCGGGTCCCGCTCTGGAAGGCGTTGGATGTCAAGCTGGGGAATGGACGTTTATTTCTGGTCTCTAATCTCCTGGCCCCTAGCCTCAACTCTTTCCCTTTCCCTAGATTCTGTCTCCCCATATCTCCTGGACCCCCCTCTAAGCGTCCATCTGCCCATGCAGGAAGGAAAAGAGAGCTCACAATATAAATATTTAGCCTGAAGGTCTGAGACAGAGTTTTGGGAGGCTCCTGGCAGCAAGGTTCCAGGCCCCAATGACCTCACAGCTTCTCCCAGCGGCATCATCTTGGTCCTTTCTGCCCCTTCAACGCCCATCTCCCTCAGCCCCACCGTCCAGGGCCGTCAGTGGTGGCACCTAGAGGGTGCTCGGTGGCGATGGGTGAATCTGGCTCCCCCATAATCTCCGTCACCACTCCCAAAGCCACCCCCAATAAACATACAATCTAAGTTAATGCAACTCACATCCCTAGCAGGCTGCCCCTTTGGACCAGACCGCCACCCCCCAGCCCCTCCCATATATACAACCTGGGTCTGCCACTGCAAAGAGTTGACCTCCTTCACAGCAGAGGTCAACACCCAGGGCTCTGAGCCAGAATTTGAATCCTGCTGCTTCTTAGCTGAGTGACTGCGGGCAAGATGCTTTGGCTCTGAGCCTTTGTCTCCTCCTTGTACAACGAGGATGATGCACTGGGACTTAACTGGGGGTGATTCTGCCACCTGGGAAACATTTGGCAAAGTCTGGAGACATTTTTGGTCGTCACCACTGGCAAAGGGTGCTATGGGCATCTAGTGGGTAGAAGCCAGGGATGTTGCTAGAAGTGCAAACCTGGCGCCACACCGCAGAGTGACCCAGTACGAATGTCAGCAGTGTGGAGGTTGAGAAACCCCTGGATAAAGCCATCCTCACATCATAGGGCCGTTGTGAAGATGACGTACCCGAACCAGCTCACATGGGGTCTGGCACATGCTAAGCGCCGAGTCTGTGGCTTTCAATGTAGTTATTATTACTCTCCTCTGTTTACTCCCCCCTCTTCTCTCCAGCCCCAGAGCATCTCCTAGCAGGATGCCGGGCAGCACCGTTCACAGTGCAGTGTAGCTGAAAGCACCACCTGGTGCTATGCAAAGAGGACCCCGTCCAAGCTGTTTCCACATCCCAACCACAGGCACATCCTGCAGCCACCCTCTCACTGGTCTCCCTGCCTCCACGCTTGCTCCCTTCTGTCCCCTCCTCCACATGGCCACCACGGTGAATCCCTAATCACCACATCACTTAGTGTTTTTTGAGCACTAAGAAGGTTCTAGACCTGTGTTGAGCACTTTTTGCACATTATGTTACTTGGTCCTTAGAAGAACCCTGAGAGGCAAAGACTAAGATTGTCTCCATTTCAGAGAAGGGGAAACTGAGGCTCAGAAAGGTGCAGTAACTGGCCTAAAGTCACACAGCAAGTGAGTGGCAGAGCTGGGATTTGAAACCAGGTCTGGCAGAGTCGAGATCTTTAAACTGGAATGTTACCCAGCATCTTTGGACTCATCAGAACAGTGGGTGTGCTTCAGAATCACCTCGGAGAAGGGTCTGTTAAAATGAAGAGCCCATTCTGGGGGACCCCAGAAGTCTGTGTTTTGACAGCCTCCTCCTCGTCCCCACTGGAGGTGATTTTGATGCTGATGGTCTGTGTACCACACTTGGAAAAAGACTCTCAGGGCTTCCCTGGTGGCGCAGTGGTTAAGAATCCGCCTACCAGTGCAGGGGACACGGGTTCGATCCCTGGGCCGGGAAGATCCCACATGCCGGGGAGCAACTAGAGCCCGCGAGCCACAACTACTGAGTCCACATGCTGCAACTACTGAAGCCCGCGCACCTAGAGCCCGTGCTCCGCAACAAGAGAAGCCACCGCAGTGAGAAGCCCATGCACCGCAACGAAGAGTAGCCCCCGCTCGCTGCAACTAGAGAAAGCCCGCGTGCAGCAACGAAGACCCAATGCAGCCAAAAATAAATAAATAAATAAATTTATTTAAAAAAAAAAAAAGACTCTCAGATCTAGTTGCTCCTCTTCCTAAAACCATCAATGGTTCCCCTTTCTCCTCAGAATTGAGTCCAAAGTCCTGGGCATGTACTGTAGCCCCCTCTCTCTCCTCTACCCTAGCTTCTGACTCTAAGTCCCGTCTCTCACCCCTGGTCATTTGCACATGCCTGCAGCTTTCCCCCTCCCTTTGCCTGGTTGGTTCCTGCAGGTGCTGGCTGGATCCTGCATCTTAGCCTCATTGGGCAGCATAACTTTGGACAAGGTCTTCACTCTTTTTGGTCTCAGTTTCTCCACTTGAGTCACAAGGATTTGAGTAGATGCTGGCTCTGTGAACAGAGACGGCCAGAGCAGACTCTAAAGCCAGGCATCTGGGCCGTCGCTCTTGGTTGTGGGTCAGCGGCCTGTTTTCCTGGCAGGTGCTAAGCTCCAAGCCACGCTGCTGAAAAGTTTCAGGAAAGTCCAGACCGAGCACCTTGGCTACAGCTTTGGCCAAATCAGTGTTTCCCCACCTTATCTACAACCGGCTTACTCATAATATTTAGACAGTCGGTTTCAAGTTGAGAAATCCGGTGACTCAGAGAGAAAGCAGCTGCAGCCGTTCCCTGACCCCCAAACCCTCCACCCCCGACAGGGACACACCCTTCCAGACAGAGAAATGTACTTTCCCCAACAGCAGCGCTCATGGAGGCATGAGGAAACCAAGGCCCAGAGAGGAAAAACAACTTCCTTAAAGCCACGCAGCCAGCCAGTTGCACGTGTGCATTAAGTATTTACTGAGCGCCTACAGTGTGTAAGTCCCTGTGGCAGGTGCTGCGAAGACAGTGGTGAACAGGACAAAGATGGGAACTGTCCTTACGGGGATTTTAGTCACGGCAGAAGCGTCTTGATCATATTAAAAGCTGACACAAAGCTCTTGTCATGTGCTGGTCACCCTTTGGAGTGCTTTACGTGATTAATTTATTTAATCCTCATAATAACCTAGAGGTGGCTACTGTCATTTTACAGTAAGGAAACTGAAGCACAGGAAGGTTAAGACACTTGCCCGAGCTCACACAGCTGGTGCAGTGGGCTAAACGGTGGGCCTCCAAGTTATCAGGTCATAATCCCCGGAACCTATGAATGTTGTGGTAAAGTCTTTGCATTTGTGATTAAATTAAGGATTTTGAGATGAGGAGATTATTCTGGATTATCCAGGAGGGCTGTAAGTGCCACTACATGTGTCATTATAAGAGCAAGGCAGAGGAAGAGTAGACGAACATGCAGAGGAGAGGGTGACATGAAGACAGAGGTTGCAGTGATGTGGCAACAAGCAAAGGAGTGCCAACAGCCACCAGAGGGAGCTCTGCCCAGCCAACTCCTGGCAATGGGGTTTTGACCCCGTGAAACTGATGTTGACCTTCTAGTATCCAGAACTGTGAGAGAATGAGTTTCTGTTGTTGTAAGTCACCAAGCCACAGGAAACTAATACAGCTAGTAAATGGCCAAGGCAGCGTTTGAACCTTGGCAACCTTTCAATTTTCATCTTTACAAATGCGCTTGACCTCTTTTCCCTTGGCTTCTGTCAGTCCCAGTCCTGCCAGAATGTAAATAAGATTACTCAGAAGCAAACTCTTGCTTTTTCCCATTTTCTGCTTGTTGGAAAGCAGGCTTAAAGGCAGGAACTAGAGCAGCCACCTTGAACGCAGAGATTGAAGCTGCATGGGACGAATGGCTGAGCCAACTCACCAGCCCTGGATCAGTGATCTCTAAATTGTCACACTAGAGACGGAAATAAACTTCTATGTTGTCAGAAATAAAGAAAGAGAGAAAGAAATAAAGAAAGGAAGAAAGAAAGGAGGGAGGAGAGAGGAAAGCAAGAAAAAGAGAGAAAGGGAAAGGACCTCATTACCTGAGTTCCTCCCAGAAATGCCTGTGAATTCACAGACTGCCTTTAACTTTTATGGGGAATAAAATGAGCAGCTTCTACCTTCAGAACCTTTTTTTTTTTCCTGTTAGATTCCTTATGTAAGGAGCCCTCACTGCCATCTTGGAGTCAAGGCTAGAAAAACATTTGTCTTTAGACAACCTTGTATATAGTCTCTTTTTTTCTTTCTTTCCTTCTCCTCCCCAATTCCTCCTTCATTAAATATCAGGTGAACAGACTGAAGCAACTCAATACATTTCCCTTTTCACCTTGGCTGCCAGGAAACTCAACTAAAATCAGTATTCAACTGCCACGACTGATTCATCTCAGGTGCATGGTCACATTTGTGTCCATGTTCCACTGAATCTGGGTTCATCACTTAATGTTTGTACTTATTCTGGGAGACTTGGTAGATTAGGCCAAGGCTCAAATTCATCTCTCTCTCACTTACCAGTTGAGGAGACTCTCTGAGCTTCAGTTTCCTTACTTGCAAAATGGGGATGATAGTTGTAGAGCAATAAATAATAGATTCCCCAAGATTCATCCTGCCTTTCTGATAATAGAACCCATGTCTCCTTTTAAAAAGCAGTCCTCCTCCACTCAATCCACATGGTTCTGGCGGACCAACTCCTGTATCTGTCAGTTTTGGGTACATAAATTGTCCTAAAACTCAGTGTCTTAAAATAATAAGTATTTATTGTTGCCCACAAGTGAATAGATCCACAGGGCAGTTTGGGTCTCAGCTGGTCTCATGCATCTGGGGTCAGCTTCGGATTGGGTAGGCAGCTCTGCTGACTTTGGCTGGGCCTGCTAACATTTTGGGAGGTCAGCTGGCTGTCTGCTGTTCTAGGACAGCCTCTGTGGGGTACTGGGCTCTCTTTCATGTGGTTTCTCATCCTCCAGCATAGGCCGGCTTGTTCTCACGGTGGTTCCAAGAGAGAGTAGAAACTGCAAGTACTCTCGAGGCCAAGGCTGGGAACAGGTACAGCATCGCTTCCCTGCATTCCATCGGTCAGAGCAAGTCTCAAAGCCAGAACATGTGGAATAAGCTCATGTTGCACACTTGAGTCCAGGGAGGCCGTTAATTACTCAACATTGTAGTGAAACTACTCCAGCTCCAGCTCCAGAAGTTGGCAGGAGATCGGGGCCTGGCCCACGTGAGCATCCCATACGGCTTCAGGGATTACTAAAGGGACTTGCATCTGACTTAAATAAGACCAACCTGAATCAGTCTCAGACTTTCACTAAGACTACTTGACAAAGAGACTCTCCTTCTACCGGGATTGCTGAGCTGGCAGGATATAAGGGCTGCTAACAGCCATCATGATACAACACAGGGACAGGCTGTCTATGGGTGAAGCCAACACAGAGGAAAGAGAACTGAAAGATGGAGCGAAACAAGTCCTAACATCCTTAGAGTTCCTGGATCCTGCTTTACCTGAAGCTGTCCGCCCACCACCCCCATCCCCAACTCCCTGAAGCCAGGATTCCAACCCTGGACTTTCCCTGTTTGAGCCAATAAATTACCTTTTTTTTTTTTTTTTTTTGCCTCAAGCCAATTTGAGTTGAGTTCCTATCATTTGCAAAGAAAAATGTAGACAAATGAACACACTTTTGTGGGTAAGGTAGAGAAAGTTTTTCCTTTAGAGATTAAGTGATATGGGTCACTTGGCGCATACAAGCTTCTGAATCTTGTCCCATGCCTGGGAATGGGAACAGATTTGATAGGAGCAGAGAAAAGCCGGGCTTCGGAGTCGGACATCGTGGAGTCCCATGTGCTTCCATTGCTTGCAAGCTCCCCAGCACTGGTTCAGGGAGTCTCAATTCCTCCTGCCCAGGAGTGGTTGTGAGGATTCCCAGAGCTCGGGCATCTGCTAGTGCAGAGGGGACACTCATTAAATGTCACTTCCAAACCTGACCTTTCTCCTCGGATAAGGTGCGGGCAGATGCCATCTTGGAGAGGAGCAAGGAGGGAGGGGAACTGAACAGCCACACTTGTCCCTGAAACACCCGAGTGAAGCTGGTCTACCCTGAACAGTTTAAATGATTAGCCTGGTTTAAGGTTTTGTATCTTTTACCACGTGAAGCTCATGAAAAGATCAGACCGAGGACCGAGGACAGTAGCAGAGTTTTTTTGTGGTATTCACTATATGCCAGACACTGATTACATGTGTCCCCCCAAGGGAAACTGTGGCCCAGAGAGGTTAAATGGCTTGCCTGATGCCACACAGTGAGTGGCAGAGCTGGAATTTGAACCCAGGTCCTCTGGCTCCAGAATATCCCTCACTCCTAATCACGGCACTAGATTTTTCTTCGCATATCCGAATTCAAAGTGAGAAAGTTTGTAACCCTAGTGCAACCCTAGTAGTATCTATTTAAACAGAGCTTTAATTTTCGTGTGCAGAAAGGAGCATTCCAGGACTTACAAACTAGCCATCCTTGGGCTGCCTCCAACCTGGACATGTTTTATTTGGTCCATGCAGTGCTTTACATATTGGAAAAATAGGCTTTTTTTCGCTGGCTTCTCCTAAAAACCCTAAGGCTGGAGTTGAGGGGCAGGGCCACATTTGAAGGGGGGGTGGGGGAGTCTGTTCATCGTAGGAGGAGCCAGAAGAGGAGACCTCGACTCCTGAATGCAGCTCAGTCTGAGGTGGTTTCCTGAACCATGGAGGCCTCATCTGGGTCAGGGTGCGTCCCCAGGAGCCAGCCATTCATCCCTGCCAGCAGCACAGTGTCCTCTTGTTCCCCTGCCAGCCTGGAGCCCAGGAGGGGAAAGGCAGCTGGGGCCTCTGGTTGGATCCCAGAATCCACTGTCCCTGGGCTCTGTGGCCTTGCCGATCCCTGTCCCTCTCTCGGCTTCCCTTTCCTCATCTGTAAAATGGGCATATGGCCATCCCTGTCCAACTTTTAACCTTCCCACCCCACTTTCTGGTCCTCCTTTGGGGACTACCGTCTTGTTTGACTGTCCATCCAGATCAGTGGGTGGGCATATGACCCAAATTCAGTGAATCTGACTCTCTCTTGGGAGAACCAGAAACTCAAGGGGAACTAACGCTAAGAAGAGAAATAGTTGGTACCCCGAAGACCCCATCCTGTGGCTCCTATTCTCTCTGCTTCTCAAGTCCCTGGAGCTGATCTGTTACTATCCTTTCCAAATATTTTTATTTTATTTATTATTATTATTTTTTATTTTGCGTTACGCGGGCCTCTCACTGTTGTGGCCTCTCCTGTTGCGGGGCACAGGCTCTGGACGCGCAGGCTCAGTGGCCATGGCTCATAGGCCTAGCCGCTCTGCAGCATGTGGGATCTTCCCGGACCGGGGCAGGAACCTGCGTCCCCTGCATCAGCAGGCGGACTCTCAACCACTGCGCCACCAAGGAAGCCCTCCAAATATTTTTAGAAAATACAACCTTCCACATTAACTTTATCACATCCTGAATTCCTGAATGGATTTGGATCTATGACTGGGCTTTCAGTTTTGTTCATCAATCTGTCTATTGATATAGCCGAGTACTACAATGTTTGAATTATTGAGATTTTATGACATGGTTTAACATTTGATAATGTTGTTTCCCTCTCTTCCAGAGATTTCTTGGATATTTTTGCTTGTTTAATTTTTCACAGGATTAATTTTAAAATTATTTTCTCTTGTTAAAAGGCTGATGGTACTTTTATTATAGTAACAAGGAACGTATAAATCAATTTAGGAATAACAGACATTGTTTTCATGATGAAACTTGCCATCCAAAATCACAGTGTAGGGCTTCCCTGGTGGCGCAGTGGTTAAAAATCTACCTGCCAATGCAGGGGACATGGGTTCGAGCCCTGGTCTGGGAAGATCCTGCATGCCACGGAGCAACTAAGCCCGTGCGCCACAACTACTGAGCCTGCGCTCTAGAGCCCGCGAGCCACAACTACTGAAGCCCGCGTGCCTAGAGCCCGTGCTCGGCAACAAGAGAAGCCAAAACGATAAGTCCACACACTGCAACGAAGAGTAGCCCCCACTAGCTGCAACTAGAGAAAGCCCCCGCGCGCAGCAACAAAGACCCAACGCTGCCAAAAATAACTAAATTTAAAATAAATAAATAAATAAATAACTTTACAAAATTACCGTGTACCTTTTCACTTCAAGTAGTTTTTTGTATCCTTCCATAGTGAATTCAGGTTTTCTTCATGTAGGTCTTACACATCTTTTGTTTAATTTTATTACCAGATATGTAATCTTAATTTTGTTATTTTAAGTGGAAACTTCTTTCAATATATCTTCCAACTGATGATTGCTTGAATATAGGAAAGCTACTGATTTATGCATGCTAAATTTGTATCTTGATACCTTACTGAATTATCTTGGGTTTCCTACACACAGAATCATTTCATATGTGTAACACTGGCAATTTTACTTTCACTTATTCAGTTTTTGTATCTCTTTTTCCCTTTTGCCATCCAATTGTACTGACTAGTACTTCCAATACTATCTTTTTTTAAATACATTTTTAAAAAATTTTATGTATATTTTTGGCTGTGTTGGGTGTTCATTGCTGTGTGCGGGCTGTCTCTAGTGGTGAGCGGGGGTTGCTCTTCGTTGCGGAGCACAGGCTCTAGGTGCATGGGCTTCAGTAGTTGCAGTGTGTGGGCTCAGTAGTTGTGGTGCACAGGCTTACTTGCTCCGTGGCATGTGGGATCTTCCTGGACCAGGGATTGAACCTGTGTCCCCTGCATTGGCAGGCGGATTCTTAACCACTGAGCCACCAGGGAAGTCCCCCAGTACTATCTTAAATATCCAGCTCTGTGTTAAACTGGAAAATTTTGTCTCCATCCTTTAGTGGAAATGCCCCTAGGGTTTTTTCAATAAGCATGATGTACTCCACAATATATTTTACCACGTTAAAGAGGTAAATATCTATTTCTATTTTACTGAGTATTCATGATTCTTATTGAATACATGTGCGTGAGTTTTTATCAAGAATGCATGTTGGACTTTCTCAAATGTCTTTTTAGCCCTAAACAGAATCATATGACCTTTCTCCTCATAAATTACATTAATAGATTTTCTAACATTGAAATAGCTTTGCTTTCCTGGAATAAAACCCACTTGGTCATGATGTATTATTCTTTCTGTTGTGCTTACGGTTGTGTTTACTAACATTTTATTTAGAATTTTTGCATTGATACTTACAAGCGAAGTTTGTTACTTTCTTTGTACAATTCTTGTCAGGCTTCAGTATCAACATAATACTTGCTTCATAAAAATAATTGTAACGTTTTCTTTCTTTGCCTTGCTCTCAAACAACTTAACTACCTTAGAATGATCTAGTCTTTAAAAGTTTCATAGGATTTGCCTACAAAACTAGGTAAGATAGGTTTTTTTTAAAAAATTAATTAATTAATTTATTTTTGGCTGCGTTGGGTCTTCGTTGCTGTGCGGGCTTTCTCTAGTTGCAGCGGGTGGGGGCTACTCTTCGTTGCAGTGCTCGGGCTTCTCATTGCGGTGGTTTCTCTTGTTGCGGAGCACGGGCTCTAGGCGTGCAGGCTTCAGTAGTTGTGGCACGTGAGCTCAGTAGTTGTGGCTTGCGGGCTCTAGTGCGCAGGCTCACTAGTTGTGGCGCTCGGGCTTAGTTGCTCCATGGCATGTGGGATCTTCCCGGGGATCAAACCTGGGCCCCCTCCACTGCGCCACCAGGGAAGTCCCTACACTTATTTTAAAAAACTTGTCATTGGAAGGGCTTGATTTTCCTGTGTCAGCTATTTGCTGATTGTTCTTGTGGGTGCTGGGAAGAAAGAGGGTATTTTCTTAGACTTCGTAACTAAAAGGTTCTCTCCTCTCTGCCAAAAAGACAGATTGTTCCCTGCAAATATGTCTTCTCTCTCATTCTTTGTTACACCATCTGTTTCTCAGAATCAAACCAGATCCCAGAGGGCTTATGCTACTCACCCCAGTTCCTACGTTCACTTTTATAAATAAGGAATGCAGCTTTTCACCTCAGGGCAAGACTTATCCCCAGAAAGTACATTTCTGCTGATGTTTTCTGAGATTTGCCACCACTGAACCCACTCACCACCTCCTGTATGACTTCTGCCCTATTTCAAAGCTGCTTTTGGAAAATTTCACACATACTCTGAAGTCTATGGATTATAACTCTCTCCTGGTTTTGCTAGAAATGGAGTTGGTGGGTTTTTTGGGTTTTTTTTTTCATTCTCTTTGATGCCTTGGTATAATTTCTAGGAGGAGGAGGGGAAAATATTAACTTCTGCGGCCATCTTGCTACCCCCGTTCTCTCATTGGGTCCTTTCAGTTCCTCTGAGACATAAGCAGAGCAGTTTTGAGTATTGTCCCCATTTCTGCACGAGACAACAGAGGTTCTGAGGCTCTCGCAGTGCTGTAGGTAGCAGGAGGGCCAGCACTTGAGGTCTGTCTGTGTATCGGATCAACGTGGGTCTTTTTTCTCCTTATCTTCTGGGTCAGACTGGCGCTCAGGTAGGACAGCAGGGAGTTGAGGAGATTGAGGTCTGGCTGCCTCATTTGTTCCAATCCAAAGGGCCAAGGCAGCTGGTTGGAAGCCATGGGGCCACCTACACCCCTTTCCTGGGGATATCAAAGGAGGGGGGGCTTGCCACAGCTGCTCTGCTCCAGCACCGTCCGCTCAGACAGATAGCCTGGAACACAGGCAGGACCACTCCGGAAAATTACCTCCAGCCTGAGATGAGGCCCACATGGAGTTAGCCTGGGAGAGTGGAACAGAAGCCTGCCCAGCTCAGCCCTGCTTTCGTCTGGGTAGCTGCCCCCCCCACCCCCCCACCCCCCCACCCCCCCCACCCCCCCACCCCCCACCCCCACCTACCCCACCCCACCCCCCCACCCCCACCTCCCCCACCCCCCCCACCCCCCCACCTCCCCCACCCCCCCCACCCCCCCACCTCCCCCACCCCCCCCACCCCCCCACCTCCCCCCCCCCCACCCCCCCACCCCCCCACCTCCCCACCTCCCCCACCCCACCCCCCCACCCCCCCACCTCCCCCACCCCCCACCCCATCCCCCCACCCCGATCCCCCCACCCCCACCCCCCCCCACCCCGCCTCTGGGCTTTTTGCCGACCACATTCCTTACATAATCCTGGCTCTCCCTGGGGAAGGACGCTGGAGGATGGCTTTATTACAGCTGAAATCCTTGTTTCTTAGAGACCCTCAAGTCTCCTAACCCACAGATATGCCCCCATCATTTAGACAATTCAGCCCCAAGTCCTGGATGTCAGAAAAGAGGTCATTTCCTCTATCCCTCTGCCTCTAATCCAGACGTGGTTTTTCTACTCCTGTTTGAAAATGACCAAAATGGGGGAGGTTTGCCTTCTTTGCTTCCTCCTCTAAAATTCTTGACAGAGAGGCTAGCACAATGCTGGGAAATAAGTGTTCAGCAAGTGTGTGCTGAAAGAATTTCACTTCTTTTTTTTTTTTTATGGTACGCGGGCCTCTCATTGTTGTGGCCTCTCCCGTTGCGGAGCACAGGCTCTGGACGCGCAGACTCAGCGGCCATGGCTCACGGGCCCAGCTGCTCCGCGGCATGTGGGATCCTCCCGGACTGGGGCACGAACCCGCGTCCCCTGCGTCAGCAGGCGGACTCTCAACCACTCTGCCACCAGGGAAGCCCAAGAATTTCACTCCTTTAATAAAATCCCTCTTATTAAGTGCCTACAGTACGCACTAGACCCATGATCTTCTCGAGTCCTTCCAACCACCATGGGAGGGAGGCCCTGTCATTTTCCCCTTGTACAGATGCAAAAACCAAGTCCCAAAGCATGGAAAGTAGCCTATTCTGTATCTAACTGGTACAAAGAACATCTAACCAAATTGACTCCAAATGTTGAGAGATAAAGCCTAGATCAGTCAGCTTTTGCTGCCTAACAAAAGCCTCAAAACCTCCATGACTTTTAATAGCAAATTCTCATTTTTCTCACTCACGGGTCTGCAGGTCCGCTGGGGAGTCTTGCTTCAGGCTGCGGGCTGAGCTCAGCCTTGCTCCGTGAGTAGTGGCCAATGGCAGAAACCAGGAATGTCACATGGAGATACAAGATTCCTCTCGTATCCTTGCTCAGCATGGGTATTCTCTGGCCATAGTGGGAGGCTCTGCAAATGTACAGCAAAGGGTATGATTGTCTAATTCCAACACGGGGCAAGTGTCAGAATTATAAACCATGTTCTTTTTTTTTTTTAACATCTTTATTGGAGTATAATTGTTTTACAATGCTGTGTTAGTTTCTGCTGTATAACAAAGTGAATCAACTATACATATACATATATTCCCATATCCCCTCCCTCTTGTGTCTCCTTCCCACCCTCCCTATCCCACCCCTCTAGGTGGTCACAAAGCACCGAGCTGATCTCCATGTGTAGAGACCATGTTCTAATCTACCACAGCATGGTCCTGGGGTAGTTAATTAAACGTGTGACTTGGTGATGACTCTCCTCAGGGCCCAAGATGGCTGCCACAGCACTGAACCTATCTCCAGCCCACTCACACGCTACAGAAGTGTGTTGGTAGTGTGACCAACCTTCGTGGTGGTCCAGGACTGAGGGATTTCCTGCGACATGGGACTTTCAGGACTAAAACGAGGAAAGTCTGGGCAAGTTAGAATGAGGTGTTCACCCTCTGTGTGTAGCAGACTGTTTCTGAATATGTGGGCACAACTGGAGGTGACATGTGAGCATGTGTATGTGTGTTGCTATTCCATAGCCCAACATAGGAAACAAATAAACACTCAGTATTACCCGGCTCCCACTGTAATGGTCATTTGGCCACTCCTAATTCCACAGGGAATTTCACTTGGCTGATTTTCTACACAGGCCCCCAACCTGCCCTCATGTCAGCCTGGCCTTCACTGCCTCTGGCTTCCCCCTGAAACTCCACTATACTTCCTTAATTCTACAGAGTGATTTAGTTCAACCTCCCAACTCCAGATCTGTTTTGCGCACCCCAAAATGGCTAAGCCACTGGCCTCTGGTACAACTAAGCTCCAGGGCCAAAGTCAGGTGGCAGATGTGTGTTATTGGCCCATTCAGTGTTTTAAAATAATGTGAGCCATTATTTCTGGCTTCTCTTGAATCAGAAGACCTGGCCACACTGGGCTATATTTCTGCATGGCCACAGTTGGCTAAACTGAGTAGAGGCAGCTTCCTTTTGGATGGGGTGGTGCTCTCCAGTTTTCCACTGTCCCCACTCCTCCCTATTGCCTCCCTGATATGACAGGCTCGCTTCATTCACTTACCTTACTTGCTTGGAGACTTGAGTTTGCCACCCTCTCTTTGGCAGCACAAAAGCAATAGCAGCTTTGCACCTTTGGTCTCTCCTTCCCCTCCACTCTCAACCTGGCCCAGCTTCTGAAAGTGGAAGAATTTCTTCTTGCACTGATTTGGTTCATGCCTATAGAAGCATATATAGTCAGCTTTTTTGTTGCTGTTTTTTTGGTTGTTGTTTTAGGTGGCAGATGTACTTCTTCACTTCAGCAGCTGTGAAAAGGTACCTCTCAAGTCTTCTGTGTGGAGCCTAGTTGACAGATGGATCATGGATTCATCCTCATAGTTGAGTGGAGGCCATGCTTCCCAGGGGCTTCTGCCAGTTAATCACAGAGGGAGGAAGGGATCCCAAGGCAGGCCCATTTCCTGGAGACACAGGGCTCCTCTAGAGGCTCAAGGACTTCCTGTCAGACTTACTGAACATTTTTAGAACTGCCCTGTGGTCTACAGCCAACCAATCTTCCTCCCTTCTTTCCCTCCCTCCTTCCTTCCTTCCTTCCCTTTCTTCCAGCCTCCTCTGGCTTCCCCCTTCGTTTCCTCCCTGGCCTTTTCCCCAGTAAATTTCTTGTATGTCTCGTCTCATCTTGGCTGTCTCAGAGGACCTGAACTAACACACCTTCCCATAACAGATTTGGATAAACCAAAAGGAAGAGAAAGAGAAGGCTTCCAGGCAGGTAAACAGCATGAGTAAAGCTATGGGGGTGGGAAAGCCCCCGGTGTGTTCACACCACAGGGAAAATAGCCTGTCCTCAGAGGGCATCAAACTCCCAGGCTCCAGCCTATGAAAGGAAGTGTTGTGTGACTTTGGGTAAGTTACTGAGCCTCTCTGGGCCTTGGTTTCACCATCTGCACATTGGGAATAATAATAGTACCCATTTTATAAGGCCTTTGTAGAGATTCAGTGAGTAAATATGAGAAAGTGTTTTGAATGGCCCAAATTACCAACTGAAGTTAGAGCTATAATTACGGAAGTATTTACAGCTGCCTATCTCTGATGGGGCTGGTTTTCAGCTTTGAAGAAGGCAACACACATGTTTTCCTTTCCTGACACATTTGGTTTGTGGCCTTTAGGACGCAGACATGAACCAGACCTGGTTCCTGGAAGAGAGGAAGCAGGGGTATAGGGCTGGAAGGGCTGTCCTTTCCCAAGCGAAGCCCCCCATTTTCTGAAGGGGTTGGGGCTTGACATTACCCTTATGACCTTACAGCAGCCAGATAAGAGAGTGGAGGTCAGGCGGGGCCAGAGACTTGCCCAGATATCTTGGCTCTAGTGGACAGCAGACATCTGGACATACTGAGACTCCTACAGGGGAAAGTCCGATGCTTGTCACTGGGTGGCAGCCCCTGGTAGAGCTGAATGGAAGGAGGGGTTTCCTGAGGTCCACCTGACATGTGGGCTTCACTTCTCAGATGAAGTCTTAAATGCTGGGTTTGAAATCCCGCTGGGATTTCATCACCACCACCAGCAACACGTCCACTGCACAGATAAGGTAGTTGAGGCTCAGAGAGGTGAAGTGACTTGCTTAGGTTTCATACAGCAAGGGAGTGGGCAATGTTGGGATTTGAGCCTGGCTCTCAAGCCCTTCACCATGGGCTGAGGGTCACTCTTGGGGTGTCTTCCCTCCTCTTCATTCTTGAGGACATACCAGCCCTGTCCTCTGCAGGGCCCTGTTAGTCCTCACGAGTCAGGGGAATTTGGAATATCTGCTACTTTTCAGAGCCTGCCTGTCCCTGCAAGATGCCATAAGCAGAAAGTTGGATGCCCCATTAGCCCAATAGGCATAGAAAGACTGAGCTGCAAAAGAAAAAACAAAAAGCAAAACTAAGGAGGTGAAGTGACATTTTTGAATGCTCCTCACGGGCAAGGTGCTTTGGATACATGATTACGTCACGTTGTCCTTGGCACAGCCATAACTGGAAGTCATCTTAGTTAGGAAAGTTTTTGGCGGCAAGTAAGAGAAAATCTGACTCACAGTGTCTTCAGCAACAAAGGCATTTGATTATCTCATTAAACAATAAGTCTGGGGGTAAGTGGTTCCAGGAATGGTTCTTCTGCAGCTCTGGTTTGGGGTTCTGCCATTTTCCTGGCCTTCCCTCATAATATCCCCACCATCACATCCTTACACAATGGTCCCCAAAGAAAAGGAGGAGAATAGGGAGGGGAAAAATTCCCAGAAGCCCCCAACAAATGTCCAGATGGTGCTCACGTGGCCACCACTGGACCAATCCCTAGCAAAGAGGGATGTCCCTGGCTGGCTCAGACCAACGCTGGTTCATTCTGTGGGAAGGGGGTGGGGCCATCTTCCTAAACACCTGCTTGATTCGTGAACAAAATCAGATTCTGATAGCAAGGGAGAAGCCAGGGGCCCCAAAACCTTCTTCCCTCTTTGGTGTGTGAGCAGCTGGCCTCCTTCCCTGGGGGGGGGTGGGGCGGGATTTTGCCCCTGGGCTGAGGGGGGAAGAGGGACATTTTATTTGGGGGGGACTTGGACTGAGGTGATGCTAGTTTGCACTCAAGCCAGTGGTGTGGGATTGGAGAGCTAACATTTATTGAGCACCTACTGTGTGCCAGGCCCCATGCTGGGTGCAACTGTCCTGTGAGGAAGGAACTGTTCTCCCCATTTCTCAGATAAGAAAACTGAGACCAAGCCTTGATCACACATATGGTGAGAGGCTGGATTGGAATTAAGTGCTAATGGCAGTTGACCCCCACTAAATTTCACTGTGCGTCCGGCACGCTGACAAGTGTGTCACCTGGATTAGGTCATTTACTCTTCACTGCATCCCCATTTCACCGATGAGGCACCTAGTCTCAGGGAGGTGGAGCAGACTGCCTGAGGTCACATGGTTTAGTATTGGCCAAGCCGGACTGTGAACCCCACTGCCAGAAGGCTGTCCCGTGGGGCTCCCCAAATTTGGAGAAAATCCTCCAGGCCTGTTCTGTGGCCTTTTTGGGATTGTCAGCTTTGCTGGTGGGTAAGCTGGATAAATAAACAAGAGATTCAAGAAACTCCTTTTGCCTCTTGCTCTTCTCAGTCTGCTGAGGCCACATGAGGGTCATCCAACTGCCTTGACAGCCGACATTAAACAGACAAATAAATGAAGCTCTAATATGATAGCAGGAAATGTTAAGTACCGTCAAGGAAAAAAAAAACAAACCCCAAAACAGTTCAAGGCAATAGACAGGGCTGATGTGACTGCCTTAGACCAGGCAGTCAGGAAGGGCTTCTTTGAGCAGTTGACAACTGAGCAGAGACAGAGGGATGAGGGATGTGATGATAAAAGCCAGCTGTGCAAGTATATGAGAGAAGAGTGTTCCAATCAGAGGGAATAGCAAGTGCAAAGGCCCTGAGGTGGGAGTGAGTTTGGAACACTTGGGGCAGGGTGAGAGATGAGTGTGGCTGGAGCAGAGTGGGTGAGGCAGAGAGTAGGAGGACATGAGGGCAGGGAGGTAGAGGTGGGAGGGGGCAGATCAAGTCCTTACAGGACCTTGTAAGGACTTGGGCTGTGCTCTGAGTGAGGTGGAGCCCTGGAGGGTTCTGAGCAGGATTCAGTAGAGGATCTGACTTAGGTTCTAGCAGGATTCTTCTGACAACTGCGGGGAGAATGGACTGCAGAGAGATGAGGGCAGAAGCCAGGAGACCAGGGAGGAGTAACAGCTCAGCCTGGGGGCTATTGGTAAGATGAAATGAAACCTGTCTCAATTCACCCAGCAGTGAGCAACAGCCCAAGGATTAGAATCAGACATTCTGGGTCCCAGCTCCACACTCTGCTCACTGCCTCACAAAACTCACATGTGCCCTGCACTCCTAGTTTGCACTTCCCTCTACTGACAAGCTCTCATCAATTCTTCACAGCAACCCCCTAAGGTAAAGTACAAGTCTGACCTCTGTCCCCAGATAAGGAAGCGGGTTAAGAGAGGGTAAGTTCCCTGGCCAAGGTTTCCCAGGTGTAAGTGGGGTGGGGTGTGTGTAGGGAGTGGAGAGGGTGGAGTGAGGTCCAGACGCTTCCAGCTGGGAGCCCAGGTTCTCGCCAGTGCCCAGGGGTGGTCTCTTGCAGAGCCACTGGCACCAGAGGCCAACACCCTAAGCACCAGGTAATGTGACAATGTCCACCATATTCTGAGCCCCTGCTGTGCTGCAGGTACACGTGGGTGATGTACACTTATTGTCCCTTACAGCAGTTGCAGATGAGGGACTCAGAGCGGGGTGCTCTGAGCTCTTGTGCCCCCTCCACTGTAGTTATTGAAGGTAAAATAGGGGGCGGTACAACCCCACTCCGCCCAGACCAACAGAATAGAAAACTAATGGGCTCTAGCCCATCCGGGGTGGGGTGGGGATGGGATGGGTGAGGGGCGGGGGGCGGCTAGAGTGGTGGAGACTGTTTAGGTGGAATGTGGAGGAAAGGCCCTTCCAGTCCCCTCCCACCCCCAATCCCTCCTCTGCCACCGCTTGACCTCTCATCCTCACACTTTCTCTATCCCCATCACCCCTCCGTCCCCCCATATTCCCTTCCTTCCTCTTGCCCAAATCCCCCATTCCTCCCCCACACCCCCGCGTAACCCCTCCCTCCCTGCACATCCCTTCCCTTTCCCCTACACCATCCCTCCCGTCCCCCGCACCCACATTTTCCACGCACATCCCTCCCACCCTTTCCTGGGCCAGGAGTCGGAGCCCGTCCCGTAGAAGCTGAGACGAACGGAGCCTCCAAGAGCCACCCCACCCACCCCTCTGGACCTGGGAGGGATCGCAGGCCCTGCCCGCGCCCGTATGCGGGTGGGCGGGGGGAGAGGGAGGGGCGTGGGGGCGGGGTCGGCTCTGGGACTGGGCCCCCGTGGCCCCCAAGCCAGCCCGGTCGCCTCCGGCGTTCCGCAGCCGCAGCCTGGTCGCCGGGCCTGCCATGTCCTGGGCCGTGGTCTTCGGGCTTCTGGCCGCGCTGCTACTGCTGCTGCTGCTGACCCGCCGGCGCACGCGGTGAGTGCCCTGCCCGGCCTACCCCCGGCTCCCCCCACCCCCGCCCGCCAGCGCCGCCCCCGGCCAGACAAAGGGTCGTCTCCGCTCAGGCCCGCGCCCCGGCTGCAACGAGGGGGTCGCCGAGCCAGCGGCAGGCCCACGTCGGAGCCCCCGCTCCAGTCCCCCGGGCAGGAGGGGATCCTCTTCCCACCGTCCCCTACACCCCCCGGGCGAGCCTGGAGGTGGGAGTCCAAGTGTCCGGCCGAAGGGGCTTCCGCGCCCCTCCCCCGCCCCGGCGAGGGGGCCAGGCCCAGAGAGCTTAAAGAGGGCTCAGAGTTGGGGAGACGCGCGCGGGAAGGTGCAGGGACAGGAGCCCCAGAGGGCTGCTCATCCACCGCACACACTCGCTCGGCCGGGGCGCGAGAAGCCCGGGCCTGGCTCAGAGAGCGGTGCCTGGGACCTGCAAGGGGGTTGCAGGTGAGAACCGAGAGTCACGGGTGCAGAGTGGGTGCGTGGACATGCTCGGTGTGACCCCCGGTGGAAGAAGCCCCGTCCCGCTCTTCAGCCTCTGTCTGGATCGTGCACCAACTCGGTGTCGCCCCCCAGGCTTGCTCTCACCCCCATTACACAGACGGCAGAGTTGAGGCTGGGGAAGGCAGAGGCCCTGAACGATGCCCTCTTACCGGCCTTGGAACCACCTTCCACAGGATTCCCCGATCCGGATGCAGGGGCTGAGTAGGCTCGGTATTTCCCTCTGCCAGAGAAACTCAGGCCCACAAAGGGGTCTCCCTTCTGCTGAGGTCTACTCGGGCAGAGTAGAACCAGAACCAAACGCCTCAGCTTCCTAGTCCCCAAGGTTCTCCTGCTCCATTGAGAATCTGCGATTTAGGAGAAAAGTAAAACTCACCTATCTCAAATCAAGGAGATGGCAGTATAGATCTTTTTCTTTTTATAAAATATTTAAAAAATTAATTTGAATTGCACAAGGAATACATTCGACTTAAGCATTTATCCCATTGTAAATAAGACTGAAGCCCTTCTAACCACTCTTCCGACAATTCAGGACCTCTACTGTTGATTAATTTGAGAGGAACCTCCCAGATCTTTTAAAAAGATTTTTTATTTTAGACTGGTTTTATATTTACGGAAAAGTTGTACAAAGAGTTCCCAAATACCCCTCACGGTTTCTGCTATTGTTAACCTCTTACATCATCATGGTACAGTCATTAAAACTAAAAAAACCAACACTGGTCTGTTACGATTAACCAAACTCCAGACTTTATTTGAATTTCATCAGTTTTTCCGTTAACGTCTTCTTTCTGTGCTAGGATCTCATCCAGGGTACTGCCTTTGGTTGTCATATCTCCTCAGCCTCCCAGCTGTTTTAAAAATTATTCTCATACGCATAGACATTAGCTCGTAGATAACACAGGGCAGTGGAAGTGTGGTGTGTGTGTGTTTAAATCAGAGTGTCTGAAAATTCTAGAAATTTTCTGGAAACCTTTTATTTTTAAACAATGTGTTAGTTGAATTTCCACACAGTGAGTTCACGATATTTTTCTTCAACCTCTGGACACCTTTCCAGGTGAAACTTAACACCATACATTCAATCATTTGCCTGGAAAAATGAAAACGAAAAAGGCTACAGATAAGTTTCCTTATAGAGAAATAAATTATTTTTCCTAAGTTGTCAGGCTTTTTGGAAACTCTGTACAGAATTGTTTTCAGACTGTACCTTTGCTGTTTTCACTCCAGATTTTCGTTTTGACATCCGTCCATGTTGCTATGTGGAGATCTAATTCATTCTTTCGATTTTTTGTGTAGTATTCCATAGTATGAATAGGTGCAGGTTTCTTTTTTCCCTTTTATTCCTGTCCCTATTGAGGGACTCAAGTTGTTTCCAGTGTTTTTGCTATTTCAGACAATGTGCTGGGCTCATCCTGTGGGGCCTCCTAGTCTGTGCTTTTCTCTGGGGCAGATGAGGGCAGCCACAGAATACATGGATTCTGGGAGGCTGGGTACCTGGGTGCTTAGCATATGGAAACTCCCAGCCTCCAGGAATAAGAACAAGTTGAGTAACTGCTCTCTGCCTCAGTTTCCCAATCTTTATGCTGTTTTTCTTTTTGGCCACACCATACGGCACGCAGGATCTTAGTTCCCCAACCAGGGATCAAACCTGCGCCCCCTGCAGTGGAAGCGCAGTCTTAACCACTGGACCACCAGGGAAGTCCAGTTTCCCAGTCTTTAAAATGGGAATGATGATGGAATTGCCTGGCAGTCTAGTGTTTAGGATTCCGTGCTTCCACTGCAGGGGGCACAGGTTCGATCCCTGGTCAGGGAACTAAGATCCCACAGGCCGCACGGCACTGCCAAAAAAACCCCAACAAAACAAAACAGGGAATGATGACGATAATAGTAGGTGAGGGTGGAATTGCTGGATTAGAAGGAATGCCAAACATTATTTTAGCTAATTCTTACTATCAATCCAGAGAGCTAATTTGTCTTTGAGGGTGAGTTGTTGATTTTTATACCTGTGGGCAGCTTAGCAGTTTCACCAGGTGGGGTACTGGGGAGAAGTGTGGGAATGGGGGTCACTGACAGTTGTGCGGGTGGTAGTGTGGACCCTGGGGGGGCAGAGTTGCGTGGACCCTTGGGAGACCCCACAGGGGCCGGAATTTAGGCCCCCAATCTCATTTTCTCCTAACTTGGAGATGGGGGCACTCTTGTTACCCCCATTTTACAGAGGAGGAAGGGAAGGCAGCGATCAGCCGTGTGGGCAGCAGCTGGGGATGAGAGGGTCACGCCCTGCATCCCTGCCTCAGAACAGTGAGAGTGTCCATGAGGGAGGCTAGAGACCGCAGACCCCAAAATAGAGCCTCCTTCGCCCCTGCTGGCCTCTGGCTGAGTCACCCTGGAATGTGACCTGGGCCTCAGTTGGATTCAGGGCCCGGGGGCTGAAGGAGCCTCTGGCACATCAGGAATCAGCTTCCTGCCTTTGTCCGCAGCTCCTTGGAACTTTTCAGGGGAAAGATGAGTGCTGCCAGAAATAACACCAGGCTCGCTGGGAAGCTCTGGTGGCAGCCAGAGTGAAAGGCAGGGGAAGGAAGCCCCACCCACACCCCAAAGATGTTTTAGGGGAAGGTCTCAGGCCCTGCGCTTGGGAAGGTCGCTGGAACCTCTCTGTGTCTCAGTTTCCTCACCTGCAAAGTGGCTGTGCAGATGTCCACTTGGGGTGACTTGGGGCCAGGGTAGCATCAAGAGTGTGGGCTCTGCAGCCAGGCCTGCCTGGGTTAGAAACCCAGACCCTCCACGGTGGGCCCTCGGGCAAGTGGCTCAGCCCCTTCTGTGCCTCAGTTTCATCTGCTGTAAAATGGGCTTGATAGAAATACAATGCTTCCTTCCTCAAAGGATAACACAGTCAGGGCTCATCAAGTATCCGCCATCATTACCAAGCAAGGAAACCTTTGCACCTGGCATATAGCCGTTGCTCAAGAAATGGCACCCGGGAGTCATATTGGTCCTGCTTCTCAGACCCACCCCAGCTGCTCCCCGGTTGCCAGGTGCCAAGCACTGTTCTATAGCCCCTTTCATCTTCATCACAGCCCAGTGTAGTCTGTAATGTCATCACTCCTCTTTTACAGGTGAGGAAACAGGTGTGGGGAAGCAAAGTCACACGGCCGGCAAGAAGCACGGCTGGGATTTGAAGCCAGGAAGTGTGGTGCTAAAGTCAGGCTCATAACAACCATCCTGCCCTCCTGCCTCTTGTGCAAAAATCGCCGCTGCTGTGTCCTGTCTCTGGGCTTAGACCTGGACTGGAAGAGGGCTGGTGCACACTGGGCTCCTCCAGCCCTGTGCTGTGCCAGCCTTTAAACGGAGCCTTCAGAAGAAGCTGGCTCACAGAGAGGCGAGGGGAAAGGAAGGGTCCTGGCACGTCCCCAGCACCCCCTTAGAATCCCCGAGCTGCACCTTTGCGAGTCTCCTCAATGATGGGCTCAGAGGCAGGGTGGGAGTGGGGCGAGAGGAGGAAGTGGGTGGGGGGAGGCACTTCCTAATGCCCTCAACCCTCACCTCTGGTTCTGCTTCCATATTTCCCAAACTCTGGCCCTCAAATCTAGCCAGTCTCTCTGTCCACCACCTGTTCCCCGCTTTGGGTTATGTTGGGGGACAGTCAGACTGAGGAGGCAGGAGGCCATGGTGGAAGAACGTAGACAGGGAGGGGAAGAAGGATGAAGGGAAGGTGGTCCCCCCTGGACTTCTGGGGATGGCACAAAAACCCCCAACCTGGAAGTGGACGAGTCGGATGCTAGGCCTGGCTCCTGGAGGATCACAGCCTCCACTCCCACCGTAATTGCTTTAGTCTCCTGACACATCTCCCTCCCACCTCTCGCTCTTGCAACCTTTATTTATTTTTTTGGCCGCGCTGCGCAGCCTGCGGCATCTTAGTTCCCTGACCAAGGATTGAACCTGTGCCTCCTGCAGTGGAAGCGTGGAGTCCTAACCACTGGACCGCCAAGGAATTCCCTCTTGCAACCTTTTAAAAGCACAATCACATCACTTCCTAAATCCTACTTCCTAAATCACATCACTTCCTAAATCACATCACTTCCTAAATCCTACCCTCCAGAGGGTTCCCACCACACTTGTAATAAAAGTCAGACTCTGTCCTGCCACTGGCCTTCTTGGTCCCCAGATCATTTCCAGTCTTTCACCCCCACATCCTCCACTCCCGCCACAGCGGCTCCTGCTGTCTTGAGAACATCACCAAGTGCACTCTTGCCCCAGGGCCTTTGCACTTGCTGTTCCCTCTGCCTGTAAGGTTCTTCTCCCCACTCTTCCTTCCAGTCTCTGCTCACATGGCACCTCCTTGGAAAGGCCCTCCCTGACCACCTTCTCTAAACTAGCGCCTCCCCACTATCTCGTATCACCCTTCTTTCTTTTTTCTTTAATGAGATGTATTTCCCATACTATAAAACTCACCCTTTTAAAATATACAATTCAGTGGTTTTTAGTATAGCCACAGGGCTGTGCACCCATCACCACTATCTAACTCTGGAATACATCCATCACTCTAAAAAAGAAACCTGGTATCCGTGAGCGGTCACTCTCCATTCCACCCTCCCCTCAGACTCTGGAAACCACGAATCTACTTCCTGTCCCCATTGATTTGCCTTCTCTGGACATTCATAGAAATAGAATCATACCCTATGTGGCCTTTTGTGTCTGGCTTCTTTTACTCAGCATGATGGTTTTGAGGTGCTTCCAAGTTGTAGCGTGAATCAGTACTTCACTCCTTTTCATGACTGAATAATGTTCCACCGTATGAATGCACCACATTGTGTTTATACATTCATCTGTCGGTGGACATTTGGGTTGGTTCCACTTTGGGGCTATTATGATTAATGACACTGTGAACAATAGTGTATAAGTTTATGTATGAACTTATGTTTTCAGTTCTTTGGGGTATATCGCTGGGTCACATAGTCACTCTTTTAATCTTTCAAGAAACTGCGAGACTTTCCAAAGCAGCTGCACCGTTATACGTTCCCACCAGAAATACATGAGGGTTCCCATTTCTCCACAGTCTTCCCAGCACTTATTTCCTTTTTTTTTTTTTTTTAACACTATGGCCATCTTAGTGGATTTGAAATGGTACTGCTTGTCGTTTTGATTTTCATTTCCCCAATGACTAATGATGTTGAGAATCTTTTGATGTGCTTACTGGCCATTTGTATATCTTCCTTGGAGAGCTGTCCATTCAGATTCTTTTGTGCATTGTTAAATTGGGTTATTTGTCTTTTCATTGTCACGTTTTATCTCCTTTATTTTCTTCATCACACTTCTCGCTCTCTGAAATGATATTGCTTCTTTGTTTTTGTCTGTCTCCGCTTATTAGTATGTAAGCCCTGTGAGGTCAGGGCCCTCCACCTCATCTTCCCTGTTCACTCCTGTATCTCCAGCACCCAGGACGATGCCTGCTTCATAGTTAATATTTGGTGAAGGTGTGAATGTAGCCCCTCCCTCAGAGGGTGGTTGGGGAGGATGAGATGAGACATTCATATATCAAATGCTTGGCCGAGGGCAGGGCCCAGTGCAAGTGCAATGTCAGTTTGAGTATATTAGTTATCTCTTGCTGTGTAACAAATTACCATATAGTTGGGAGCTTGAAGCAACACCCATTTATTAGCTCACACTTCAGTAGATCAGAAGTCCAGTACAGTGTGTCTGTGTTCTCTGTCCAGAGTCTTACAAGGCAGAAATTAAGGTGTTGGCCAGGCTGCCTTCCTATCAGGAACCTCCAGGGAAGAATCTGGCTGAATTCAGCTCCTTGCGGCTGTGGGACTGAGGTCCCCATTTCCTTGCTTGCTGTCAGCCAAGGTCCACTCATAGCCCCTAGAGGCCCCATGCATTCCTTGCCATGTGGCCCCTTCCATCTTCAAAGCCAGCAGCAAAGAATCTCCCTTATGCCAAATCTCAGTCTCTTTTGCCAGGAAGATCCCTGCCCCTTGTAAGCCCTGTCCTTACCTGATTAGGTCAGATCCACTAAGAAGAATCATCCTTTCTCAGAGTCAACTGTACCATCTCCCTCACTCAGTTGTAGGTCATTGTAGTCATATTAGAATTCCATCCACCGTAGTGAGGTGTAGATATGTTATTATATCCTCAGAGAGTCCCTCTGCTCTCACAGATGAGATTTTGACCTTGAATATCACACACAACCTTCCTACCCCCTGGCTGAGCTACCTGTACCCCTGCGGCATCCCCACAGGCCATGGGCATGGCGTCTGGCCTCCTGAGATACCTCAGATTCTGAGCTGGAGAGGGGCAGTCAGGGGTCAGCGACAGGGTAGTTCTTCTACCACCTCCTGCTATCCAGCCATGCTCTCCAGCCTTACCCTTTCTCGGTGGGCATGAGAGGAAGTGTGAGATGACCAGGACCCTGGTCCATGCTGGCTCATACAGAGAACTCTGTATCCTAACACTACTGGGTTCTGGAAGGTTCTCCTACCTGCAGAGAGGTGACCACCTTAACTGGACCCCCCAGTATGTACGAACATCAACTGGTACCCCAGCTTCTGCTCTCAGCCCTCTGTGGTCTATTCCCTGCTCAGCAGCCAAAAGCCCCTTGTAAAAACCAAAGCCAAACCCTGTCCCTCCTCTGCTTCAAACTCCGATGGCTCCCCTCTCACTCAGAGCAAAAGCTGAAGTCCTCAGAGCTGCCTACAAGGCCCTGCATGGTCTGGCCCCTGTTACTGCTCCGGCCTCACCTTCTACTGTACACGTCTTGTTCCCACATCCAGCCACCCTGGCCTCCTCACTGTCCTTTGCACACACCAGGCATGATCCAGCTTAGGGGCCTCTGCACTTGTTCCCTCTGCTTGGAAGCTCTTCTTTTAGATATCCATGTGGCTCCCTCCCTCACCGCCTTCAGGTCTTTGGTCAAATGTCTCCTCAGGGAAGCCTTCCTCTCCACTGAAAATCTCACGCCATGCCCCACACTCTTTATCCTCTTCCCTGGTTTATCAAATGGTGATAAGTGCTGTGGCTTCTGCAGGCGACCTGGAGAGCCCCCCTTGGACCTGGGAAGTATCCCCTGGTTGGGCTATGCTTTGGAGTTTGGAAAGGATGCCGCCAGCTTCCTCACTAGGATGAAGGAGAAGCATGGTGATATCTTTACTGTAAGTGCCTCTTTTGCCTCTTGGGAGGGAAGGGGATGAGCAGCTGGGCCTATTAAACCTGGTGTTTACTGATTTCTTCAATACCCATCCATACACTAACCATCCAGTGGTCCAGCCAACTTTCTATATGCCTATCCAACTGTACATCCAACGTTTATCTAACATTCATCCCTTCATTATCCCTCTAGCGTCTTCCCAGCATGCAGCTATGCAGTCATTTAATATTATCCAATCCTTGTGTGTTCATCTAACCGACCTCTATCCATTCATTCAACTTCCATCTGTCCCACATCCACCCATCCATCTAACATCTGTCCTTCTGCCTATCTGCCCAATATCTAAGCAGCCTTCTTCCGTCTTAATATCCATCCAATATTCATTCATGTATTCCATTTCCATCAACCTCCATCTATCCACTCATTCGTCCATCTTTCTAAATATCTACCCAAAATCTGTCTCTCCATCCACTTGTCCATCATCTGTTCCTCTACCTGTCTACCCAATTTATCCAGCATTCTTCCACTCATGGACGTAGCAGCCGTCCAACTTTCAACCATATATTCAGTTTCCACCAACTTCCATTCTTCTGCTTATCTGCCCATGTTTCCATCCATCTGCCACCACCACCCAGCATTTGATTATCTAGCCTTTCAATATCCAATGTCTGTCCACTCTATATACATCTATTTATATCTCTCTCCATCCACCCACCTTCCACGTCTCCTTCTAACTTGGAGGTTAGAAGTGAATCCAACATTCACCCTCAGTCTGTTTACCCAGTATCCACTTAGCATCCTGCCATCCATGTACCCAACATTCATTCATACATTTAGTTTGCAAGCACCCTCTAGCTGCCCATCCATCCATCTTTCCATCCAACATACATTCAATGATCTATCCTTCCATTTATCCACCCATCTAACCATCCATCCAACAGCATTTTTCTTGGATATTGGCTTGTATTTTATAAGAGGGTTTGATGACCATGACTCACAGACCACATTTTGAAAACAAGGCTAAGGCAGTGGGTAGTTGGAGTTGTGTGACCCCCTCCACACGCATTTGAGGGAAAATGCCCTCACCCTTGTTGACTGCAGGATTATAGCTCTCCAGTGCTGTCTCCTTCCTGTCCTGAGCAGCATGTTACATACAGAGCTCAGCCTCCCAAAGAAGGTTTTGCTTTCACATCCACTAGCATTTATCCAACAACATCCATCCATCCTTCCTTCCTTTCTTCCATCCATTTATCCACTCATCCATCCATCCACCCACCCATACCTATAATATATCCATTTATCCACCGACATCCTCCCATCCATCCATCTGTACATTCATCCATCCATCCCATCCATCCATCCATCCACCTACGATGCACACACATCCATCTGCTGCTTCTGTGGGCAGACTCTCTCCTGGCTGCTGGAGATATGACATTAACCAAGATAACCATGGAAGATGCTTAAAAGTGAGGTGGTTAAGAGCATAACCTTTGGTTCAGAAAAAGTGCCGAATTCCTTTCCCAGCTCTGCCACTTCTCAGGTGTGTGGTCTTGGGCACGTTATACGCCTTATCACATTTCAGCTATAAATGGGTGAATGATGGTCCCTGCCTCACAGGGTGGTTGTGAGAGGTAGATGAGGGGACATTGTCTGTTAAGTAGCTGGTGGGGCCACTGCCCGTCACGGGGTAAGTCGACCTCAGAGAACTGCTGTTGTTCATAGTCGGACTCCTCACTGCATCCCTGCCAACTTCCCAGGTGCTGGTGGGGGGCAGGTATGTCACTGTCCTCCTGGACCCACACTCCTATGACATGGTGGTGTGGGAGCCTCGCACCAGGCTGGACTTCCACGCCTACGCCGCCTTCCTCATGGAGAGGATTTTCGACGTGCAGCTTCCGCATTACAGCCCCAGTGAAGAAAAGTCCAAGATGAAACCGTGAGTGGCTGCAGATGGTACCCATGGGTGGGCCAGGGTGGGCAATCGGCCTCTACCCGCATAGTTCAAGTCCTGTGTGAGCTGAGCTTGTTTCCACAACAGGTGTCCAGTAAAGACATTTCGTTTTGTGAAAACAAACAAAAACAAAACAAGAAACAACCCTAGAGAATTGGGCTGAAGAAGAACTCTTTACTTCCCAAGAGGCAGCTCTGATTTTTAGTAGAAGGAGACCAGGGTTGGGGTCAGCTAGACCTAGATTCAAATCCCAGCTTTCCCACTGCCTAACTTTGTGACTTTGGGCAAACCACACCCCCGCACCGAGCCTCTGTTTCCACATCTGTCAAATAAAGGGAGGTGGTGGGGTGATTAATGTTTTTGAGTCCATACTCTGTGCCAGGCATCATGAGTCTTCACAGCAATGCTGGAGGGTAACTTACAGCCCTATTTTATAGATGAGAACACGGGGCTCAGAGAAGAGAAGTGACTTGCCCAAGGTCACGCAGCTAGGAAGTGGTGCAGGTCCTGAAACATAAGTAATACTTACAAAAGGACCTGTGAGGGCATTTACCCTGTATTCGTTCATACACTGGTCACCATCCTAGATGCAGGAGCACAGAATGACGCCAACCTCCCTCTGAAGACACCTGCCAAATGCCAGGTGTTTGATAGGCACGTGTTCATATCTGTGCAACAGCTTCAAAGGTAGGTATTTTTATCCATATTTTACAGATGAGAAAACAGAGGTTCAGAGAAGTGAAGTGACTTACCCAAGGTCTACTGCTAGTAAGCGTCAGAGCTGGGATTTGAACCCAGGTCTGCAGACTCCACAGCCCATTCTCCTCCCACCGAGATACTGAGGAAGTAAGACTCTGCATCCTTCCCTAAAGAGTGCACACGGTCTGATGGGCATCTTTAGTGATCTCTCTCCAGGAAGACTCACCTCCTGGAGTCAAGAAAAGCATCTAGAAGGTCGGGTTTTGCAGGACTGCTAAAGCTGAGGAAAGGCCAGCCTCATGAGGTGAACATGGATGAGAGACAATGCTCAGTCTGACCTTGGCTTTGTGGGACAGCTGCTAGGAGTATTCCTGAGCCTGAGTGTCCTGGGTCCTGCTATTCTAGGGGTTCCATTAGCAACAAGAGTCCACAGTTCACTGCATCCTACCCCCCCTAACCAGGGAGGATCCCAGTTTCCTCCAGTGTCTACCCTCGAGAGTTTCTGGGCATTTCTCAAAAGCTGGCATGAGGTCTTCTGGGCATGGCTGCCACATCTATTGGGGGCTACTGTCTCTGTCAAGGACTAGTGCTTGGAGTGGAGTCAAGGGAACAGCTGGAGCAGGGTTGATCACTGTGTCAGCTCCCATGTATTAAGCACTTACAATGTGCCAAGCGCTATGTTAAGCCCTTCACACACATTATCTCACATGGGTCGAATCTATTGTTTTTCCAACAGTGAAACATCCCAAAGCATTTATTACCTGGAAGTTCACGGAACCCCTCTGGATGCTTTCCCGTCTTGAATTATCCAAGAACCCAGGGGCTTATTCAGTCTAAAGGAGTCCATCCTATGTCCAAACAGCAGGTGGCGACAGAGAGCTAGAGCACCGGTTGGGCACACTAGCACTGGTCTTGTTGCTGCCACAAGGTGTCGCTGTTGAACATCGGCTCTGCACCACCCCATGGACGCTTCGCTCGATGCAGTGGAGTCCTTTACGGTTTAGATCCTTGTGCAGTGTAGAGGGGCCTTAAACTTAGATAGAAGACCCCATCTTTCCTGGCTTCTAATCATACATTCAGTCATGGCTCAATATTGACTCTACTGTGGGGGCTCAGTACAGAGGGGCTTCTGGTTTCAGCCACATGCTCTCCCAGAACTGGTCCTCTCCTCAGACTCCTAGGTACTCAGCGACGAGACCAGATCGCCAGCCAGATTCCCTTATTCCTCATGGAGCATTCACTTGGAGTCATGTTTATTAGCAATCCTTGGTCCAGGATACTTTATCCAAACAGGTCTCCCTAACTTTGGATCTCAAGGAGAAAGGGCTGGTTTCTTAGTTCTCTCTCTTCTGTAAGTCTGTGGGTTCCTTATCCAAGCTCATGTGCCCCGAGAGGGGATGGCTATCATGTTTAAAAGTTCAGACTCTGGAGTTGGGCAGATCAGGGTTTCAGTCCCAGCTGTATCACTTACTGGCTGGGTGACCTTGGCAAATCACTTTCCTCTCTGTCCCTGAGTCTCTCCATCTGTAAAATGGGTATCATAATAGTAACTGTTATCCCTGGGGCTGTCAAAAGATGAAATGAGATCATTGTGCTTGGCAAAATAAATAGTAACTGTCGTCATTGTGGATTATGATAGAAATAATAATATTTTGTTTAAGCCAATCTTCCAAAAGCCCTCATTGCCACTGAGGCACTGGAGCCCTGGGACTCTGAGGTTTGGCTAAGGAGGTGCCTGTGTGCATATATATATATTTTTGGAAGCTACACTCTCACACCTTGGTTCCTTGCCCCAGGACTCTCCTCCACAAAGAGCTCCAGGCGCTCACGGAAGCCATGTATACCAACCTCCACACTGTCCTGCTGGGTGACACCATGGAAGCAGGCAGTGGCTGGCATGAGATGGGACTCCTCGAA